>NC_082709.1:2797684-3397684 GCF_030144855.1 Hypanus sabinus
GCCTGGTATCTCAGGGTTGGTTGTTTCTGCATCTGTACCACTGCCTGCCCTGACACCCTTTCCTGTCACCAGTCCCACACACCTCCCATGGTGCTCCACACTTGCAATTCCCAACATCCTTTTCCCCTGGCAGACTTACAAACTCAAATCCCTGGTCCATGTTGACAAATACATTTTGGTGCAAAAATCTTAAGTAACCCAGCTATATGTGCCTAAAACTTTGCACAATACCATATATTAGGTAACATTTTAGGATAGGGACGAGAAAGCATACATTCAATCATACATGATTCACCATTTCCAGAATGATTTAGACCATAAGATATAGGAACAGAATTAGGCCACTTGGCCCATCGAGCCTGCTCCCCTATTTCATCAAGTCTGATCTATTTTTTCCTTTTGGCCCTAATCTCCTGTGTTCTCCCTGTATCCCTTCATGCCCTGAACAATAAAGAATCTATCAATCTCTGCCTTAACTATACATAAAAATTTGGTCTGCACAACAGCCTATGGCAAAGAATTCCATGGATTCACCACTCTGGCTAAAGAAATTCCTCCTCATCTCCATTCTAAAAGGACACCCTTCTAATCTGAGGCTGTGGACTCCACATTCTCTCCCCATCCACTCTATCGAGGCCTTTCACCATTCAGTGAATTCACCCCCCACCCATACTTCAGAATTCTAGAGAGTACAGGCCCAAGGTGATCAAACACTCTTCAAATGACAAGCCAGTCAATCCTAGAATCATTTTTGTAAACCTCCTTTGAACCCTCTCCAGTTTCAGCACATCCTTTCTCAGATAAGGGGCCCAAACCTGCTCACAATAGTCCAAGTGAGGCCTCACCAACACTTCATAAAGTTTCAACATTACATCCTTGCTTTTATATCCTAATCCTCTTCAAATGAATGCTAACATTGTATTTGCCTTCCTCACCACAGATTCCACCTGCAAATTAACCTTTAGAAAATCTTCAAAGAGGTCTCCAAGACCCTTTGCTCCTCAGTTTTTCATAATTTCTCTCCATTTATAAAATAGTCACTCCTTTCACTTCTACCAAAATGCATGACCATACTCTCCTCAACACTATATTCCATTTGCCATTTCTTTGCCCATTTTCCTGATCTGCCTAAGTCCTTCTGTAGCTTCTCTAATTCCTCAGGACTACATGCCCCTCCACCTATCTTCATATCATCTGCAAATTTTGCAAAAAAGCCATAAATACCATCATCCACATCATTGACATATAATGTAGAAATAATTGGTTCCAAGATAGACCCCTGTGGGACACCAGCGGCCAGCCAGAAAAGGCGCCATTTATTCCCACTACTTACCTCTTGCCAATCTGCCACTGCTTTAGTCAAGCTGGGATCTTTCCTGTCATCCCTTGGGCTTGCAGCTTGTTAAGCAGCCTTATGTGTGGCACCTTGTCAAAGGCTTTCTGAAAATCCAAGTACACAACATCAACTGATTCTCCTTTGTCTATCCTGTTTGTTAATTCTTCAAAGAATTCCAACAGATTTCTCAGGCAAGATTTTCCCTTGAGGAAACCATGCTGAATACGGCCTTTTGTATTATACGCCTCCAAGCACCATGAGAACTCATCCTTAATAATCAGCTCCAACATGAGTTCAGACTAACTAGTCTATAGTATCCTTTCTCCTGCCTCTCTCTCTTTTTGAAAAGTGGAGTGATATTTGCAATTTTCCAGTTGCCTGGAACCATTCCAGAATCCAGTGATTCTTGAAAGATCATTACCTATGCTTCCATAACCTCTTCAGCTAACTCTTTCAGAACTCTGCGGTGTATACCATCTGATCTAGGTGACTTACAAACTTGTACAAAAAACTTGGCCAAATCCCTTGGTATGATTTTACAGAACTAATTCCTGACCACACGGTAGGGATTTTGGACACTGGTCTCTGCCGATATTGTCTCGTTATAGCTGCTTGGTGTCATAGCCATATCTTCAATAACTTTCTTCTCACTATTGTCTCTCCTCCAGGGGTTTCGCACTGAGGGTTTCAAGTTAGTAGGGTAAAGATACTCGCTACTAATTCCACTCTAACATTTCATTTCTTCAGCTTCTTACCGTTGCTGCATTTTTCTTTCTCTGTCCTGCATCAACCATGCCTCTTTTTGCATAGTGCTTTTATTTTCAAATTCTCTTTTTTTTAAATTGGTAAGCCTTGTTTTATTTTCTCCACTGGTAGAACTTTCTAACATTACATCTTTGGGTTTAATTAACCTGGGTTACATTTTGCTCTCTTTGGCTTTTCTGTTGGCTTTGACTTCTCTTGTTAGCCTTGGTTATTTCAGCTTTCCTTTAGAATACTTCTCCCTCTTTGGGCTGTTTATACCCTGTGCCTTAAAATTGCTTCTAGGAATTTCGGCCATTGCTGATCTTCCATCATCCCTGCCAGTGTTCTTTTCCAATCAGTTCTGACCAACTCCTCTCTCATGCCTCTGCAATTCCCTTTACTCCACTGTAATAGTTTAGCTTCTCCCTCCCAAATTTCTGAGTGACTTCAATCATATTATGCTGGTGGAACACAGCAGGCCAGGCAGCATCTATGGGGAGAAGCACTGTCGACGTTTCGGGCTGAGACCCTTCATCAGGACTGACGAAGGGTCTCGGCCAAAACGTCGACAGTGCTTCTCCTTATAGATGCTGCCTGGCCTGCTGTGTTCCACCAGCATTTTGTGTGTGTTGCTTGAATTTCCAGCATCTGCAGATTTCCTCGTGTTCGATCATATTATGATCACTTTTCCCTAAGAGTTCTTTTACCTTAAGCTCTCTGATCAATTCTGGTTCATTGCACAACTTACAGTCCAGAATATCAGATCCTCTAGTGGGCTCAACCACAAGCTGCACTGAAAAGCTATCTCATAGGCACCCTAGATGTGCCCTGCCTGATTTCCCCAGTATGGGGCATATTGACATCCCCCATGACTATTGTACCATTGCCCTTTTGGAATGTATTTTCTGTCTCCCATTGTAATTTGTAGACCACATCCTAACTACTGTTTGTGGGTGTGTCTACAACTCCCATCAGGGACTTTTACCCTTGCAGTTCCTTAGCTCTATTCACCATGATTCAACACCTTCTGGCTCTATGTCACCTCTTTCTAATAATTTAATTTCATTTTTTACCAACAGAGGAACGCCGCCCCCTTTGCCTTCCTACCTGTCCTTTAGATACAACGTGTAAGCTCCCAGCCATCATTCAGTGGTGTTTACAACATCATACTTGCCAATCTGTAACTGTGGTCAAGTTCATTGATCTTATTCCATTTACTGCACATATTCAAATATAACATCTTCAGTCCTGTACTTACCCTTCTCGATTTTTTCAACTTCTGCGTTGCAACTTATCCTGTAAACTGCAATTTTGCCCTTTCAACAGCCTCTCCTCTCTTCACATTGCCTCTGTTTGTAAACCACCTACCTCATCTTCAGAATTATTATCTGCCTTTTCTACGATGCCTGTTGCATTGTAATCAGGCAGCTCAGGACACATACTCAACTTTGTCTGAGGTCTTACCAACATTGGCTTCCGCAACCTCTCCATTAGCTGCTCTCCCACTCTGGTTCCACCCCCTGTAACTGTAGCTTAAACTTGTCCATGAAGCAGTAACAAACTCACCCGCTAGCATATTACTTCCTCTCAAGTTCATGTGCAAACCGTTCCTTCTGTACAGGTCCCACCTTCCCTGGAAGAGAGCCATATCATCCCAAAACCTTATGCTAACTCCTAACTTACACCATCTCCTTTGCCGCGTATTAAACTGTATAATCTTCTTAGTTTTAGCCTCACTTGCACATGGCAGAAGTAGCAACTGTGAGATCAGAGGGAGGTCCTGCCCTTTAACTTAGCACCTAACTCCCTGAACTCCCTATGCAGAACCTCGTCAATCGTCCTGCCCATGTCATCGGTACCTGCGTGGACCACAGCTTCTGGCTGTTCACCCTCCCACTTAAGAATGCTGAGGCCTCAGTCTGAGATATCCTGGACCCTGGCACCCAGGAGGCAACATACCATCCAGGAATCTTGTTCTCATCCACGGAACCTCCTGTCCATTCCCCTAACGACTTTCCTGTTACCACTGTGTGCATCTTCTCCCCCCCAACCCTTCCCTTCTGAGTTACAGAGGCAGACTCAGTGCTAGAGACCCAACCTCTGAGACTTCCCTCTGTTAGGTCTCCCTCCCTCCCCCCAACAGTATCCAAGTGATACACCTGTTGTTGCGGGAGATGGACACAGGGGTGCTCTGTACTGGCTTCTTAACCCCTTTCCCCTTCCTGACTGTCACCCAGTTTCCTATGCCCTGCACATTGGGTGTAACTACCTCTCTATATGTCCTATCTACCACCCATTCAACCTCCCGCGTGATCCAGAATTTATCCAGTTCCTGCTGCAGCTGCATAACCCAGTTTGATGGAAGCTGCAGCTGGATGCACTTCTCGCAGTTGTAGTCATCAGGGATACTGGAGATCTCCCTGCCTTCCCACATCACGCAAGCAGAAGATTCAACTATCCTGCCTGTCCTCCCTACTGTCCTAGCTGAGCAGATATAAAGAAGAGAAGGAAAAAACATTGAGCTTTTTTTTTTCCTTTGCTTTATCTGAGTGAAGTCTCTCTTTGCTGAAGGCTCGAAGAGCTAAAGCCTTAAAATAACCACTCTATGTCCACTCAGATGATGGCTACTGCACTTGTCCCTATCTTCCTTGAATTTTCTCTTACTAATAAATCCGAAACGCTGACTGGCCACTGGTCAAAGCTCTATTACACTGCCATGACCTGCTCCTGCCTTTTATCCTTTATCCTACTCATTTTGTTGAGAGTAATTTACAAAGGCCATAGGTCACAGCCTGAGTCTCTGTTACTAAGTACAGTATTGTTGCTTGTGCAAAACACATCACAAAAACAAAACCTATATGTGGTTGAATGACTCCTGGAAATGCCTGGTCCAATTTTCCATGAATGTGGTCTCCATGGTAATGAATGAAAACACTTGAATAGAAGTGAAATTCGGTCCTTTTAATCAGGGTAAGACCCTCCGATAATTGATCACATCTACATGAAATGCTATGATAGGAAAGTAGCATCCATCCTCAGAGATCATCACCACCCACGACGCGCTCTTTTCCTGCTGCTGCCATCAGGAAGGAGAGCCCCAGGACTCACACCACCTGGTTCACCACCACAGTTCCTACCCATCAACCCCCCAGGGGATAACTACACTCACTTGCCCCATTATTGAAATGTTCCCACAACCAATGATCTCCATTTAAGGATCTATCTCATTACGTTATGTTCACATTATTTATTTATATTTGAATTTGCACAGTTTGTTGTCTTCTGCACTCTGGTTGATCTTTCATTGATCCTTTATAGTTGTTATTCCATGGATTTGCTGAGTATGCCGACAAGAAAATGAATCTCAGGCTTGTATATGGTGACATATATGTACTTTGGTAATTTACTTTACTTTGAAATTTGAATTTTCCTTTTTATTTATTGCCTGTGCGTTTAAACACACAAATGTCTTGTTTGTGTATATACTGTATATTTCAAACTTCAAAGTAAATTTATTATCAAACGACATATATGTTACCGTATACAGCCCTGAGATTCGTTTTCTTGCAGGCATATGCAATAAACCTAAAGAATAATACACATAATAAAATCAGTGAAACACTGCACGTACTTGGGTACTCAAACAGTATGCAAAAGATAACAAACTGTGTGAATACAAAAATCAATAAACTATAATGAAGAAATAAGGAAATAAGCAAAATGAGTTTCCTTAATTAATTAAAGTATCATAAAATTAACAACAAAAAAAGGCTGAGTAGCAAGTACAAGTCAGAATGGGATATTGCCAGGGACTGCAGATGTGATTGAAATGGGAATACATATAGAAAACTCTATTTATACATTTAACTCTTAAAGGAATAGGTTTACAATTTAGAGTTATTTATCTTTGTTCTAGAAAGTTTATTATCAACAATTACTACTTCACTTTACTACAGATGATACTCCTAGAAAACAACTTGGCAAAGTTCTGTATAACAAGCCTGATTTGGATTCTAAGTTCTGTACATGTTACCACACAGGGAAAATACTCTTATGCTGCTCACTGCATGTCAATAGTGAATTAAACAGCCATTTTCACAGAATTAGCAACCCAGCAAAGTAATACTTGTAGCAACTTCTGACACTTCCCTCACCCCTGCTGCTTTCCCAAAGCTGTACAAACTTTGGTATGGAAAAAAACCAAACATGGAAGTACAATTACTTAGGGAGCACGATAATATCTGACAGTAGTTGATGATGAAATTAGAAGGATAAGGATTGCTAAATGCACATTTGAACAAGTTACTAAATAATATATTTTCTAAGGGTCCCTGTTGAAGGCTAGATGTGCAGCATTTAAGACCAATGCTCCAGAACAATGAAAAGATAACGGATTGCATTGGTCATGATCTTTCAAGAATCACTTGATTCTGGCATGGCCCCGGAGGACTGGAAAATTGCATTTGCCACTCTGATCTTTAAGAAGGGAAGAAGGTAAAATGAAGGAAATTATAGGCAAGTTAGTCTAACCTCAGTGGCTGGGAAAGTGTTGGAGTCCATTATTAAGGGCAAGGTTTTGGGGTACTTGAAAAAATAAGTCATAAAGTGAGGATGAGAATGTCTTCAAGTTCACGGATAGGTTCATGAGTTTAATCTAGAAGACCATCGAGGATGTTGTCCCCCAGAAATCGGTTAGAGTCTATCCAAACCAGAAACCCTGGATCAACAGTTCCGTGTGAACAGCACCTACCGTGTAATACAGAGCTTATGTTGCCGGTAATCAGCAGGAGCTCAAGAAATACAGCTATGATCTGTGCGAATCTGTTAGAATTCTTCAAAGAAGTAACAAGCAGGGCGGACAAAGGAGAGGCTGTGGATGTTATTTACTTAGATTTACAGAAGGCATTTGATAAGGTGCCTCACATAAGGGTGCTTAACAAGATAAAATCCTATGGTATTACAGAAAAGATACTGGTATGGTTAGAGGAATGGGTGATACTCAGGAGAATGCGATTGGGAATGTTGGGGGTCTTTTCCATTTGGCTAGTGGTGTTCCTCGGGTCAGTATTGGGACCGCTACTTTTCACATTGTTTGTCAGTGATTTAGGTAGTGGAATTGATGGCTTTGTGGCAAAGTTTGTGGATGATATGAAGTTAGGTGGAGGAGTAGGCAGTGCTGAGGAAGCAATGCGATTGCAGCAAGACTTAGGCAGGTTGGAAGAATGGGCAAAAAAATGGCAGATGGAATACAGTGTTGGGAAATGTATGACAATGCATTTTGGTATAAGGAATAATAGTGCAGACTATTACTTAAATTGGGAGAAGGTTCAAACATCAGAGGTGCACAGGGTCTTAGGAATCCTTGCGAATGACTCCCAGAAGGATAACTTACAGGTTGAGTCGGTGGTAAAGAAGGCAAATGCAATGTTGGCATTTCTTTCAAGGGGAATAGAATATAAAAGCAAGGAGATAATGCTGAGACACTAGTCAGGCTGCACTTGGAGTATTGTCAGTAGTTTTGGGTCCCTTCTCTCAGAAAGGATGTGTGGTCAATGGAGAGAGTTTAGAGGAGGTTCACGAGGATGCTGTACCTAGATGGGATCTGAAAACCTGTGTCAACAAACTGGTGATATTCAAGGACATCTGCAACCTCTCACTGCTGCAGTCAGAGGTTCCTACATGCTTCAATAGGGCAACAGTCATATTAGTGCCCAAGAAGAACAGGCTGAGCTACCTTAACAACTATTTCCCAGTTGCATTCACAATTACGGTGTGAAAGTACTTTGAGAGGCTGGTCATGGCCAGAATTAACTCCTGCCTAAGCAATGACTTGGACTGCTACAATTTACAATTTGGGTGTGTGCTTAGCCCACTGCTCTACTGTCTATATAGACGTGACTGTGAGGCTAGGCATAGCTCAAATACCATCTACAAATTTGCTGACGATACTAGAGGGCATACAAGAGTGAGATATGCCAACTAGTGAAGTGGTGCCGCAGCAACAACCTGGCACTCAATGTCAGTAAGACGAAAAAGCTGATTGTGGACTTCAGGAAGGGTAAGATGAAGGAACACATACCCATCCTCATAGAGGGATCAGAAGTGGAGAGAGTGAGCAGCTTCAAGTTCCTGGGTGTCAACGTCTCTGAGGATCTAGCCTGGTCCCAACATATTGATGTTACAAAGAAGGAAATACAGCGGCTGTACTTTATTAAGAGTTTGAAGAGATTTGGCATGTCAACAAATACACTCAAAACCTTCAATAATTGTACCATGGAGAGCATTCTGACAGGCTGCTGCACAGGACCGAAAGAAGCTGCAGAAGTTTGTAAATCTAGTCAACTCCATCTTGGGCACTAGCCAACAAAGTACCCAGGACATTTTTAGGGAATGGTGTCTCAGAAAGGCAGCATCCATTATTAAAGACTTCCAGCACCCAGGGCATACCCCTTTCTCACTGTTACCATCAGGTAGGAGGTACAGAAGCCTAAAGGCGCAAACTCAGCGATTCAGGAACAGCTTCTTCCCCTCTGCCATCTGATTCCTAAATGGACATTGATGCCTTGGACACTACCTCACTTATTAAATATAGAGTATTTCTGTATTTGCACATTTTTGAATAATCAATTCAATATACATAATTGAGTTACTTATTTATGTATTATTATGTTTTAGTTTATTTATTATTATTATTTTTTCTCTTCTATATTATGTATTGCATTGAACCGCTGCTGCTAAGTTAACAAATTTCACGTCACATGCCGGTGATAATAAACCTGATTCTGATTCACCATAATCAGGTTACAGCAGATGCAATCACATTGCCTCTCCACTCACACTTGGATCACCGGGACATTAATAACACCTTTGTCAGGGAGTGTTTATTGATTATGGCTCAGCGTTCAACACAATCATACCCTCAGTTCTAATCAACAAGCTCCAAAACCTGGGCATCACTCTACAACTGTATCCTAGACTTGCTCATTTGGAGACCATGGTCTGTGCAGATCGAAAATAACATCTTTGCCTCCCTGACAATCAACACTGACACACCTCAGGGGTATGTGGTTAGCCCACTGCTCTACTCTCTGTATACCCACAGCTCTGTGGCAAGGCACAGTTCAAATGCCATCTATAAATTTGTCAGTGACATAATGATTACCCGTAGGATTTCAGATGCTGACTCAGAAATGAACAGGTGTGAGATATGTCAGCTGGTTGAGTGGTGTTGCAGTAACAGCTTTGTACCTTGTGAGACCAAGATTGATGCTGGGCCCAACATATTGATGCAATTATATAGAAGGCATGATAGCAGTTCTATTTCATTCTGAGTTTGCGAAGACTTGGTATGTCACCAAAAACACTCACAAATTTCTACAGTGGTACTGTGGAGAGCATGTTCACTGGTCATCGCCATCCGGTAGGAAGATGCCACTGTACAGGATTAGAAAATCCAAGAGAAAATTGTAAACACAGCCAGTTCCATCATGGGCACCAGCCAACACCAGCATTCAGGACACCTTCAAACGGCAAATTGTCACAAAGTTGGCATCCATCATTAAGGACCCCTATCACCCAGGACATACCCTCTTCTCATTGCTATCAAAAGGAGGGGGTACAGGAGCCTGAAGACACTCATTCAACATTTCAAGAATAGTTTCTTCCCCTCCACCATCAGATTTCTGAGTGGGCAATAAACCATGTACACCACCTCACTTGTCTTTTTCCTTCATTTTTGACACTAATTTCATTTATCTTTGACATATACTTACTATGATTTACAGTTTTTATTATTATATATTGCCATGTACTCTTGCCACAAAACAATAAATTTCTGACTTATGCCAGCGATTTTAAACCTGATTCTGCTCAGTGAAAGGGTTAAAGAAGGGGTACAAGGAACATTGGCTGGTTAGGAAATAAAAAGCTATGAGGAAAGTGGGATTTATCCAAAATTTTATTTGTTCAATTTAAATCAAGTGCTGTCTATTGACTTCAAGTTTTAGAGCCTGAGATAAACTGGTCAGTTCATTATGAAATATATATGCATGCAGTAGAAAATAGCATTTTCATTCTAGTGGTAGCACTATGGCAATGAACTTGTTGATTTTTAGCTGAAAGGATTCAACACAGCTGAAATCCTTTCTCACTGATCTTTAGGAGGGCAAATCGAACAATAGCAGTGGAGCTCACAGAAGCAATTTGAGGTGATTGAACTGTAAATGTGGCATCCATTTTGAGACATCATACAGCTTTCAGGAGAGCTGAGAAAAATGCACCTTTGGAGAAATCTCCTTCCAATCAAAAAGAAGAGGACAATGAAAATTTTTGAAGTAATTTATTACTCACACTAAACTTGGAGTTTATGGTTTGAGTGAGAGTTTTTTGTACATGTGATAATGTCATTGAGAGCAGTACATTTTTAAATACAAACTAATAAGGTTTAGTTACTGGAGGTTAAGATCAATTTAGTGATTGATCAAGTGGTATCATTAAAACATTTTGCACTTTTACTTTGTTATGTCAATTTCTTGACTTTTTATTATCAGTCACTCACTCCAGTCCCTTGTGTTTTGCAGGTATGTATTTGAAATTAACCTAGAAAAGAACGTTTAAAATTAAAATAGTACACATAGTTACAATACAGCCATTTTCAAAGCATGCTCACCCAGGCTTTAATTGTGGATTTGGTGACTTCAAGGTATAATCACAGCAGTGGATAATGTTAAGCAACACACACACAATGCAGGAGGAACTCAGCAGGTCAGGCAGCATTGGATATTATTGCCTCTGCCATTACTTAATAGTGAAACAAGTTTCAATTTCTTTTAATAAACTGTGGTGCCTGAAGATGCCATTGAATAACTTGTAAATTAAACTCATGGTATTACAATATTTTTAATATTATTGATGAAGCCTACTTTTACTGTCAGTTGTCAATGTATTCTTATGAGTCACATCTCATCCTCCTTTGCTCCAAAGAGAAAAGCCCTCATTTGCTAACCTTTCCTCATAAGACCTGCTCTGTAATTGAGGCAGCATCCTGCTAAATCTCCTCTGCACCCTCTCTAAAGCTTCCATGTCCTTCCTATAATGAGGTGACCAGAAATAAACACAATATTCCAAGTGTTGGTCCAACCAGAATTTTATTGAGCTGCCACATAACCTCACGACTCTTGATCTCAATCCCTCTCCCTTCTAATGAAGATGCAGAAGTTTACAATAAAATAAGTCCTAAGTTATCTTTGAAACATTGCTGGATTTTAGAAATCTGACATTGTAAAGCACCAAATTTGTGGGAAAAAGTATGAGTTGAGTAAAATTGTAAAGCTTTGGGTAGAGACCATTCCTTGAAAAGTTACATTTCCATTAATCAGGAGAAAATTGTTCTTTATCAGCAGAGCAAAGTAGAGACACACAGGTGGTGTATTGCCTCCATGATGCCAGGATCTGGGATGTCTCAGATCAGGTCCATGGCATTCTCAAGGGCGAGGGTGTGTAGCCAGAAGTCTTGGTGCACATTGTCACCAATGACATAGGTAGACAAGCTGAGGAGGTCCTGAAGGGAGATGGGTAGAAAGCTGAAAAACAAGACCTCCAAGGTAGTAATCTCTGGATTGCTGCTTGTGCCATGTGCTGGTGAGGGCAAGAATAGGATGATGTGGCAGGTGAATGTGTGGCTGAGGAACTGGTACAGGGGACAAGGGTTTTTGATTTATGGATCATTGAGATGATCATTGAGATCTCTCCCGGGTAAGGTGTAGACAGGAAAATTGCAAAATTCATTCCATTCTTCTAGAAGGAAAAGAAGCAGAAGAAACAAAATTATAGACCAGTTAGTCCAACCTCAGTGGTTGCAGTCAATTGTAAAGGATATGGTTTCAGGGTGCTTGGAAGCACATGATAAACTGAGCTATAGTCAGCATTGTTTCCTCAAGGGAAAATCTTGCCTGACAAATCTGTTGGAAGTCTTTGAAGAAATAACAAGCAGGATTGCCAAAGGAGAATTGTCTGTTGCGTACTTGGATTTTCAGAAGGCTTTTCACAAGTTGCCATACAAGAAGCTGCTTAACAAGCTACAACTGATGGTATTACAAGAAAGTTTCTAGCATGGATAAAGCACTGGCTGATTAGCAGGAGGCAAAGAGTGAGAACAAAGGGAGCCTTTTCTAGCTGGTTGCCAGTGATTAGTAGTGTTCACAAGGATCTGTGTTGGGACCAATTCTTTTTATGTCATATGTCAATGATTTGGATGATGGAATTGATGGCTTTGTTGCAAAGTTTGTAGATTATATGAAGATAGGTGGAAGGGCAGGCAGTTTTGAGGAAGTAGAGAGGCTACAGAAGGACTTAGATTAGGAGATTAGGGAAAGAAGTGGCAGATGGAATAGAGTGTTGGGAAGTGTATGGTTATACACTCTGGTAAAAGAAGTGAAAGAGTTGACTATAGTCTAAACAAAGAGAAAATACAAAAAAACTGAAGTGCTAAAAGACTTGGGACTCTGTATGCAGATAAATTTGCAGGTTAAGCCTGTGGTGAAGAAGGCAATAATGACATTTATTTCAAGATGATTAGAATATAAAACAAGGATGTAATGTTGAGATTTTATAAAACATGGTGAGGGCTCACTTGAGGTATTGTGAGCAGTTTTGGGCACCTTGTCTTAGGAAAGATGTGCTGAAGCTGAAGAGGGTTCAAAGGAGGTTCAGAAAAATAATTCCAGGATTCAATGGCTTGTCATATGAAGAGCATTTGATGGCTCTGGGCTTCATTGGAATTCAGAAGAATCAGGGGTGACCTCATTGAAATCTATCAAATGGTGGAAGGCAATTCATAGAGTGGATGTGGAGGTGATGTTTCCTGTGGTGGGAGAGACACAGCCTCTGAATGGAGGGGCATCCTTTTAAAATGGAGGTGTTGAGGAGTTTCTTTAGGTGGTGAATCTGTGGAATTCATTGCCACAGGTGGCTATGGAAATTAAGTCTTTATGTATATTTAAGGCAAATGTTGGTAGAAACTTGACTGGTCAGGGCATGAAGGGATATGGGGAGAAAGCAGGAGATTGGGGCTGAGAGGGGAATGGATCAACCATGACTAAGTGGCAGAGCAGACTCGATGGACCGAATGGCCTAATTCTGCTCCTCTATCTTATGGTCTAATTTGGTCACACTAAAATGGTGATTTGTCTGTTTTCTGTTTCCAGATTTCATTTGAAAAACAATTTTTAGTTTTACTTATTTTAATTTTTGTTTATCAGATTGATTATGAGAATTCTCCAGCCTTGTTTTGTAATAAACTAAAGGTTAAATATTAGCTACTAACTTGTGCATCCTTAGAGATGTTGAGAACTAATCTGTTAGTGTTGTAAAATCTGATATCATTGTATAGAACTACAAAATCATATTAACAAACTATAACAGACTTGAGACACTATTATGGGTTAAAGTAACAATGCTCATAAACAATTCCAATTGTTTATGAGCATTGTTACTTTAACCCATAATAGTTATCGATGTGCAGTGAAGCTGATCATAAAACATGTAAATCTGCTCGAGCATGTAGCCAAGCTAATGTTTTTCAATATTTATATTGACCATGTCTTTTAAAATATTTAAAATAAAAAACATGTTTAATACGGCTAGTGAAAAACATTGACAATTAGCATAAGGATTTTGATTTACTAAATCAGTATTGGTTTACCAGTCCCTTGTGTGTATTTGAACTAAATAATTGAGTATATAATCAAATAATGGGCAAATATTACTGTCCAATATTGTTTGAGTCTCCAGATCCCCCGTGCAATTATTTTTTCTTTGAATTACTTATCTTAACAGATGACATTAATAACTTTCACTTAAAATTCTTTGTAAGGAAATGCTGTGAATGAAAATGATGATCAAATTGTCTTTAGGAAGTGAATTTAGTATTTAATTAATCGGGCCTGCATTTAACACTGTCAAAATTTTGCTATATTAAGTGATTGGAGATCAAATAGATCATTCCTTCAGTCTCATTGTTCACGTTACATAAAGAAAATTTTTGTTTAATTTTTTGAAAGCGAACATAATTCTTTTCATCACAGGATTAGACTTAAATTCCACTTGCTCTTAAATTATTTCCTTAACACTTCAATAGTAAGAAATATTCTGAAGGATTACTGCACAAATTTGGCTTTTACACCTGACACATGCAGATAATTTTCTTGCATTTATTTTCTGGTAATAAACTTCTGGTAAATAAAATGTTTTACTTCAATAAAGTTTTCCCTTAAATAATAAATGTGTATTTTGAAAGTAAAGTATGCTTTTGATTTGTTTTGAAAATAATATACAGTTGATTCCAGTTAACTTGGCCATCATTTAATCAGGGCAACTGCATATTTGGTACAATGCTTGAGGAAGAAATCCTAATTAAGATAATAGTCAGGAATCCCTTTGTTTATGTGGGATGTCATGCCACTTAGTTGGGATTGGAACTTATTGCTGAACAGTTTCTAACTATATCAGTTGCATGCAGTTGTCTGGCCATTAGATACTAGACTGTGCTTACATTGAAACGTTTTTAAATAGTGTCTCGTGCGTGTCTCTGTGTTCAAATAGCAGCAATTTTTGTCACTGATAGTTGGTGAGAAATAAGCAGTAAGACAATTCAGAACTGTTTTGCTCACTGTGTTTACAAGCATTCAGGCTTAGAGATGCCAGAAATGGCCGAGAGTGAAAATGAAACGATTTTACTACTTGAATAAGCTAGGAACTAGGAATTATTTGAATGCATGAATAATTATCTTGAATGTTAAAATGAAAATAAGATTTTGGAAGATACAATTATTGAAAGCATTGTAATATGGCATATTATGCTCGCAAGGTATCTGCACTGATTTTGTTCATTTACCGTCAATTAAAAGAACACAGTAGTGTACACTGGCTCCGCCATTAATAGTTATCCTCCATCAATAACAATTAGGATCTAATACTCAGTTTTACAGTACTTTAGTAGTATGAGTAATGTTCTGATTTGTTCTTTATTTTAAGTATATAATTATTCATTTAAACAGTAGTTCATCTTTTTATTTCTTTTAAACGATTTCCATGAAACTTCTGCTAATTGGGGCAGCCACTCAATTGGGCCAGAATGTATTGGTTCTGATGTGCCCCAATTAACTGGAATCCACTATACTACAATAATTTTTGTCAGAAGTTGTGTAGTCAGTTACTGACTGTTTGAAATGTTATTTCATTTGTATTTTTACACATTTAAAACATTTTATCAGCTGTAACTGCAATTTTATTATAAAAACAGAGTCAATTGAAGAATTTATTTCTACATTTATTAATATTGCTATTATCAATCCTGTTGCAAACTTGTTTTACTATTAGACTTTAGAAGGCAAATTATGACTGAAGGGCGATTGAAGTTAATATTACGATCATTTTTGATGCTAACATGTTTCTCTAATGTTATTATAATAATTTAATTTTTAAAACATGCATTCATTTACATTGAAACTAAACTAGAAGAAATCCTGCTTTTCATTTTAATTTTCTTTACTGAAAGCATTGTCAATTATTTTGCAGAAGCTTCACTCACGGATTGTAGATCTTTCATCAGGCGACCTTTTCTCCACTGCAGAGAGGAACAGACATCCAATCAAGTCAAAAAGTACAGACACACAAATTCATGTAGGTTCTTTTCTACCTTAGAATCTTTTTCTTCCTGTGAAGTTAATGTCTTGTTCTTGTGTTCAAATTATTTTCCCTTGTTGAAAAGTAATGTCCATCCTTAAAAACATTACCAGAGACATATTAAAAAGCATTTACAAGGCACCACTCTTAAAAAGTTTAATGAAATGCAATACCATATTTCCAGCTGATAAAATACGCAGAATGTGTCACATTGAAAGAAAAGCAATAAATCTCAAGTCATTTCCTCAAGATACTTTATTTTTGGTATTGATTACATCTCAATGTCTCAGAGAAATGGGCAAGAGCTTTTTATTAAGGTCCATGTACCACATTACTCATCATATATTTATGATACTTTATGTATGAACTTTTAAAAATTCATGTACTTGGCAATTTTTGACAAAGGCAGGATTTTTAAGACACGTTGAATTCCTGTTTCAATGGAGATTTTCATTGTACGTCTATTTTAATGTGAAGTCCTAAAACACATGGAAATATAATGATTTACTAATATATACACCTGGGGAGACGTTTGGTTTAATACCAGCAAGGTTAAAATTAAAACTTTCCATCATGTCAACTGCTGATAATTTTAGAATGTTCATGCAATGGTTGACTATTCTTAAAGTTTGGACAGAAATTTATAGTATAGACTTCTGCACACATATATATAGCCTGGGTGCACAGTGTTGTCTTTGTCAACATGGGAGCAGACAGCAAATCTGAAAATCTGGCAGGAACAAAGGATGCTTGGAAAGGAAAGGGTAGAGCACCATAGGAGGGGTCAGAGACAGGTGACAGAGAAGGGGTGCCAGGGGCAGTGGATTGCCGCTGGTGCAAACACACCCAGCCTCAGACACCAGGCAAGGTCATTTGATTTGAAACATTTGGTTTATTGTTCATTACAGAATGTCTCTCTGCTGCTTCCTGCTCCCTCCCCTCTCCCTTCCCCTTTTCCCAACTGTGATTCCCCTCTTCCTGCCCCCTTCTAACTCTCAGTCCACAATATGTCATGAAATGTGTTGTTCTTTATTGCGGCAGCAGTATATACAGTGCTATAAAAATATTCACCTCCCCCTTGGAAGGTCTCATGATTTATTCTTTTACAGCATTGAATCACAATGGATTTAATTTGGCTTCTTTTTTTAACACTGATCAACAGAAAAAGTCTTTTTCATGTCAAAGTGAAAACAGATCTCTACAAAGTGATGTAAATTAATTACAAATATAAAACAGAAAATAATTGATTGTATAAGTATTCACCCTCTTTAATATGACACACCACATCATCACTGATGCTGCCAATTGATTTGAAAAGTGACATAATTAGTTAAATTGAGATCATGTGTGCAGTCAAGGTGTTTCAATGTGATTGTAGTAAAAATACACCTGTATTTAGAAGGTCCAACTGCTGTTGAGTCAGTATCCTGGTAAAAACTACACCATGAAGACAAAAGAACACTTCAAGCAACTCCATGAAAAGATTATTGAAAAGCACAAGTCAGGGGATGGATACAGGAAAATTTCTAAGTCACTGAATATACCTTGGAGTACCGTTAAGTCAATCATCAAGAAATGGAAAGAATATGGCACAGCTGTAAATCTGCCCAGCGCAGGCCATCCTCAAAAACTGAGTGACCATGCAAGAAGTGGAATAGTTCAGTGTCTGAGATGGGAGAGACTGCACATACAACAACTCTTGACCGGTGCTTCACCAGTCATAGCTTTATAGAGAGTGGTAAAGAGAAAGCCACTGTTGAAAAAAAACTCACATGGAATCTCGGCTAGAGTTTGCCAGAAGGTGTGTAGGAGACTCTGAAGTCAGCTGGAAGAAGGTTCTATGGTCTGATGAAACAAAAATTGAGCTTTTTGTCCATTAGACTAAACACTGTGTTTGACATAAATGAAACACTGTACATCAACAAAAACACACCATCACTACCGTGAAGCATCATGCTATGGGGATGCTTCACTGCAGCAGGCCCTGGAAGGCTTGTGAAGGTCGAGGGTAAAATGAATGCAGCAAAATACAGGGAAATCCTGGAGGTAAACCTGATGCAGTCTACAAGAGAACTGTAACTTGGGAGAAGATTTGTTTTCTAGCAAATGCTTGATAACCCCAAACATAAAGCCAAAACTAAACAGGAATGGCTTAAAAACTACAAAATTAATGTCGTGGAATGGCCAAGTCAGAGTCCAGACTTGAATCCAATTGAGAATTTGTGGCTGGACTTGAAAAGGGCTGTTAACTCACAGTCCCTATGCACTCTGACAGAGCTTGAACAGTTTCGTAAAGAAAAATGGGGAAAAATTGGAGTGTCCAGACACATAAATCTGATAGCGACCTATCCACACAGACTGTAGTTGGCTGTATTGCTGCCAAAGGTGCATCTACTAAAGACCAACTTGAAGTGGGGTGAGTAATTCTGCAATCAATTATTTTGGATTTAATAATTGTAATAAATTTAGACTAATTTGTTTTCACTTTGACATGGAAGAGTATTTTCTGGTGATCAATGTCAAAAAAGTCAAATTAAATCCACTGTGATTCAACATTGTAAAACAGTAGAACATGAAAACTTCTAAGGGAGGGGGGGTGTATGCTATTTATAGGCACTGTATAATTACCAAGGTACTGTGCAAAAGTCTTGAGCACCTTAAGTATATATACTGTATGTACCCAAGACTTTTGCGCAGTACCATATAAAACTATCATTTTGATTAAACACAATACATTTATAAACATTTGCATTTACATTTTAGAGTATGAATGAATCTATTTGGTAGGTTATATCCTTTAGATTCCTGTAATAGTGGATTTAATGAATTGTAACAAAATTAAGATACAGTTAAGATACAGCATAGTGTGTTATAATGCTAACAGACTAGCTAACTACCTGAGCATATCTATCACCTATCCAAAAGCACAGTCTTTCTGTGTGTGTGCCCCAAGCTCTGCTTTCTGCTGGGCAGCCGCATCTGAGAGATCCAAAATAGCTCAGGAGTTTCCTGATCATGTCAGGCTCCACCCAAGAATTTTATTATGTGCTAACTTTACTTTTGTAGTATCTAATAACCTCTAATAAATTATGAACTAATTAAGATATTGTCATTGGCGCTTGTTTAAATGTATAATACTTAACACTAAACATGGATATAAATTAGATTGTATGCACTAAACCTGACTTCGTGCGAACCAATTTGTGTGCCTCATACAGTATATCCATTATTCTGTTATGTTCAATTAAAGGGGCCCAGGATGTATTTCCATCCTATAATTCTTGCAATCTTGAAAGGTAAAGGAAACAATCAAAAAAGTGTTACTCTTTTCATTAGGCCTGAGTTCAGTTCAATCAAGCTGAAATCTCATCTGCTGAGTTATGATTACTATTATTGAAGGCAAATAGAAAGTGCCAACATGTACCATAGGCAAGGTAGTGCAGTTGTTGACAAGTAGCATGAAGATGAATGGTGGAGCATTACAGAAATTATTTTATGCAAAAACTTGAGATAAGCAATAAACCTGAGTTAATTTTTATCCGTAGAAATGCCAAAATTATTTCATTTTCATGCAGTTTTTATCATATTCATTGTGTCCACAAGCTATAACTGTGTTTTTGCAGTGTATATAATTTTGGGAATCAGTGGAAATAATTTGTCACATATATTTGGGGATCTTTGAGCTATATATTAGTAATGCACAAGAGTCATCTGGTGAAATGATTGTAATTTGCAATAGCTTTGCATGGGAGGCAGCATGAATGACCTGTTGTCTTAAAAGCAATTCAAAGAATCCATTGCGACTAGACTTGACATCCTTTAACAGTCATAAGCACCTTTGCCTAGAAATTGCTCCATATATTTTGCTGATGGGGGTTAAAACAATATTGTGGATTGCACTAACAATGTTTGTGAAAGTCACATGAAAAACAAGAACTTCAACTGGAAAGTTTACAGTAGAACATGATCTGATTTCCTGCCTAACACCTTGCAGAAGCTGCCAATGTTAGTGTCAGTGTTGTATTGCTGACTGAAGTGAGCAAGTTCCTGCAGTTGATTTGGTTCAACACAATGCATCCAGCCTCTGCAGGTAGCTCCAACACAGTCAGACCACTGTACAGACAGTATACGTTGTGTCGCTGGGAATTATTATCAATGCTTGGTGTGAGAGTCAGGTATTCAAAATTGGGGATAGGCTGGTAGGATCCCTATACCTGAGAACAAAATCATGGGAGAAAATTGGTCCTCTGTGATGACATGAGTTCATGGGAAATTGCAGGCATTTATATGATTAACTTAAGTTTTCAATGCAATTAAATGCCCATTTCCTTCTGACTGCACCATTGGGCGGAAGGAAAAGTAAATGACCTCTTCTTGAGTATAGAGTTTGGGTGAGTTCCATAATGCAGCAGTGAGGAGCACAATTCGAGATCTGTAAGACACCAGCAAAAGCAGCCTCAAATAATTCTCAAGTAAAGAAGCTGATCATATCTTTGGGCAATTCCATCAAGGTATGCTGATGAGGTTATACTTCAGGTCATATTAGGTCAGTCACCAAGAGCAAAGAATGCAGTTTACTTGCTGGCCTCTAAAATAACAAGGTAAACAGGCTTAGTGAAAGCTGATTATTTCATGAATAAATACAATCTGCTACTTTTCCTTCAAGTGAGCTTGAAAATCTGCAAATTTTGCCACTGAAAAATGTAGAAATGAATTTCTTTATGGGAAAGCTTGCAGACTTGCGCTAACCTAATTTTCAGTGTTGAAGGCAAGCAGTGGATATCTAAGTGGACATTTATCAAGGCATTTGACAAGATCCCACATGGGAGGTTAGTCAGGCAGGTTTGGTCACTTGGCATTCAAAATGAGGTAGCTAAATTGGATTAGGCATTGGCTTTGTGGGGAAAAGCCAGAGAGTGGTGGTAGATGGTTGTATCTCTGACTGAAGGCCCATGACTAGTGGAGTATCACAGGGATCCGTGTTGGGTCCATTGTTGTTTCTCATCTATATCAATGATCTGGATGATAATGTGGTTAACTGGATCAGCAAATTTGTGGATGACATCAAAACTGAGGAGGTAGTGGACAGGGAGGATAAACTATCAAAGCTTGCAGCAGGATTTAGACCAGCTGGAAAAATAGGCTGAAAAATGGCAGATGGAATTTAATGCAGACATGTGTAAGGTGTTGCTGTTTACTAGGACAAACCAGGACAAATCTTATACAGTGAACAATAGGGCACTGAAGAGGCTGGGAAAACAAAGGGGCCCTGGGAAAACTATAAGACACAGGAGCAGAATAAGTCCATTTGGCCTATCGAGTCTGCTCTGCCATTCAATTATGGCTGATCCTTTTTGTTCCCCTCCTCCGCCCTACTCCCTGGCCTTCTCCCTGTAACTGTTAATGCTGTTTCCAATCAAGAACCTATCAAGCTCTGCTTTAAATACACCCAACGACCTGGCCTCCACTGCTGTATGTGGTAAAAAAAAATTCCACAAATTCATCACCCTCTGGCTAAAGAAATTTCTCCGCATCTCTGTTATTAAAGATGTGCCCTCTTGTCCCAGACTCCCCTATGCCTTTTCCACATTTGGTAAGGTTCTCCATGCAAGGCTCATTCAGAAAATAATGAAGCATGGGATCCAAGGAGACCTTGCCTTGTGATCCAGAATTGACTTGCCCACAGAAGGCAAAGGGTGGTTGTAGATGGTTTGTATTCTGCACGGAGGACAGTGACCAGTGATGTTCCGCAGGATCCATTCTGGGACCCTTCCTCTGTGATTTTTTTTAATATAAACAACCTGGATGAGGAGGTAGAAGGGTGGGTTAGGAAGTTTGCTGATGACACAGAAGTTAGGCGTGTGGATAGTCTGGAAGGTTGTCAAAGGTTACAGCGGGACATCAATAGGATGTAGAAATGAGCTAAGAAGTGGCAAATGGAGTTCAACACAGATAAGTGTGAAATGGCTTATTTTGGTAGGTCAAATTTGAAGACAGAATATAATATTAATGGTAAGACTCTTGTCAGTGTGGAGTACCAACAAGATCTTGAAGTCCATGACCAGAGGACACTCAAAGCTGCTGTGCAGATTGATAGTGTTAGTAAGAAGGTGTATTGAGTTCAGAAGCTGTGAGGTGAGGGAGACAGTGTAGGAAGACTTTGGTTCAACGGGGCTTCGCCGTTAACGGGTCGAGGCGAGGCAGGTTGTCGGTGTAGAATACAGACAGGAAGAATGTGTGTGAGGGCAGTGTTCTGTGCTCAGTGTCAGATGTGGGAATTCTTCAAGACTCCCAGCCTCCTGGATGGCCACATTTGCACCAGGTATGTCAAGCTGCAGCTCCTTAGGGACCATGTTAGGTAACTGGAGATGCAACTTAATGATCTTCGTCTGGGGACGAAAAGTGAGGAGGTGATAGGCAGGTAGTCACACCAGGGTCAGGGGAGTCAGACAAGTGTGTAACAGTCAGGAGAGGGAAGGACAGGAATCAGATGCTAGAGAGTACTCCTGTGGCTGTACCCCTTGACAATAAGTTATCCTGCTTGAGTACCGTTGGGGGAGACGGCCTACCTGGAGGAAGCAACTGTGGCTGTGCCTCTGGCACAGAGTCTGACCCTGTGGCTCAGAAGAGTAGGGAGGGGAAGAGGAAGGCAGCAGTGACAGGGGACTCTAGTTGGGGGGGGGGGGCAGACAGGCAATTCTATGAACGCAGAAGTAGAACTCATTCATATTGTGATTACTGCCTCCAAAGGGTTCTTTGACCTTAAACACCCTAATCACTTTTGTTTCATTCCGTGACAGCCAATCCATCATAGTTGATCCCCCTAGTAGGCTCAACAAAAAAAACTGCTTTTAAAAACCATCTTCTGAGCATTCAACAAACTCACTCTCTTGAGATCCATTACCAGCCTGATTTCCCCAATTGACCTGCATGTTGAAATCTTCCACAACTATCATAACATTGCCCTTCTGGCCCTCCTTTTCTATTTCCCATTGGAATCGGTGGTCCTCATCCCTGGAACTGTTGGGAGGCTTGTATATAACTGCCATTAACGTCCTTTAACACTTGCAGTTTCTTAACCTAAACCACTACGATTCAACATCTTCCAATTCTATGTGACATCTTTCTTCTGATTTTTTTTTCTACTGAATTCATTGAAAGTGGCATCATAGGTAGATTGGGTCATAAAGAAAGCTTTTGACACATTGATCTTCATAAATCAAAGTACTGAGTACAGAAGATGAGATGTTATGCTGAAGTTGCATAAAACCTGGTGCTGCCTTACTTGGAATATTGTATGTGTGGTTTTGGTCACGTATTGAAAGGAAAGATGTAAAAAAGGTGGAAAGAGTGCAGAGAAAATTTACAAGGATATTGCTGTGTCTGAAGGACCTGAGTTACAAGGAATGATTGAATAGGTTAGGACTTAATTCCTTGGAATACAGATGATTGAGAGGAGATTTGATAGAGATATACAAAATTATGAGGGGTATAGATAGAGCAAATGCAAGCAGGGTGTCTCCATTGAGGTAGGGTCAGTGAGCAACAAGGGGTCATGGGTTAAGAGTGAAAGGTGATAAGTTCCAGAGGAACATGAAGGGAGACTTCTTTACTCAGATAGACATGAGAGTGGAATGAGCTGCCACCTCAAGTGGTACATATCAGCTCAATTTCAATCTTTAATAGAAGTTTGGATAGATTCATGGATGGTAGGGATATGGAGGACTATGGTCCCAGTTCAGGTCAATGGGAGTACGCAGTTTAAATGGCTTGGCACAGACCAGATAGACTGAATGGCCTTATTATGTGTTGTAATTCTCTATATTCTATGACATTTTTGGAGGATAGGAGAAATTTCAAACCAAGAAACCTGTAGTGCCAATATAGTGATCCCTTTCTGAAAATTGGTTCCATTGAATTTGACTTAACCCCAATCTCCCTCCTGATTTTATTTGTATTTTCCCAGTTGTTCTGGGATAGCTTGCTGGATTAAACTTTCTGATGCTGACTCTTCGTGACAGAACTTGGCCAGAGGTCCTCAGAATGCACAAAGGGTATGCAGATTGAGGTCTTCCAAAGTTAGTTTTTTTGAATGGTCTGAATGGCTGGTGCTGCTTTTGAGCATTTACCCACGGATTAATGTCTACCTCTACTGATTCATTTCTTTGGTAAATGTCAATCTTTCTCAGTAGTTTTGAGTATTCATTTTAAAATTATGTATTTAAGAATTTTTAACTTCTTTAAATTGCAAGGGTGCTTGGGTCATGATTTTGAACAGCTTCCTAACTTCAGAATTATTTGAGGTTTCTTGACCTGGTGCCTTACAGATCTCAAAGGTTGCTCTTCACCTCTGCATTAGGGAGGTCACCTAAACTTTATACTCAAAGAATTCTTTAAATATATAAAGAATTATATATGTAAGAATTAATTATTTAATTATACACCTAGGGATTGAAGAGCTTTAATTTTCAAAATTCTGAATAAAGACTACAATGATATTGACAAATGTTCTTGGAACTCAAGATGGAGTATCTTCCAAAATATTCTACCACTTTTATGTTCTTATTAAATTGCCATTTACAAACTGAACAGCAGCACACCAATATAAACATAATTTACAAATTAAAAATAAACAGTATTGTGGTTCTTATAAAAATGAGATTATCAACACCCACTGTTCATAAGGAGTTAATTAGATACAAACAACAAACATCTGTAAATACTTACTAACTGCTGGAATCAGTACTTTGTTTTCAAGACTGCCCTTCTCTTCCAAAAGCTTTGCTGCAGCTTACTTAGAGATTTACAGAGAATTAGTTATTTACTTCTTTGTCATCTTCACTTCTTTCGTCGTCTTCACTTCTTTGCATTTTTCCCATTTTCTTTATTGTCAAAATTCAAAGTAAGTTTGAATGCTGTAACCTCCTACAAAGTTAAATCATGCAACGTGGGGGACTACAGAGCTTCACTCCCAGATGAGCTCAATGCCTTCTAGACTCCCCTTGACCGGCAGAACATGAGGACCCATCACAAACCCCCCCACATCTCCTAATGGTCCTTTAGTCTTAGTATCTGAAGATGATGCATGGGCGGCCTTCAGGAGAGTAAATCCAAGGAAAGCATATGGTCTGGATGGGTTCCTGGCCGAGAATTAAAGACCTGTGCTGACCAGCTGGCAGTTGTGTTCATGGATCTCTTCAACATCTTGGTCTGGTACCCACCTGCAACAAGCAGGCTTCAGTCATACAGGTGCCCTAGAAGAGCAGGGTGGCCTGCCTCATCGACTATCACACAATTGTATCCACCGTACTGAAGTGTTTGGAGAGGTTGGTGATGAAACATTTTAGTCCCTGTCTGGGTGGCAACTTGGGTCTGCTCCATTTTGCCTACTAAAGCAACAGGTCCACTGGGTCGGCTCCATTTTGCCTACTAAAGCAACAGGTCCACTGGGTCGGCTCCATTTTGCTTACCAGAGCAACAGGTCCACTGGGTCGGCTCCATTTTGCTTACCAGAGCAACAGGTCCACTGGGTCGGCTCCATTTTGCTTACCAGAGCAACAGGTCCACTGGGTCGGCTCCATTTTGCTTACCAGAGCAACAGGTCCACTGGGTCGGCTCCATTTTGCTTACCAGAGCAACAGGTCCACTGGGTCGGCTCCATTTTGCCTACTAAAGCAACAGGTCCACTGGGTCTGCTCCATTTTGCCTACTAAAGCAACAGGTCCACTGGGTCTGCTCCATTTTGCCTACTAAAGCAACAGGTCCACTGGGTCGGCTCCATTTTGCTTACCAGAGCAACAGGTCCACTGGAGATGGCAACTCATTGGTTCTTCACATAACCCTGTAACATCTGGACTGCAAAGATGCATACGTCAGGATTCTCTTTATCGATTACAGCTCGGTAGTTAATACCATCATACCTCAACTCTAAAACCTGGGATCCAGTGCACCCTTGTGCAATTGGATCCTCGATTTCCTCACTTGCAGACTGCAGTCAGTTCAAATTGGCAAAAACATCTCCTCCACAATCTCCATCAGCACAGGTGCACCACAGGAATGTGTACTTAGCACCCTGTTCTACTCACTTTACACCTATGGCGGTGTGGCTAAGCACAGCTCTAACTCCATGCTGATGACATCACTGTTGTGGGGCGTATCAATGGTGATGATGAATCAGCATGCAGGAGGGAGATGGAAAATCTGGCTGAGTGGTGTCATCACATCAACCTCCCACTCAATGTCAGCAAGACCAGGGAACTGATTATAAATTTCAAAAGAGGGAAGCCAGAGGTCTGTGAGCCAGTCCTCATTGGAGGACCAGCGATAGAGGGGATCAGTAACTTTAAATTCCTGAGTGTTACTATCTCAGAGGGTCTGTCTTGGACTCATCGTATAAATGTAATTGCAAAGAAAGCATGCGAGCACCTCTAATTCTTCAGGAGTCCATGGAGATTTACCATGACGCCAAAATGTTTGACAAACCTCTATGGATATTTAGCAGAAAGTGTGTTGACTGGCTGCATCACAGACTGGTAGGGGAACAGCAGTGCCAGTGAATGGAAAGTCCTTCAAAAGCTGGTGGATTCAACACAATCCATAATGGGTAAAACCCCATTTTGTACATCAACATGAAAGTGTCGTAGGAAAGCAGCATCCATCATCAAAGATCCTCAGCACCGAGACCATGCTCTTTTTTTTGCTACTGGCATCAGGTAGAAGGTAAAAGAGCCTCAGGACTTGCATGTCTAGGTTCAGGAACAGTTGCTGCCCCTCAACCATCAGGCTCTTGAACAAAAGGGGATAAATGCACTGACTTACCCGTCCATTCAGGTGTTCCCATAACTACTGATCTCATTTTGAAGACTCTTTATCTTGTTACTTCATGTTCTTTCTATTTATTACTGTTTCTTTATATTGTGCAGTTTGTTGTCTTCAGATTTAACTTTGAACATTTAAATTTATTATCAAAGTACACACACAACCCTAAGGTTCATTTCCTTGTGGGCATACTCAATAAATCCATAGAATAATAACCAGGACAGAGTCAATGACACTGTATTTGTTTTCTGTCTTATGGTTTTAAATTGGATGGACTATTTTATGAACTTACGCTACCTGGTTAAGACTGTTGATCTTAGAAATGTTTCTTAAATCTGATTGAAAATGCAGATATGCCACAGGAATCATGTCTGCATGAATTATAAATTCAACTGTGGAGGGATTGTACTATTTTGATTCTCTAACAGGAGCAAAAAAAAAACCAACAGTAACATTGTGGTGAACTATAAGTGTCCTTTGTCTACTGAAGGCTGTCAAATCTGGCCCACTCAGTGGCACCTGTGAACCACAATTGTAAGTAACGCAAGCAACACACACAAAGTGCCAGGGGAATTTCGAGTTTGTGTGTGTTGCTTGGATTTCCAGCACCTGCAGATGTTCTTGTGTTTGTGAGTAAGTCACCACTTCACAGCTGAACAAAGGAAAGTAATAAACTGAAGTAATGCAAGGGCTCCTTTGTAAAACGCAACCTTGTTTAATCATCTTAGTAATTAGAGATGGCACAGATCTGTTGCAATATAGTCACATTGAGGCTTGTCAGAAACAGATGAACCCATCTGAAAATCTTCTGTCTTGTTCTTTCTCCTTTCTTGTTTCCTGATAAACATGCTTGACATATTTTTGTGTAACACCGATCCTTACAAAGGAATGCAATAAAAATAGGTTTCACCTTTTAAGCATTTTCCAGAATTAAGGTTATTATTGCACTGTGGCAGCTTTATTGAGATGAGCCAAGCAGAGCTGCTATTACATTGCCTGACTCCAGCAAGGCTGAAATGGCAACAGGACTGGTTATGCAAATAGAGCTTTCAGCAAGCAATTAAATTACACACATGTAAGAACATTGAAGTTAGAACGTCTTTGCTTTCTTTAAAACAGAACCGAGCTAGATGGAATTGCAAAGTGCTCTGTGCCTCTGTTTGTTGCTGAGATACTGGGCATACGTCAGAGAGAGTGCATCACAGAGTCTCACTTTGCTCCCTTGAGGCAGGCTGCTGATTTACATGATCACAGGAATTGATTTTTGGCTGTACACTTTTGCTGAAATGAGTGAGAATATAGCTTGCAAATGGGGGTAAAACGTTAACAAAAAATTGTCAGTTTCCTGCACACTTTTTATTTTGTATTTGGCATACAATTATTTTGTCAGGGTTTAGAAAAATACCTTTTGAGAATTTTTCAGACAATACCATCATGATGTCTTAACAATGTGTAGAGGTGGCCGACAGAAGCAGAAAGTCCAGATCTGAATGCTGTGCGGAATTGTGCAGTGCTCTGTGTCTGTTCAGAGAGCAAATACACACTGTGGGCATTTGTAAATTTGTTGAATTCGAGGGTTAGAAATACCCATTTTAGAATGTCTGGATGTAATTGATATCGCTTATACGGCAAGGACAAGTATGAGAATACCTATGTTGATATAGGTTATTTTTTATTTAGCAATACAGTACAGAATCAGCCCTACTAGCCCTTTGGAACCACACTGCCCCAACAGCCCTTGACAACCCTGATTTAACCCTGCCTCATCACAGGACAATTTACAAAGAGTAATTAACCTACCCAGCACATCTTTGGACTGTGGGAGGAAATCGAAGCACCTGGGGGAAACCTACGTGTACCACAGGGAGGACGTACGCAGACTCCTTACAGATGGCGACTGGAATTGAACTGTGACACTCTGAGCTGTAATAGCGTTGCACTATCTGCTATGATACCGCAGTGCCCTTTGCATTGAAGTTTTGTTGACATTGGACTCGTTCCATACTAAAGGTGGATAAATGAGTTCAGGGTTGCTGGGCTGTAGCCTGATTATGTTGGGAGAGACATCATTCCAATGGTTGCGAAAGAGAGTTACCTTTATTTCAATCATAGTTTTGGACAGACAGAGTTTGTTAGCTGAGGTTGGCAACTCATCTAGGAGAAGGAAAACTCTGATCTTAAACTTTCGCTGCCTTGTGACTATACCCACTCATGAGGAAGGCTTCAGGAGTAAACCCCGAGGGGAAAAATCTGGAGCTGAAGTCCCTAAGGCAGTTCTATATTGAATTCAATATTGACTATCAACTCCTGCAACGCTGCTGGTACCAAGCTGTATCTGTCTCTGCCGTTCCTTTGGATTCATCAGATGCGTGGAGAGAGGGAGCTTACTACCTGGGCAACAGCTTGCTCTCCATATCGTACTCCCCAGGCTTGCCTATCTAGACAGCTAGGATCCTATATGCATGGTCAACTCTGAACAATGGAGGCCCTCACCTCACATTTTCCTCTAAGCGTTATGCTTTCTCCCTTAATAATCTGGTATTTTTGGATAACAATATTTGCTTTCACAATCCCTTCTAAAAGATTCAGTCATCACACAGTATAGTGTTATATCCCTTAGAAACATATCAATTAGCATTGCTTATATAAGCCATATAGTCACAGGCTATATGGGATATATAGTCAGCGGGATATATGGTTTAGAAACATGCCAAATAGCGTTGCCTGTATAAGCTATACAGTCACAGATTATAGGGATATGCAGTTTAGAAACATGTCAATTAGCATTGCCTATATAAGCCATACAATTAGAGTATAAGGATATATGTTTTAGAAACACACCAATTAAAGTTGCCTGTATAAGCCAAACGGTCACAGAGTATAGAGATGTCCAGCTCAGAAACATGCTGATCAGCCTTCATAGCCTGGTCTCATTTGTACTGACATCATAGGCACAATTCGTAAAGCAGCTGCAATTGGAATACATGTGTCAGAGTATTTTATTCATATTTGAATATCATCCTTTGGGTCTTAGTGTGCCACCAACATGCCAGATGAAGCTAAACCTATCTGCCTGCTTGTGATTTGTGTCACTCCTTTGCTATGATGCTTACTTGTCTGTCTAAATCCCTTTTCAGTGCGACTATCTAGTCTCTTTCCAACATCACCCTAAGCAGGGTGTACCAGGCATGTATCACTCCCAGTGTAAAAAAAAACTTGTCATGCTTCTTTCCTGTAACCTTCCTCCTTGATCATGATCGCCAGGGCTTTATCTCCCGCTTGAATCTGAGACGACAGGGTCATCGTGATCACCAGGCCTTTATCTCCAATTGAAACTGAGATGACAGGGTTTTCATTTTCACAAGTCATTCTCCCTCTAAGTCAAACTTCAGCTGTAGACTGATCTATGGGTTACATTTCAAACAAGCTGAAACCTTCATACTAACACATCTCTATAGGCTGTCCTTGAGACATCTGCTCTATTGGAGTTTGTATTGTGAAAGATGATTGTCAGATTGTAAGTCCACAACAGTGGATTTACAAGAGTGGATCGTTACAAACACTGGTGTCAAGGTGTTTGTAATGATTCTGTTCAGCTTCAGCAAGGCACCATTTTTCACTGAGTCCCAAGTTTCACTGTCCACCTTTTGCCAATGACAGTCGTGCATGCATTAAGATTTGTTAACCTTCTGGTTGCCAATGAAAGAAAGAGTTTGCTCCCAATTAATGATTAGACAATATTTTGTCTCTGAAATATCCATATACAATATTTTAACAGGATTAATTTCATTATAAGTCATTTTATTCTAAAATATCTTTTTGATGGTTACCTGTAGGTTACCAGGCCTGGTTCTTTATTATGAAGCAAATCACACCATATAAAGAGATAAAATAAAATTACTTGTGGCTTTTACAAATGACCATAAGACATAGGAGCAGAATTAGGCCATTTGGCCCATCGAGTCCCATTTCATCATCACTGATCCATTTTTCCTTTCAGCTCCAACTTCCTGCCTCCCCTCTTAATCTCCCCCTCCCAACCCATATCCCTTCATACCATTCAATAATCTGTAACCCTCTGCCTTGGCCTCCACACTTGCCTCTGGCAATAAATTCCACAGATTCACACCCTCTGGCGAAAGAAATTCCTTCTCATCTCCGTTCTAAAAGGATGCCCCTCTATTCTGAGGCTGTGTCCACTAGTCTTAGACTCTCCCACCATAAGAAATACCCTTTCCACATGCACTCCATCAAGGCCTTTCATCATTTAATAGGTCTCAATGAGGTCACTCCTCATTTTCCTGAATTCTAGTGAATACAGGCTCAGAGTCATCCAATGCTCTTCATATGACAAGCTGTTCAAACCAGGAATCATTTTCGTGAACCTCCTTTGAAACCTCTCCAGTTTCAGCACGTTCTTTCTAAGACCATAAGATATAGGAACAGAAGCAGGCCATTCAGCCCATCGAGACTGCTCCGCCATTCAATCATGGGCTGATCCAATTCTTCCAGTCAACCCCACTTCCCTGCCTTCTCCCCATACCCTTTGATGCCCTGGCTAATCAAGAGCCTATCTATCTCTGACTTAAATGCACCCAGTGACTTGGCTTCCACAGCCACTTGTGGCAACAAATTCCACAGTAATTTCTCTGCATCTCTGTTCTAAATGGAAGTCCTTCAATCCTGAAGTCGTGCCCTCTTGTCCTAGACTCCCCTACCATGGGAAATAACTTTGCCATATCTAATCTGTTCAGGACCTTTAATATTTGGAATGTTTCTATGAGATTCTCCTGAACTCCAGGGAATACAGCCCAAGAGCTGCCAGACGTTCCTCATACAGTAACCCTTTCATTCCTGGAATCATTCTCATGAATCTTCTCTGAATCCTCTCCAATATCAGTATATCCTTTCTAAAATAAGGAGCCCAAAAGTGCACACAATACTCGAAGTGTGGTCTCACGAGTTCCTTATAGAGCTTCAACATTACATCCCTGCTCTTACATTCTATACCTCTATAAATGAATGCCAACAGTGCATTTGCCTTCTGCACCACTGACTCAACATGGAAGTTAAACTTTAAGGTTCCTGCACAAGGACTTACAAGTCCCTTTGCATCTCTGCATTTTGAATTCTCTTCATTTAAATAATAGTCTGCCCAATTATTTCTTCCACCAAAGTGTATGACCATACACTTTCCAACATTGTATTTCATTTGTCACTTCTTTGCCCATTCCCCTAAACTACCTAAGTCTCTCTGCAGGCTCTCTGTTTCCTCGACACTACCCACTCCTCATTACCCCCACTGCCTTATTTTCACCATGGATGTCCAGTCCTTATATACCTCCATCTCCCACCGGGATGGTCTCAAAGCTCTTCGCTTCTTTTTGGATTCCAAACCTAACCAATTCCCCTCTACCACCACTCTCCTCTGTCTAGCGGAATTGGTTCTTACTCTCAATAATTTCTCCTTTGGCTCCTCCAACTTCCTCCAAACCAGGATGTAGCCATGGGCACCCACATGGGTCCCAGTTATGCCTGCCTTTTTGTTGGCTTTGTGGAACAGTCCATGTTCCAAGTCTATACGGGTATCCATCCCCCTCTTTTCCTTCACTGCATCGACGACTGCATTGGCGCTGCCTCCTGCACATATGCTGAGCTCGTTGACTTTATTAACTTTGCCTCCAACTTTCACCCTGCTCTCAAATTTACCTGGTCCATTTCCGACACCTCCCTCTCCTTTCTTGATCTTTCTGTCTCCATCTCTGGAGACATCTTATCTACTGATATCTACTATAAGCCTACAGACTCTCACAGCTACCTGGACTATTCCTCTTCCCACCCTGTCTCTTGCAAAACTGCTATTCCCTTCACACAATTCCTCCGTCTCCACCGCATCTGCTCTCAGGATGAGGCTTTTCATTCCAGGACGAAGGAGATGTCTTCCTTTTTTAAACAAAGGGGCTTCCCTTCTTCCACCATGCATCCCTTCTTCCTCTCAAATGCATCTCTCCCATTTCCCGCGCATCTGCCCTCACCCCACTCGGGATAGGGTTCCCCATGTCCTCACCTACCACCCCACCAGCCTCCAGGTCCAATGTATAATTATCCGTAACTTCCGCCACCTCCAACTGGATCCCACTACCAAGCACATCTTTCCCTCCCCCCCCCCCCCCCCCGCTTTCTGCAGGGATCACTCCCTACAAGACTCCCTTGTACACACTTCCCCCCTATCCCTTCCCACCGATCTCCCTCCTGGCACTTATCCTTGTAAACGGAACAAGTGCTACACCTGCCCTTACACTTCCTCCCTCACCACCATTCAGGGCCCCAGACAGTCCTTCCAGGTGAGGCGACACTTCACCTGTGAGTCCGCTGGTGTGGTATACTGCGTCCGGTGCTCCCGGTGTGGCCTTTTATATATTGGTGAGACCCGACGCAGACTGGGAGACCGTTTCACTGAACACCTACGCTCGGTCCGCCAGAGAAAGCAGGATCTCCCAGTGGCCACATATTTTAATTCCACGTCCCATTCCCATTCTGATATGTCTATCCATGGCCTCCTCTACTGTCAAAATGAATCCAAACTCAGGTTGGAGGAACAACACCTTATATACTGGCTGGGTAGCCTCCAACCTGATGGCATGACCATTGACTTCTCTAACTTCCGTTAACTCCCCTCCTCCCCTTCTTACCCAATCCCTGACATATTTAGTTGTTTGTTATTTTTTTCTCTCTCTGCCCATCACTCTGCCTGTTCTTCATCTCCCTCTGGTGCTTTACCCCCCCACCCTTTGTTTCTCCTGAGGCCTCCCGTCCCATGTTCCTTTCCCTTCTCCAGCTCTGTATCACTTTCACCAATCACCTTTCCAGCTCTTGGCTTCATCCCACCCCCTCTGGTCTTCTCCTATCATTTTGCATTTCCCCCTCCCCCCACTACTTTCAAATCTCTTAGTATCTCTCCTTTCAGTTAGTCCTGACAAAGGGTCTCGGCCCGAAATGTCGACAGTGCTTCTCCTTATAGATGCTGCCTGGCCTGCTGTGTTCCACCAGCATTTTGTGTGTGTTGTTTGAATTTCCAGCATCTGTAGATTTCCTCGTGTCCACTCCTCCACCTATCTTTGTATCATCAGCAAATTTAGCCACAAATCCATTAATCTCATAGTCCAAATCAGTGACATACATTGTAAAAAACAGCGGTCCCAACACCGAACCTTGTGGAACTGGTAACCGTCAGCCAGCAGAATAGGATCCCTCTGTTTTCTGGTGGTCAGCCAATTGTCCAAGCGTGCTAGTAACTTCCATGTAATTCCATGGGATCTTATCTTGCTAAGCAGCTTCATGTGTGGCACTTTGTCAAAGGGCTTCTGAAAATCCAAGTACACCACATCTACTACATCTCCTTTGTCTACTCTGCTTGTAATTTCCTCAAAATATTGCAGTAGGTTAGTCAGGCAGAATTTTCCTTTCAGGAAGCCATGCTGGCTTTGGCCTATCTTGTCATGTGCCTCCAGGTACTCCATAATCTCATCCTTAACAATCAATTCCAGCAACTTCCCAACCATTGATGTCAGGCTAACATGTTTATAGTTCGCTTTCTGCTGCCTCCCATCCTTATTAAATAGCAGAGTAACATCTGCAATTTTCCAGCCATCCAGTACGCCAGAATCTTTTGATTCTTGAAAGATCCTCGTTAATGCCTCCGCAATCCCTCCAGCTACTTCCTTCAGAACCCGAGGGTGCATTCCATCAGGTCCAGGTGATTTATCCACCCTCAGACCATTAAGCTTCCTGAGCACCTTCTCAGTTGTAATTTTCACTGCACAAACTTCACTTCCCTGACACTCTTGAATGTCCGGTATACTGCAGATGTCTTCCACTGTGAAGACTGATGCAAAATACATATTCAGTTCCTCTGTCATCTCTGCATCTCTCCGTACAATATCTCCAGCGTCATTTTCTATTGGTCCTATATCTAATATGATGGCAGAATATAGTATTAATGGTAAGACTCTTGGCAGTGTGGAGGATCAGAGGGATCTTGGGGTCGCTCAAAGCTGCACTGGTTAACTCTATGGTTAAGAAGGCATATGGTGCATTGGCCTTGAACTGTGGGATTTAGTTGCAGCTACATCGGACCCTGGTCAGACCCCACTTGGAGTACTGTGCTCAGTTCTGGTCATCTCATTACAGAAAGGATGTGGAAGCCATAGAAAGGGTGCAGAGGAGATTTACAAGGATGTTGCCTGGATTGGGTAGCATACCTTATGAGAATAGGTTGAGTGAACTCGGCCTTTTCTACTTGGAGTGACGGAGGATGAGAGGTGACCTGATAGAGGTGTATAGAGGTACATGGAGTTTAGTAAAATAGAGGGCTATAGGTAAGCCTGGTAGTCATTTCTAAGGTAGGGACATGTTCAGCACAACTTTGTGGGCCGAAGGGCCTGTATTGTGCTGTAGGTTTTCTATGTTTCTATGTTTTGATCCTCAACTCTCTTTTACCCTTTATACACTTATAAAAGCTTTTAATATCTGCTTTGGTATTAGACGCCAGCTTCCTTTCATAATTCATCTTTTCCTTCTCAATGACCTTCTTAGTTTCTTTCTGCAAGTTTTTAAAAGCTTCCCAATCCTCTATCTTCCCACTAGCTTTGGCTTCCTTGTATGTCCTCTCTTTTGCTTTTACTTTGCCTCTGACTTCACTTGTCAGCCTTGGGAGTGTCCTTCTTCCATTCGAAAATTTCTTATTTGGAATGTATCTGTCTTGTACTTCCCTCATTTTTTTTTTGCAGACTGTAGCCATGGCTGCCCTGCTAGTGTCCCTTTCCAGTCAGTTTTGGCCAGTTCACCTCTTATGCCATTGTAATTGCCTTTTATTCCACTGAAATACCAACACATTGGAATTTAGCTTCTCCTTCTCAAATTTCAAAGTGAACTTGATCATACTGTGATCACTTGCTCCCCCAGGGTTCCTTAACCTGAAGCTCTCTGATCACCTCTGGATCATTGCACAGCACCCAATCCAGTACAGCTGATCCACTACAGGGCTCAACAACAAGCTGTTCTAAAAAGCCATCCCTTAGACATTCTACAAATTCTCTCTCTTGAGGTCCAGTACTGGCCTGGTTTTCCCAATCTACTTTCATGTGAAAATCCCCAACAAATATCATGACATTGCCCTTCTGACACGCCTTGTCCACCTCCTGCTGTAATTTGTAATCCATACCCCGCCTGCTGTTTGGAGGCCTGTATACAATTGCAGTTAGGGTCCTTTTACCCTTGCCATTTCTTAACTCATCCCACAGTGATTCTACACCTTCCGATCCTATGTCATCCCTTCTAATGATTTAATATTATTTCTTTTGTGTAGGGCCACACCACCCCCTCTGCCTACTAACCTATCTTTCTGGTACACCATATATCCTTGGACATTCAGCTCCCAATGGCAGCCATCCTTTAGCCAAGTTTCAGAGATAGCTTTCTGTTTTAACTGCATCACGTCTCTATTACCCTGTAAATCATTCCACTGGCTGTGATTATCCTTCATCTCCTGCCTGTCCTTTCTATCATCTCTATTGCCAGCTCTCTTTGATTTATTTCTGTTTTCCTCTTCCTCAGCATTATCACTCTAGTTCCCATCCCCCTGCCAAATTAGTTTAAACCCTCCCTAACAGCTCTATTAAACCTGCCTGCTAGGATATTGGACCCCTTTGGGTTCAGGTGAAACCTGTCCATTTTGTACAGGTCATACCCACCCCCTCCCCCCTGAAGAGGCCACAATGACCCAGGACCCCAAAGCCCTGCCCCCGACACAGGTCTCTCAGCCACGCATTAACACGCCCGATCATGCTATTCTTCCACTTGTCAGTACATAGCACAGGGCAGCAATCTTGAGATTACTACCCTGGAGGTCCTGCTTTTCAGCTTCCTACCCAACTTCCTGCATTCTCTCTTCAGGACCTCCTCCCTTTTTCTACCTCTGTTATTGGTACCAACATGTATCAAGACTTCTAGCTGTTCACCCTCTCCCTTCAGAATCCTCTGCACTCGATCCAATACACCCCATACCCTGGAACGAGGGAGGCAACACACCATGCAGGTATCTATCAGGCTGACAGAACCTCCTGTCTGTTCCCCTCACTATGGAATCCCCTATGACTATTGCATTCCTCATCTTCTCTCCTTTCTGCACCACGGAACCAGTCCCAGAGACCCGATCACCATGGTCATCCCCATCAACCACATCCAAAACGAGATGATGATTACTGAGGAAGATGGCCACTGTGGGGCTCTCTACTATCTGAGCTCTTCCCTTCCCTTCCCTGACAGTCACCCACTTGTCTAACTCCTGCAGCCTCGGGGTGACTAACTCCCTGTAGCTCCTCTCTATCTCCTGCTCACTTTCTCTAATAAGCAGTAGGTCATCAAGCTGCAGCTCCAGATTGCTAACATCGTCTCTCAGGAGCTGCATCTTGTTACACCTGGTGCAGATGTGGCCATCTGGGAGACTGAAAGATTCCCAGGATTCCCACATCTGACACCCAGAGCAAAGTACTAACCCTACCGACATGCCCTCCATTACTCCAAAAATACAAGGAAAAGCAAAGCCCGCTTACTCACTTACCTCACCGAGGCCCAAATGAGTCAAAGCCCTACCACTCTGATTCAGACCTCCCTGTCGATGTCTGCTCTACTGGGCAGTGTCTTCCTTTTATGCCTGACCTTCCCTGTTCTTCAACACGCAACTGGTGCGCCGGTTATAGCTGAGTCACCGCAAAGCTTTCGCTTTTGAACTTCACTCCCGGACCTGTGTGCCACCTCCTCTCTTGTAGCTCTCCAACTCACGATTGGTGCGCCAGTTATAATGGGACCAAAACTGTTCACAATACTCCAAGTGACGCCTCACCAGTACTTTATAAATCTCAACATTACATCCTTGCTTTTATATTCTAGTCCTCTTGAAGTAAATGCTATAATTGCATTTGCCTTCCTCACCAGACTCAGCCTGAAAATTAACCTTTGGGGAATCCTGCACAACCAAATCCCCTTGCACCCCAGTTCTTTTGTATTTTCTCTCCATTTAGAAAATAGTCCATCCTTTCCTTCTGAAGTGGATAACCATACACTTCCCAACACTATATTCCATCTGCCACTTTTTTTCTCATTCTCCTAATCTGTCTGTCCTTCTGTAGCTTCTCTACATCCTCAAAACTGCCTGCCCCTCTGCCATCTTCATATACTCTGCAAACATTGCAACAAAGCCATCAATTCTGTCTTCCAAATCATTTGCTTATAATGTAAAAAGAATGTCCCAACACAGGGCCCTGTGGAACACCACTAGTCACTGGCAGCCAACCAGAAAAAGCTCCTTTTATTCCCACTCGTTGCCTCCTGCCAATCAGCCAGTGCTTTATCGATGCTCAAAAATTTCCTATAATACCATGGGCTTATAACTTGTTAAGCAGCCTCATTTGTTGCACCTTGTCAAAGACCTTCTGAAAGTCCAAGTAAACAACATCAACCAATTCTCCTTTGTCTATCCTGCTTGTTATTTTTTCAAAGAATTCCAACCGATTTGTCAGACAAGGTTTTCTCTTGAAGAAGCCATGCTGACTATGACCTATTTTATCATGTGCCTCCAAGAACTCAAAATCACATACTTAACAATTGATTCCAACATTTTCCCAACCAGAGGTCAAACTAACTGGCAGCCTGTAGTTTCCTTTCTTCTGCCTCAATCCCTTCTTGAGGAGTGGAGTTACTTTTTGGAATTTTCCAATTGTCCAGAACCATTCCAGAGTCTACTGATTCTTGAAAGGTCATTACTAATGTCTCCACAATCTCCTCAGCCACCTCTATTAGAACTCTGGAATGTGCACCATCTGATTCAGGTGAGTTATCTACCTTCAGACCTTTCAGTTTCCCAAGAACCTTCTCCCTAGTAATGGTAACTTCACACTCTTTTGCCTGTTTACATTCTTGAACTTCCAGCATACCGCTAATGTCTTCCACAGTGAAGGTTGATCCAGAATACTTATTCAGTTTGACTGCCATCTGCTTGAACTCCATAACCTCCTCTCCAGCATCATTTTTCGTTTGTCTCGCCTCTTTTTTACACTTTATGGATCTGAAGAATCTTGTGGTTTACTCTTTGATGTTATTGGTTATCTCACTTTCATATTCCGTCTTCACCTCCTCATGCTGTTTTTTAAAAACTTCCCAATCCTCTAACTTTCCACAAATTTTTGCCTATTATATGCTCCCTCTTTGGCTCTTATGCAGGCTTTGACTTCTTTTGTTCCACTCTCGTGACTATCTTGATATCAATTTTACTAATGTTATCTTTTTCAATGATGTCATTAAAAAGCATCATGATCTATACTAATGAGCTAGTTACTGTACCCAGGCTTGGATGCTTTCATCTCTGTAACACAATTCATATTTTGAAAAATCTAGGGCAATGTCCACAGGCCAGTCTCAGAAATAGTTTACATTGAGTGAGCATTAAATGAATTTCAGATATTTTAACACCTAAGTGAATGTATTTTTTTATGCTTTTCAGGAGACTAAAATATGTCATACTTGTCTTCCAAAAGTAAGAAACTCAAATGCTTGACATATGAAACAAATTCAGAAACAATTGGAAATACAGCCAGATAGTCAGCATTAGCAATAAAGGATGACAAAATACTTCTGTCACAAGAAATCCCACCATGTTCTATAGGATTAAAATTTTTAAAATTAAGCTGAGATTTATGAGGACATATTAATTTAGTTGATCATTAGTCAAAGGGATAGTGTTAATGAGGAGATGAAGTGAGATGGAGAGGTTTAGGCAGGGAAAAGCAGAATTTTGAGCCTTGGAGTTTGTCATGCCACAAGTAATTGTTCATGATCAAGGTGACAGAGGAGTTTACGGAAGTGAAATTGTTGAGGACAGGGTGGTATTTGAAAAGAAAGAGCTTATGTTATGTTCAAGGCACTGCTGAATGGAAAATCCTACTAAAAGTAGTGGATACGGCTGAGGCCATCACAGGTACAGCCCTCCCCACCGTTGAGCACATCTACACAAAGTGTTGTCACAGGAAAGCAGCATCCATCATCAGGGACCCCTGCCTCACAGGTCATGCTCTCTTCTCACAGTTGACATCAGGAAGAAGGTGCAGGAGCCTCAGGACCCACACCAACAGGATCAGGAACAGTTATTACCCCTCAACCATCAGGTTCTTGAATCAAAGGGGATAACTGGACTCAACTTCATTTGCCCAGTCATTGAAATGTTCCCACTACCAAGGGATTCACTTTCAAAGGTTCTTCATCTCATGTTCTCAATATTTATTGCTGATATATTATTATTTTTATTTATTTCTTTTTGCATTTGCACATTGATTGAATGTCCAACTTGGTGTAGTCTTTCATTGATTCTGTTATGGCTGTTTTTATATTATGGATTGTGTTGGTGCGTGACCTAGTGGGCAAGGCATCAGACTAGTAACCTGAAGGTCACTGGTTCAAGCCTCAGCTGAGGCAGCGTGTTTGTGTCCTTGAGCAAGGCACTTAACAACCCATTGCTCTGCGACGTCACCGGTGCCAAGCTGCATGGGTCCTAGTGCCCTTCCCTTGGACAACATTGGTGGGGTGGAGAGGGGAAGGCCTGCAGCTTGGGCAACTGCTGGTCTCCCATACAACCCTGCCCAGGCCTGCGCCCTGGAAACTCCAGGCGCAGATCCGTGGTCTCTCGAGACCGATGGATGCCACCACCATACTATGGATTTTTTGAGTACAGAACTGTGCAAAAGTCTTAGGTATATATAGGTCTTAGGGTGCCTAAGGCTTTTTCACAGTATGGTGTGAAGAATGAATTTGTTCCTCACATTTGGGAAGGTGGAGCACCTACTTAGCACACCAATTAGGCACACATGAATCCATGGGAGCAGGTGGTGGATGGTCGTACAAGCAGCTGGTGCATATTAGAAGTTCTGGTTATGTGACCACAAATGCCAGGCAATCTCTGAAGGGTATTGATAATGTCTGGTGTCACCCGTCTTGTAAAGACACTGCCCAGAAGAAGGCAATGGCAAACCATTTCTGTTGAAAAATTTGCCAAGAATAGCCATGGTCACGAAAAGGCTGTGATCACCCACATCACACAACACGACACATAATGAATGAACAAAATTTTTCTCTTTGTTTGGGTGAAAAGAATGAAATGGGAGTGAACGCATATGTAGTGAAACAAATTGCAGTGGGTGGGAGCAGGGGAATTGGACCAATGGGATGTCCCTGGTGATGAAATGCCATGGACCAGGTACGGTGTAACAAATAAAAATGTAACAGTGTTAGTCAGTATTTTGAAATGGTATGTTGGAAGCTTTCTTTTATTAGCTTTGGAATGGAGCATGAGAACATGGAGGTTAGGGTGGAACTGCTTACAACACCAGTTAGGACGTGGTTTGCATCTTGTTTACAGTTGTGGTCATCATCTTACCGGAAAGATGTGATTGCACTGGTCAAAATTAAGTTTATTGTCTTCTGCACAATTATGTGTATGGGTACTGCAAGTGCAGTGACAAGTTTACTTTCAGCAGCATCACAGGTGGTGAGAGTACTAAGGAGATCTACAATAGTGTTGCTAGGACTCCCAAACTGTAGCTATGAAGAATAATTGAGCGAAATAGAGTAGATTTCTTTGGAACAAAGGACACTGACTGTCTGCTTTAATGAGGTGAGTAAAGCTGTGAAGGCCCTGGGGATTAAATAAGAAGGATCTATTTCCCTTAGCCGAGGCATCAAAAACCAGGAAATTTAGACTTCCAGTTATTGGTGGAAAGATCAGAGGGAGATCAACAAAAGTGTGTCATCTGGAGGATGGTGGGAATCTGTCACTGCACAGGGCCAAAAGAAGCTGCAGAGGGTTGTAAGTTTAGTCAGCTCCATCTTGGATACTAGCCTACAAAGTACCCAGGACATCTTCAAAGGCAGTGTCAATCATTAAGGACCTCCAGCATCCCCAGGGCATGCCCTTTTCTCACTGTTGCCATCAGGTAGGAGGTACAGAAGCCTGAAGGCACACACTCAGTGATTCAAGAACAGCTTCTTCCCCTTTACCATCTGATTCCTAAATGGACATTGAACTCTTGGACACTACCTCAATTTTTTAATATATATTATTTCTGCTTTTGCACGATTTTTAATTTATTCAATATGCATATACAGCAATTAATTAATTAATTTATTTTCTTCTATATTATGAATTGTATTGTACGGCTGCTGCTATGTTAACAACTTTTGCGACACATGCCAGTGATAATAAGCCTGATTCTGATTCTGATCTTGAGATTATAGCCCAAGAGGGTCGTTGAAGCAAAACCTCTCAGTTTTGTTAGTGTGTTTGGATTTATGACCTGAGGAACTAGCTGACATAATGGGATGGGCCAAATTAATCGCCTTCTATATTGTAAATTTTGTATATTTTGTATGGCTCTATGAAAGAAGAATCGGCAGTTTTCTTTGCTAGGAATAATTTAATCAAATGTTAATTTCTAAGTTTAAATTGCTTTTAACATGATGGGACAGTGATGCATCTTTTAGGATTTTAGCAACTTCTGAAAGATTAATTTTTTAAAGATAAATGCAGTTCAACAGTTTGGCCTAGCCTTTTTCACATAACATGCATCTTAACTAACTTTAACAACTTTAAAGCAAACTTTTTTGAGTAAAAAAAATAAAAACTAAAAATGCCATCAGGAAGAAGGTACAGGAGCCTCAGGACTCTCAGCACCAGGTTAAGGAACAGATATTATCCCTCAACCATTAGGGTCTTTAACTGGAATGGATAACTTCACTCAGCTTTAATTGCCCCATAATTGGAATGAACCCACAACCTAGGGACTCTCTTTCAAGGGCCCTTCATCTCATGTTCTCAATATTTTTGCTTATTTATTATTGTTATTGTTATTATTTATTTTTGTCTTTTGCACTCTTGTTGAACATCAGGGGTGGTGTGGTCTTTAACTGATTTGGTAATTGATATTATTCTATAGATTTATTAAGTATGCCTGCAACAAAATGAATCTCAGTGTTTTATATGGTGACATATATGTATGATAATAGATTTACTTTGAACTTTGGACTTGAAATGTGAAAATTGAGGAAAAAATGGAAACACTCTATGGGTTAGATGGTATAAGTGGCAGAACAAACACTGATAATGTTTCAGTTAAGATTAGGAATTTTGACAAAGGCTCTTTGACTTAAGCATTAACCTCTTTCCACAAACCTACTTTAACTGTTCTTTCTGTCACTAATCAGCATTTTTCTAGAAACAAACATGTTTGTTTGACTCTTAAAGGGGATTAAGCAGAGACTTTGCAATCTGCCAAATGTCTAGAAAGAGACATGCTTCAGCTGTTCTGGTGGTCCCACTGAAGGGTCTCGGCCCGAAACATCGACTCTACTCTTTTCCCAGATGCTGAGTTCCTCCAGCATTTTGTATGTGTTGCTCGGATCTACAGCATCTGCAAAATTTCTCTAGTTTAATACTTAAGCTTTACAACCTTTTCAAAACCAGCTCGGGATCCACACTCACAGTATTAACATTTCTTTCTCCCCATTCATCTTTTATTTACTTATAAGGTTTCCTGATTTTCTCCAGTTAATTTAAAACAACACAACTGAGTCACATGGAATAATTTGATGTCTGAATTCACAGAAAAGAATCAGAAGTAAATTCTGGGGAAAAATGATAAAACACTGGACAGTATGATATGCCAAAATGATCAGTGTAACTTTTGTTGCGATATGAAGTGAAAGGAAGCTCTACAAAAGGTTAGAGCAAACTGGAACAAATACAAATATCTGCTTGTGCATTGGAAGTGACAGATGACCAGAAAATGTTTCTCTGTTAACTATGTATGAAAAGAGTAGTTCCAATGTGACGAGTATTCTTTTTTTCTATTAACAGGAAGCTCATGCAAATACACCATCAAATGTATCGGTTTTAAAGTGTCAGAGTCAATTAAATCTGACAGTACCTAGCCAACTTTATCCCAGGAGCAGCTGTAGTAGCAGTGAACTCTCTATCTCAAGTGCCTGCAGTGAACATTCAAGTGGCTCCTATACTTGGAATGAAGGAAGGACATGGAGTAAGAGGGTACAGTCTGATTAACTGAACTTCATTTGACAAGGGTTTGCCAGGAACGTCATTGACAGGGCATCTCCTGGGAATGTCACTGTCAGGCCGAATCCCGGGAATGTCATTGACAGGGCATCTCCTGGGAGGATCGCTATCAGGGCGTCTCCCGGGAATGTCGCTGTCAGGGCGTCTCCCAGGAATGTCACAGTTGGGGCGTCTCATGGGAATGTCATTGACAGGGCATCTCCTGGGAGCACTGCTGTCAGGGCACCTCCCAAGAAAGTCGCAGTTGGGGCGTCTCCTGGGAATGTCGCTATCGGGGTGCCTCCCAGGAGTGTCATTCACAGGCCATCTCCTGGGAATGTCACAGTTGGGGCACCTCCCGGGAACGTTGCAGTTGGGGCACCTCCCAGAAGCACTGCTGTCAGGGCGTCTCCTGGGAGCATCATTTCCAGCTTGTCCAAATCCCACTGCAAGCATTGGTAGTTTTCCCTGTTGTCCATTACACTCCCAGTATTGGTGTCACCCATAAATGATCATCCAGATCACTGATGACAAACAACAATGTACCCAGCATCAATCGACTAGTCACAGACCTCCAGCAGAGAGGCAACCATCTACTACCGCTCTGGCTTCTCCCACAAAGCCAATGTCTAATACAATTTACTAGCTTGTCTTGAATGCCAAGCAACTGAGCCTTCTTGACCAACCTCCCATGTGGGATCTTGTCAAATGCCGTGCTGAAGTCTATATAAATAACATCCACTGCCTTGCCTTCTTTGTCAGCTTTCCTGGTAACTTCCTCAAAAAACTCTGTAAGATTAGTTAGACACAACCTACCACATACAAAGCCATACTGTCCATCCCTAATCAATCCCTGTCTAGCCAAATGCTCATATATCCAATCCTTTTGAATAATTTCCAATAACTTTCCCACTACTGATGTCAGGTTTACCACACTAATTTCCTGGTTTCTTCGTTGAGCCTTCCTTCAACAGCAGAACAACATTAGTTGTCCTCCAATCCTTACTAAGGGCCCCCAGTAATATCTGCATTTGCCTCCCACAGAGTCCAAGGGAAAACCTTGCGAAGCTTTGGGGATTTGTCCACCCTGATTTTCTACAAGACAGCAAATGCCTCCTCCTCAGTAATCTGTGTAGGGTCCATGAAGTCGGTGCTGCTTTGCCTCACTCCTCGAGTCTCTGTGTCCATCTCCTGTGGAAATGCAGATCCATTTAAGATCCCCCCCCCCCCCATCTCTTTTGGCGGCATGTATAGATTTAGCTGGTAATAAAATGTTCTGCAGATTGGCAAATAATTAAGATTGACCCTTGTTAGCATATCTGGAGTGAAACTATTGCCTGCCCTACTGCAGGCTAAGAGGTTGTCCTAAATGATGAGATAAAAGATGGGACTTATCTGCATGGCCCAAGTCTACATATTTACACTAATGCCACTATCTTGATTCTCTGGTAGAGTGCCAGATTATTGTTATTACATATATTGCTCCAGCCATGGAGTCCCACGAGCACCAAAAGAATGCCATTCTTTCCTGGATTTGTACTCCCAGTGAAGCAAACCATGTCTTGTAAGATGGAAGAAGCATCAGGTTATTGGACGGAAAATTAAACTGTGGTCACCCAGCCTTCAAACAAAAGATAGAAAGGATTCCCAATAGAGTCCAGTCCTGTCCTCAATTCTGATCACTGATGCACAAATTATCTGCTCTCTAAGTCAGATCTGCCAAGGAATGCTAGTGTCTATGTATTGTTCATTAATGAATGAGACCATAAACACATAGTCACACATGTTCCTGAGAATGCTTCTTTACTTGGGTAAATGAATGTTGCTGGTTCTTTAATGCATAATTTATATTTGATTGATGAAGAAATTGTTGAATCTTGTTGTCAGCTTATTAACATTCTGGCTGGAATATTTATCTGTATTATTTCTCTCCACTAACAGTCATCATTAAACTGGGAAACAAGACTCAGCATTGGCTCGTCACTTCCCAGCAACCTCTCTAGTCCTGCAGAAGAACTACCTCCAACTCGAGAAAAAGAATGCCACATCTTGGAAGGATTAAAAAAGCTTCAGAAAAAAGGGTCTTTCTTGGAACCACCTTCACTTGTGTCAACATGGGCTTACAAGGATTGCATGAACTCCAATGAAGGAATTTACTCACTTGGCCTAAGATGTCGGAATCGCAATAAGGATAAAACTCCTACACCTTTCAAGGCCGCTGATAAAATAGTATGCATAGATCAGTACAAACCATTTGAGTATGATTCTGATTCAAATGACGATGCAGATGATGACTACACAGCAATCATAATAAATGAAGTGCCAAGTAAAGATTGCAAATCATTTTGTAAAAAACTAACACACAGTATTTCTGAAAGTCTGTTTGATTGGGATCACAATGTTTCAGAAAGGCTCACACACCTAAGCTCAAGAGAAAAGCCTGAAAAGCTGACGAGTTTTGTCACTAGTTTACAGTCTAGTGACAAGTTTTGTACAAATAATAAGTTGCCTGCAACAAAACTGCAATTTAATTCTACCAAACTGCACTATGAGGATTTGGCGATCCAGCTGTCTGACACAGAGGATATTGAGAAGTTGGATGAAACTCAACTGGAAAACACTGAAAAGATAAATTCCTCTGAACTTGTATCAAGTTTTTTAAGTGACAAACAGGCAGTGAGTCATGCAAACCCACTTAGTTGTAAAAAAACATTCTTCTCTTCTGCTGATAAAGATGAAGGCCATTTTTCACCTTGCTCTGACAATAATCCACAGACATCGAACTTACTGAAAGATAACTGTCAAACAACCAAGTTTGTGAAAACATCATCTGAAGAATGCATCACAATAGTGTTTGATGCTGAAGATGGCCAGCCAATTAGGTTTAATTCCCAACAGACCGCAAGTGTCACCCTGTCTTCAAATCAGATTTCCTTTCCAAATGCTCCAGATGGGAATTGCCAGCAAACTGATTTTGCAGTAGATGACACTAGACTGCTGCCTCAAGGACTGATCACTTGTCAACGAGGAAGTGATGCAAGGAACCGTACAATCTTAGAGTCACTGCAAGGTCACGTGCTGCAAAATCCATTAGATGATCTTAAAGTCGACAAGAAATCATTTAGTTCTGTTGTTTGTGCAGACACTGGAAATTCCAAAAGGCCATTATCTCAACACAGCCCTCAACAGCAAAAAACATTGAAGCCGACTTGTAGCACAGCTTCTACATCAAACTCTGTACCAGCTCATTCTATTCAAAAGCCATATCTAACCAAAATACCCAACAGAGGGCAGGGCTCATCGCAAAAATCCTGTCACATAAATGGAAATGACACTCCCCATTTGCCTGCACCATTTGGCTCTCTTAACCAAGATAAGTCTCCACCAGGTACAAAAGTCTCTAAATACTTAAAAATACCAAATGTCAGTATTAATAATGGTTTAAAAAATGATAACGTTCCAAAATGCAGTCCACCACTTCCTCTAAGCTCTAAGATTGCATCATGCAATGAAGGAGGCAAGAGTCATTATGGGATTTTACAAGGATCTTTATTTTCCGGAAAGCCGATGGTGGATCTTGGAGAACATCCCACACGAGATAAACATGATTCCTTAGAGTCGGAGGAAATTAAATCTCCATCACCTTCACCTCCACTTCCACCAGGCAGAACCACTTCCTTGCTTTTTAGACCAAATTGTGAACATTCTCTGAATATAACTGCAAAATCCAAAACATCCACACCTGTTATGCCAGATAAGGATGCACCCATATGTCTATCTTTAAAGCCATCGGGAATCACTAGTGCAGCATTGCCTGCCTCCCCAATGACAAAGGAAACAGAAAATCAACTAAACCAGCAGTCCCCAACAATCGCTGATTTGAGCAGCTCCCACCATGAAAAAGCTGCTTTGCAAAACTCAGCACATCTGTCACAGGAGTCAAATGAAACCTCAAATGATTTGACTGGAATGTCTTCTGAAAAAAAATCTGTGAAAACAAATTGCTCAAACACTTCATCAATGCACATTGAATCTTGTCCTCAAGCAGCTGCTAAAATGATTAAAAGTTTAGCATGCAATCATGCAAACCAAAAGGATCCCTCACTTCAAAACACATTTTCTGCCAAAACAGGGCAATTATGCAAAATTGACTTGACAATGCAATGCACACCATGTAAGATGTTACCAGCATCGCCACAGTGCCATGTACCAAGTATAAATGAACCCTCAGCTCAGCCACAGCACTGCCAGTCTCCAACCGGTTCTACTGATAAACACCCAACCTTTTCACGCTTTGAAGAACAAAAACCCAAAACTCGTATTCCTGTTGGACTTAAGCTATTCTTGAAATCACCACCATTGTTGAGAAAAAGTTCAACTGTACCTGGGAAGCATGAGAAAGACAGTATTAATATCTACTCTAAAGGAAACGTAACTTGGGGAAAATCTGAGCAAGTTGATGTATCTGAAGGTTCAATAGTTGATAATGAGAATGCAGGCAACCTTCAGGATCCTCCTGTTGTTAAAGCAGGTTTACCTGCTGAACTTGAGAGTGAAATGAAATATTGCAGAAACTCTACAGATGGAAATGATGTTAATAACATGGAAATTAAAGTGTTTAAGAGGTCAGTTTCAGTTAACAGCAAACCTTATCTTAAACCGGCTCTAGGTATGAACGGTGCCAAAGCTCGAAGCCAGAGTTTTAGCAATCAGTCCGGGGAGAAGCCTTCTGTTTCGCTGGTGGATGGGCCTGGAAAGGTGCGAACACAAATTATTACAAACACAAGTGACAGAGGTAATTCCTTGACGTGGCAGAACTCCACCGGTGCAGCAGAAGCAATGCAAACTAAACCAGCCTGTGGCTCCTCGGCTACCCAAAGTGCTTCACATTCTCCAAGAAAAGCCGATGTTTCCTACACACGACAGGTATCAAATGGAAGTATAAGCAGCTCAAGTAGCCACCATAGTAGTCCTAGCAAGTTGCCTTGTAGAACTCCACCAAAAGCTGACGGTCAGCTTAGTACTTTCAAGTGTAGTGGCAGACAGTCGCCTCCTCAAAAAGAAAGCAGAAGCCTACCTCTCAGTGAGAAGAAAATGAAACCAATGCCACAGAAAGGAAAAAACGTAATGCTTTCTGGATTTGAGTCTCAGTCATCACCAAATATGTCTTCTGCGGAAAATCCATGCAAATCGCAGAGTCCCTCTGAACTGAATTTGGCAAAAGTTGCGAAAAAACAGGAAAATCTATCCAAAAGGCCTGAGAATCCTGGCAAGGTACTCATCCCTCCTTCTGTTGCTGAGACACAATGCAGCATTGAAGCAAAAGTCATGCTGGGAATCCAGGAAAATATGCAGAAGTTGCAACAACGGGGCAAAGTTCAGTTTTCAGAAAGTAAACAGAAGACGGGGCCTTCAATAGCCAAATGGTTTGGTTTCCGAAAGAGTAAGTTGCCAGCTCCCAATAGCAAAATGTCTGATGATTCTAAATCCAAGGATGAGAAAAAAGCAACCAAAAGTGGAACCAGTTCTGGAATCAAGCAAACAAAATTCGATAAGAAAAAGGATAAAAGAAAAAATGAAACTGGATGTGAAAGAGAGAATGATGTCACCAAAAGAGAATCGCATTATGTCAAAAAGTTAGAACATGATTATCCAAGTAAAGGTTCTGAGTTCACAACCCAGGAAACATACTACAGTAGAAAAATAAATCTTGCATCCAAACATCAAGGTTTTAAAGATCACAATATTCCCACAAAAGAGTCAACAAATGATGAGTTCATGCAAGAGCTCTTGCACAGGTAATAATCCTATTAAATTTAACTTCCATACGTTTGGTATCCCAACATTTCAGGGTAATGTTCATTGAGTAATCTTATTTATTTTTAGTCATTATTTCAACTCCACATCTCATTTTTAACAATGGATTTTAGAGACATACTCCAAAAATTTACAACCTATACAGAACTGTGCAAAAGTTCTAGGCACCCAAGAATTTTTATCTGTTTTCAGATGGTGTGGCCTCCACTGAGCCCTGATCTCAACATCATCGAGGCTGCCTGGGGATACTTGGAGAGACAGAAGCAATCGAGACGTTTAGAGTCTGCGGAAAAACAGTTGGAAGTTCTGCAAGATGCTTGGAGCAACCTAAATAACTAAGATTACTCAATGAACATTACCCTGAAATGTTGGGATGCCAAACATATAGAAAGATAATTTTCTTAGAAAACTATCTGATATTTTACCAAAGAGAATTGATGCAGTTTTAAAGGCAAAGGGTGGTCACACCAAATATTGATTTGATTTATTTCTTTGTTGCTTACTGCTCTTTATAGTAAATTGTTTAATATTTAGAAACTTTTCAATTCAAGGCATCTTTGCTTTGCAGAATATTTTTGCACATGCTTTAGACTTTTGCACAGTGCTGTATCTGCATCAAATTTTGTCAAGTACCTACATTGCACAATTCAATAATGAGTCTTGATGAAGGGTCTCAGCCCAAAACATCAACTGTTTATTCTATCCACAAACTCCTCCAGCACATTGCTCCAGATGTCCACCATCTGCAGAACCTCTTGTGTCTAAATTCAAAAACTAAAACAATTAAGCTTTTAGTTTTGTTTTGCTTAGGTAATTGCTGAAAATATGAGCTGATAAAATTGCAACCAAGAGAAAGGCAGGAATCTGGAACTTGACAGAACATGGAAGAAACAGATAGAGAAAGCTGGGAATTAAGCAGAGGAAAGAGTAGAAAGAAAGCACAAGTCAGAATCAGTGAATTCAATATCACATCAGCTGCAGGTTATGAAGGAGTTCCATTTTTACAGAAGTTCATATGTCTGTTTTGTCTATGTCCAAAATTATACACAGATCATGTGATACAGCAATTATAGTAAATGCCTCCTGATTACCTCCAGTGCAATAACTGGTATTGATTAACACATGCAGTTATTTACTGCCTCCCCCTGCCTCATTACAACAAAGTGAAATGATGATGTCTCACAGTGAATGGACTATTGAGTATGAGCACAAGTCAATGCACTTCAATGGTCAGACAAAAAGTTATCATTTACCCGACGTGTGTTTTCCTGAAGTTACCTGTGACTCTTACCCAGAAAATTTCATGTTGTTAATTTGTCACTTTGTTTCATTCTTACCTCTTCTCTTCTCATCTGCCCATCACCTCCCTCCGATGCCCCTATTCCTTCCCTTTCTCCCCTTTCTCCCATGGTCCACTCTCTTCTCCTTTCAGAATCCTCCTCCAGCCTTTCACCTTTTCCACCTATCTCCTCCCAGTTCTCACTTCATCTCCCCTCCCCCAACTACCTACCTTTCCCCTCACTGGGTCTCACCAATCAGCTTCTAGCTTGATCTTCTTTCCCTCCCCACATATTTTTATTCAGGCTTCTTCCCCTTCCTTTCCAGTCCTGATGAAGGATTTCGACCCAAAACATCGACTGTTCACACTTTTCCATAGATGCTGCCTGGCCTGTTGAGTTCCTCCAGATTCTGAGTGTGTTACTCTGGAGAATCTCTTGTTTATCAGTTTGTTAGTATTTTATTTAGATTTGAGAGAAGAGAAATAGTTAAAATTATTGCTAACAAAATTATAAGTCAATGTATGAAAATGGGTTATTTACTTGAGTTACAGAACATTCAAACTTCTGCATGGAAACAGTTGTGAATATTTTAACTCAAATAGTAACAGGCAGAATATATTAAGGAGCAGTCAAAAACATTTATCATTCAAGAGTCTGGAGAAAGAAAGGTACAGCAAGGTTACTTACAGCATTAAAGTAGAATGAACAATTGACTGATTGAAGAAGGACGGTCTAATTCATCAGTGGAATCACTTTTACCTGCAGAGTTGATAAGAAGGCTGCTCATCAGAAGGAAAATGCATCAAATCATGTTTCCCCCAGAAACATGTCTAAGGGCATCTCCCATGGCTCCGCATTTCCTAGCAGCTCTACCAGTGTTCTGGCAAGCCATGGAAAGAATTACAAAATGAAACCACCTACTGAGATTCCAAATGAAATTCAAGTAAGTTTCAGCTTTTTCAGTATGATATTGTATGAATTGTAAATAATCTATCCCAGAGTGATTGTGATGACAATGACTTTTACTCAATTTCATTTCAATGCATTTGCAAGTACAGCAAGAACTCTTTTGGGATGCTGAGTCATAGAATCACAGAAAGGCACAGCATGGAAACAGTCCATAAGGTCAGGGTCAAGCCAGTTAAACTGCCTACTCCCATCGACCAGCACTGGGATCCAGCCCTCCATATTCCTACCATCCATGTACCTACTCAAACTTCCCTTAAGTGTTCAAATTGAGCTTGCGTGCACCACTTGTGCTGGCAGCTCATTCCACACTCACAACCCTCATATTTCACTTAAACTTTTGACCTTTTCACCCTTAACTCATGGCTTCCAGATGTCCCACCAGCATCAGTAGAAAAAACCTGCCTGCATGACAAATGAGACAGGACAGGTGACAGAAGTTTGTATTGGGAGACACTTTGCATCTGGTGGTTGTGATACCATTAACTTAAAGGTAGATATGGAAAAGGATAGGTCTGGTCTGCGGGTTGATATTCTAAATTGAAGAAAGGTCAATTTTGATGGTTTCGGAAATGATCTGGCAAGTGTGGATTGGGAGAGGCTATTTTCTGGCAATGTGTACTTGATAACTGAGAATCCTTCAAAGTAAAATTTTGAGAGTGCCAAGCTTGAATGTTGTTGTCACAATAAAAGGCAAGGTCTAACTCATTTCGGCAACCCTGGTGTTCAATAGTTATTGAGATCCTGGTTAAGAAAAAGGTGGTGCATAGCAGATACAAGCAGGCAGGAACACAAGGTAATTGAGTACAAGAAACCTGAACTGGACAAAGGCTCCACAGAGGATACAATCACAACAGCCCTCCATATTGCTCTGACTCACTTAGAGGAACCCAACACTTATGTGAGGATCTTATTTGTGGACTTCAGATCTGCATTTAACATAGTCATCCCCCATAAACTGGTCAGCAAACTGAACACTCTTGGCCTTGGTTCCTCCCTGTGCTCATGTGTCATGGACTTTCTCACAGACCGACCACAGCAAGTCAGAGTTGGTAATCCCATCTCCACCACCCTCATCTTAAAAACAGGCACCCCGCAGGGCTGTGTGCTGAGCCCTGTGCTCTACACACTCTTCACACATGACAGCACCCCATCTATGCCTCCAACTCCATAATTAAATTTGTGGACGATACCACAGTGGTTGGCCTGATCTCGGACGAGGATGAAACAGCCTACAGGCTTGAGCTGGATCATCTAACAGAGTGGTGTAAGGACCGTGATCTGGTCCTTAACACTTCTAAAACAAAAGAGATAATCATTGACTTCAAGAGATCAATGTACAATGTTCAGGAGACAGAGTACACACCCCTCCGTATACATGGGGATGTAGTGGAAAGTGTGGAAAACCTGAAGTTCCTTGGAGTTATGTTGTCAAAACAGCTGCTGCGGACCACCAACACCTCGCTGACATGGACCACCAACACCTCGCTAACGTGGACCACCAACACCTCGCTGACGTGGACCACCAACACCTCGCTGACGTGGACCACCAACACCTCGCTGACGTGGACCACCAACACCTCGCTGACGTGGACCCCAACACCTCGCTGACGTGGACCCCAACACCTCGCTGACGTGGACCCCAACACCTCGCTGACGTGGACCCCAACACCTCGCTGACGTGGACCACAAACACCTCGCTGACGTGGACCACCAACACCTCGCTGACGTGGACCACCAACACCTCGCTGACGTGGACCACCAACACCTCGCTGACGTGGACCCCAACACCTCGCTGACGTGGACCACCAACACCTCGCTGACGTGGACCATCAACACCTCGCTGACGTGGACCACCAACACCTCGCTGACGTGGACCCCAACACCTCGCTGACGTGGACCACCAACACCTCGCTGACGTGGACCACCAACACCTCGCTGACGTGGACCACCAACACCTCGCTGACGTGGACCACCAACACCTCGCTGACGTGGACCACCAACACCTCGCTGACGTGGACCACCAACACCTCGCTGACGTGGACCACCAACACCTCGCTGACGTGGACCACCAACACCTCGCTGACGTGGACCACCAACACCTCGCTGACGTGGACCACCAACACCTCGCTGACGTGGACCCCAACACCTCGCTGACGTGGACCACCAACACCTCGCTGACGTGGACCACCAACACCTCGCTGACGTGGACCACCAACACCTCGCTGACGTGGACCACCAACACCTCGCTGACGTGGACCACCAACACCTCGCTGACGTGGACCACCAACACCTCGCTGACGTGGACCACCAACACCTCGCTGACGTGGACCCCAACACCTCGCTGACGTGGACCACCAACACCTCGCTGACGTGGACCACCAACACCTCGCTGACGTGGACCACCAACACCTCGCTGACGTGGACCACCAACACCTCGCTGCTTGTAAAAAAGACACAACAAAGACTCCTCTTCCTCAGAGAGCTAAAACAGGACAAACTCCCACAAAAGCTGTTGCTTAACTTCTACAGAAGCACAATCGAAACCATCCTGACCAACAGTGCCACAGTGCTAGCTGCACAACCACTAAGCGACAAGAAGGCAGCCCAGCGAATTGTCAGGATGGAGCTCCCAGGACTGGACACCATCTATTTTAGCAGACTCAGGAGGAAAGCAATCAGCATAACCAGAGACACCACACACCCCGGCCACTCCCTGTTTGACCTGCTGTCGTCCAGCAAAAGGTTCAGAACACTAAAAGCCAGAACAAATAGACTGAGGAACAGCTTCTACCCCAGAGCTGTGGCCTCCATCACACCACTCCCATAAAATAATGACTGAAACTATGAGCACACACATGCACACACAAGGACTCAAATGCTTCACTAACGGCACTTTGTGCATTACTGTGACATTCTGGTGCTGCTGCAACTTATTTTCTGCTACTTATCTATTTAATATTGTTTTTTATTATTGTCTTGTTTTTATCTACCGCTCTGTTTGATTGCCTGAGAGGAAGTCAAACAGAGTTTCATTTTACCTGTGTATAATAATAAAGGTCATTCAATTCAATTCACTTCAATTCAAAAATGCAAGGGAACACTTAGAAGGAAATCAGGAGCAAAAGAAGGCATGAGGTTGCTCCAGCAGAAAAGGTGCAGGAGAATCCCAAAGGCTTCTGCAGGTATATTGAGAGCAAAAGGATAGCAAGGGACAAAATTGATCTTCTGGAAGATCAGAGTTGCAATCTGTGCATTGAGCTGGAAGGAGTTCCTAAGTGAATTTTTTGCATTTGTATTTCCTCAGTGGGGGGACACAGAGTCTATAGAAGTGAGGCAATGCAGGAGCAACATAGAGGACCCAATACAGATTACAGAGGAGGAAGTGCTTGCTCCCCTGAGGCAAATTAGAGAGGATAAATCCACAGGACTTGACATTATGTTCTCTTGGAACCTGTGAGGCGCTTGTTCAAAAATTGCAGAGACTCTAGGAGAGATGTTTAAATCATCCTTAGCCATGGGTAAGGTGTTGGAGGATTGCTAATGTTATTGTACTGTTTAAGAAAAACTCTGAACATAAACCAGGAAATTATAGGCCAGTGAATCTGACATCAGAAGTGGGAAAGATATCGGAAGGTATTCTAAGGGATCATATATTTAAGTATTTGGATAGACTGGGACTGACTAAGGATAGTCAGTATAGCTTTGTGTGTGTTATGTCATGTCTAATCAATCTTGGAGAGACTTTCATGGAAGTTACCAGGAAAGTTGATGGAGGCAAGGCAGTTGATGTTGCTTAGCAAGGCTTTTGACAAGGTCCAAAATGTGGTCCCTAAGACCATAAAACATAGGAGAAGAATTAGGTCATTCAGCTCATCGAGTCGGCTCCACAATTCTATCAGACCTGATCCTGGATCCCACTCAACCCATACACCTGCCTTCTCACCAGATCCTTTGATGCCCTGACCGATCAGGAAATTATCAGCTTCCGCTTTGAATATAAGACCATAAGACATAGGAGCAGAATTAGGCCATCTGGCCCATTTAATCATGGCTTATCTTAATTTTAATTTCCTCCTCAACCTGATTTCTGGCCTTCTCCCCATATACTCATGGACTTGGCCTCCACCACAGAATGTGGCAGAGCATCCCACAGATTTGCTACTCTCTGGCTTAAAAAAATGCCTCCTTATTTCTGTTCTACAAGGTTGCCCCTCAATTTTGAGGCTGTGCTCTCTAGTTCTGGATACCTCCACCATAGGAAACATCCTCTCCATCTCCGCACTATCTAGTTCTTTCAATATTCAATTGGTTTCAATGAAATCCACCACATTCCTCTAAATTCCAGTGAATACAGACCCCAAACTGCCAAATGCTCCTCATATTTTAATCCCTTCATTCCTGGAATCATCATCATGAACCCTCTGTGGACTCTCTTCAAAGACAACACATCATTTCTGAGATATGGGTCCCAAAACTGTTGACAATACTCAGCAAGTGTGGCTGACTAGTGTCTTATAAGGCCTGAGCATTATCTCCTTGCTTTTATATTCTATTCCCCTTGAAAGAAATGCCAGCATTGCATTTGCCTTCTTTACCAGAGACACAACCTGTAAATTAACCTTCTGGGAGTCTTGCATGAGGACTCCTATGGTCCTCTGCACCTCTGATGCTTGAACCTTCTCCACATTTGGATTATAGTCCATACTATTGTACAAAAATGGACAAGAATGTTCAGTTGCTTAGCATTCAAGATGAGGTAGTAAACTGCATTAGATATTGGCTTCATGGAAGAAGCCAGAGAATGGGTATAGACAGTTGCCTCTCTGAGTGGAGGCCTATGACTAGTGGTGTGCCACAGGGATCAGTGCTGGGTCCATTGTTTGTCATCTATATCAATGATCTGGATGATAATGTGGTAAACTAGATCAACAAATTTGCGGTTGACACCAAGATTTGGGGCCTAGTTTACAGCGTGGAACACTATCAAAGTTTGCTGTAGGATTTGGTTGAGTTGGTGAAAAAATGGATAATGGAATTTATTGCAGACAGGTGAAAAGTATTGTACCTTGGTAGGACAACCAGGGTAAGTCTTATACAGTGAGCAGAAAGGCACTGAAGAGTGTAGTGGAATCGAGGGATTTGGGAATACAGATCCATAAGACATTGAAGGTGGGATCATAGATAGATAGGGTTGTAACAAAAATCAATGTATTGAGTACAGGACTTGGGATGTTATGCTGAAGCTGTTTAAGTCATTGATGAGGTCTAATTTGAAGTATCGTATCTAGTTTTGGTTATCTGCCTACAAGAAAGATGTAAATAAAATTGAAAGATTGTAGAAAAAAATTGAGGATTTTGCTGGGACTTGAGGGCCTGAATTATAAAGAAAGGATGAATATATTAGGACTTTTAATCCCTGGAGTATAGATGAACGAGGGGAAATACAAAATGATGAAGAATATAGATGGGGTAAATACAAGCAGGCTTTTTCCACTGAGGTTAGGTGAAACTAGAACTCGAGGCCATAGGTTACTGGTGAAAGATGAAATATTTAAGGGGAATATGAAGAGGAATTCTTCACTCAGAGGTTGGAGAGCATGTGGAAAAGGCTGCCAGCTCAAGTGTTGAATGTGTGGTCGATTTCAACATTTAAGAGAAATTTGGACAGGTACATGGATGGTCACGGCATGGAGGGCTATCAGGGTGCTGGTCGATGGGTCTAAGCAGATTAATGGTTTGGCAAGGATTAGGTGGGCTTGAAGTGCCTGTTTCTGTGCTGTGTGCTCTATGACTCTAGGAATCTTTAAATATAATGTTATTCCAAAAAACATCTTTGGCATAATGAACTTGGAATAAGATATGAATTTTCTTGGAGAAGATACTATCTGCCCAGTAAGACTACAGACCTCATTCCCTTCCTAGAAGGAGTAGTTATATGTTTAGCTGTGGTACCCAGCTATAACTATGTCAAAAATATCTTTAATCTCCTAACAACTCCTTAAATGTAGAAATAGAATACCCAAGATCCAGAAAAGTGTTGAAATAAATAAAGTGGAAGTGTGTCAGATGCATCGAAGGAAGTTTTAACCTTTCCAGCATCTTCCAATTTTTATTCTGTCAAATAAATGTTGTTTTGTTCACACCAACATTATTAATATAGCAGTTGCAGAGGTCCTGATCCTGAAACTTTCTCATGGGTGGAATAAGCATATCAGGCAGGAAGCACAAAGAACCTTAACACACATTTGTATAATTTTTAGTTGCAATTTAACATATATGAGCATGAATTATTATTCTTGCCAGTTACAAATAATCGGGTAGGTCAGCCATGAGTCATAGTTGATGTCGTTGAGTAGTTTTGTTCACTCTGTTCCAGTTCTTCAGTCTTAGATATGCCATTAAACATCCATTTTTATGTGAATCCTATCCTAATCTACTTAATTCTCTCCACATTTCCAACAATTGCTTTTTCTTCACCCTCTACCCCCATTCCCCCCCCCCACCATTACCATCATCCACAGATTCTACCACTTTGCTACATACCAGGAGCAGTTTGCGATGGCAAACTGAGCTTTTAATGTTCTTTGCGTGAAATATTTGGAGGCCAGGAAACCCACGCTGCCAGAATGTTTCTCTTTTTTTTTGTTTTTTTCACCATTCTCTGTAAACTCTAGAGAACGTTGTGTGTGAAAATCCCAGGAGATCAGCCATTTCTGTGATTCATAAGCCACCCCAACTCCACCAACAATCATTCAACGGCCAAAGTCACTGAGATCACATTTCTTTCCCATTCTGGAGTTTGGTCTGAACAACCACTGAACCTCTTGACAATGTCTGCATGCTTTTATGCATCGAATTGCTGCCACATGGTTGGCTGATTAGATATTAATGAGTAGATATCTGGGTGTACCGAGAGCATAATGTGCCATTCATTCACAAACTACTGAAGATTACGAACCCTAATATTCTGTCAGTAATTCAAGAGACAAGAACTTGTCTATTTTGTTTTACTTTCATTTTGCCAAATAATACTTAAATGCAAAATGGATATGTTTCAAAATCTTTCATGGCATTCATGCACTGTTTCTTTAATAGCTGTGCAATATATCTTCAAGATATATTTCTTGGTTCTTATAACATTTTTGTCTGATTTGTTTAATTATAGAAAGATTTGAAAATGGATTCTGAGTGTGTAGTTAGTGCAATTCCACATGAAAGTTACGTTGAATTGTGGCATTTGAGTGAGTCATCTCCTGGGAAACTCTCTGACTGGCAAAGTTTAAAATATCAGAACCAAGTGAATGAACAGGTAAATGCAGCTACATTATTACCTTCTCATTCAAGGCAATTGTATTGCTGCAAGGATGTGAATTGATATGCTTTTCACTTTTTAAAAATGTACAACTCTTCACTAACAAACTACGATAGATATTACTGTCAATAGTCTGGAAAATATCTCATGTAGTGCAGATTGGCCTCTTCACTTGCTGAGTTGAGGAAAAACATTTGAGTGAGTTTAAATCACTGGTAAAATCATTAATACCTTTTCTTTAAAAGAAGTTTTGGGCCAAGACCTTTCATCAGGACTGGAGAAAAGAAGATGAGTCAGAGTTGGAAGGTGGGGAGAGGGGAGGAAGAACCACAAGGTGATGGGTGAAACTGGTGGAGTGGGGGGAACGGATGAAGTAAAGAGCTTGGAAGTTGATTGGTGAAAGAGATACAGGGCTGGAGAAGGGGGAATCTGACAGGAGAGCACAGAAGGCCATGGAAGAAAGAAAAGGGGGAGGCGCTCCAGAGGAAGGTGATGGACAGGTGAGGAGATGGGAAATGGTGAGAGGGTGGGAGGCATTACCAGAAGTTCGCAAGATCGACGTTCATGCCATCAGGTTGGAGACTACCGCTAGTGAAAGTTAAGAGACTACTAGACAGGTGTATGGAGGAATTTAAGGTGGAGGGTTATATGGGAGGCAGGGTTTAAGGATCGGCACAACATTGTGGGCTGAATGGCCTGTACTGTGCTCTATTGTTCTATGTTCAGACAGAATATAAGGTGTTGTTCTTTCAACCCGAGTGCCCTTATCGTTACAGTAGATGTGGCCATGGACTGGTATATCAGAATGGGAATGGGAAGTGGAATTAAGATGGGTGGCCATTGGGAGATCCCACGTTTTACCGGTGGATGGAGTATAGATGCTCAGTGAAGCCATTTTCTAATCTGCATCAAGTTTCATCGATATACAGGAGGCCACACCAAGAGGACCAGATACAGTAGATGACCCCAACAGACTCACAGGTGAAGTGTCACCTCACCTGGAAGGACGGTTTGGGGCCCTGAATGATGCTATACCTGCCCCTACACCTCCTCCCTCTCTAACATTCAGGGCCCCAAGCAGTCCTTCCAGGTGAGGAGACACTTCACCTAAGAGTCAGCTGGGGTCCAGTGATCCGGGTGTAACTCCTGTTTTCTGATGAGGTCCAACATAGACTGGGAGTCCACTTCACCAAGGACCACCCTCCACCCACCATAAACACCCTCCCAGTAGCCACCCATTTTAATTCCACTTCCCATTCCGACAGGTCAGTCCATGACATCCTCTACTGTCACGATGAGGCCACCACTCAGTTTGGAGGAGCAACACCTTACAGTCCATCTGGGTAGCCTCCAAACTGATTGCATGAACGTCGATCTCTCAAACTTCTGGTAATGCCCCCATTCCCCATTCCCATTTCTCTCTCTCACCTTATCTCCTTACCTGCCTTCAACTCTCTCCGGTGCTCCCCCCACCCCTGCCTTTTCTTTCTTCCATGTCCTTCTGTCCTCTCCTATCAGATTCCCCGTCTGTCCTGTATCTCTTTCACCATTCAATTTCCCAGCTCTTTACTTGACCCCTCCCACCAGTTTCACCTATTGCTGTGTTTCACCCTCCCCTCCCCCCACACTCTTACTGAAGGATCTCAGCCCAAAACATCGACTCTTTTTCACAGATGCTGCCCAACCTGCTGAGTTCCTCCAGCATCTGCAGATTTTCTTTTGTTTGTATTGCCTCTTCTGCCTGCTTATTGCTGCTGTGAGGATTCCTCGAAGATCCACTTTCAGATGGTTCATTCAATATGATGGGCTCATGACATTCACCAGCAAACCCTTCATCAATCATCACACAAACATGATCTTATCATCACTAATGGTTGGTACCTCATACTGGCCCCTCAAGATCACATTCTGAAACACAATCTTCATTTGCAGAGCAGAGCTCGTATTATAGTAAATGACATTCTTTGACCCATACTGATTCCTAGGAGTCACTGTGTCCATGTTCACATTTAAGACCTTCTGTGTTCTGAGTTATAATTATCATTTTGGTACTCATCACTAATTTTTTTTAAACAATTGTACAGAATTAATGTTTTTTTTAATTTCCATATAAACATAGAAAACCTACTGCACAATACAGACTCCTCAGACACAAAGCTGTGTCAAACATGTCCTTACCTTAGAAATTACCTAGGGTTACCCACAGCCCACTATTTTTCTGAGCTCTGTGTACCCACTTAGCAGTCTCGTAAAAGACCTTATTGTATCTGCCTCCACCAACGTCGCTGGCAGCCCATTCCACGTACTCACCACTCTCTGTGTAAGAAATACTTACCCAAAACTAAATCCAAATGATTTAGTTTACTGTATGTTGTTTTGTGACTGTATATGGTGAGTTAGGCTGCCCTTCAGCTATTTCATGATACCTGTACAGGCCAAGAATATTGAAAATAGGTTATATTAACAAAGCAAATTCAGTCATAAGACTATAACATATCGGAACAGAATTGGGCTATTTGGCCTATCAAGTCTGCTCCATCAGTTCATCATGTCTGATCTATTTTTTCTCTCAGACCCAATGTCTTATCTTCTTCCCATATCCCTTCATGCATTAATGAATCGAGAAATCTATCAACCTCTGCCTTAAATATATCCATTGACTTGACTTCCACAGCTGCCTGTGGCAATGAATTTCTCAGATTCACCATTTTTTGGCTAAAGAAATTCCTCCTCACCTCCATTCTAAAAGGATGTCCCTCTATTCTGAGTCTGTGTCCTCTGGTCCTAGACTCTCCCACCATAGGAAACATCCTCTCCATATCTCTCTATCGAGGCCTTTCAACATTAAATAGGTTTCAATGAGATCCCCCCCCCCCTCATTCTTCTGAACTCAGGCCCAGAGCCATCAAAGTCTCCTTATATGGCAATCATTTCAATTCCAGAATCATTTTCATGAGCCTCCTTTGAACCCTCTCCATGGTCAGTACATCTTCTCTTAGATAAGCAGCCCAACATTGCTCACAATACTCCAAGTGAGGCCTCACCAGTGTTTTAGAAAGGCTCAACATTAAATCCTAGTCCTCTTGAAATGAATGCGAATATTACATTTGCCTTCCTCACCATTGACTCAACCTGAAATTTAAGCTTTAGGGATAGATTTGTAATATCACTTCTGAGAGTGCAACATTTCCGATACATCATTATTAAGTACATTTTGTTGGATTCTGACTTGCAATTTTAATACTCCTCCTTTACTCTTTAACACTACTTTGTTATAGTAATGATATTTTTCCCCCTATCTTCAGGCAGCTGTAATTTAGTTACTGCATCAGATTACCCCTAGTGTTTATTGTTCAGCATACACAGGGCCACACAATCTCTATGAAAAATCAAGCAAATATTACTATTTTATATATGAGGAATATCAGATTATTTCTTCAAGGTATTTTCCTACAGCTATTTATATGTGTCATGGTTACAGAATGAACCATTAGGCATCGATGTGATTAGGTATTCACTTTCTAGATAAGTGTTCATGACTGAGTCTTGTAGGAGTATTAGGATTTTTTTTAACCAAATACTAACAATGGTGCATATTCTTAAAGTTACATGGCACAAAACCCTGCGTTTTTACAATTTGTAAGAAGCCAGTAAATTAAGAGCATAAGTAAATTGGTGAGTTTGGATATGAAAGATAGTGTTGAAAGATATTACTCAATTTTGGAATCATAGTAAAGAACAGCACAGAAACAGGCCCTTGATTCCATCAATTCTGTGCTGAATTATTTAAACTAAATATTTAAACTAAATAATTTAAACTAAATTATTTAAATTATTTAAACGAGGAATGTTGATGAGGGTAAGGCAGTAGATGTAGTCTGTATGGACTTCAGCAAAGCCTTTGACAAAGTTCCACATGGAAGGTTAGTTAAGAAGGTTCAGTCGTTAAGTATTAATGCTAGAGTAATAAAATGGATTCAACAGTGGCTAGATGGGAGATGCCAGAGAGTAGTGGTGGATAATTGTTTATCAGGATGGAGGCCGGTGACTAGCGGGGTGCCTCAGGGATCTGTTTTGGGCCCAATGTTGTTTGTAATATACATAAATGATCTGGATGATGGGGTGGTAAATTGGATTAGTAAGTATGCCGATGATACTAAGGTAGGAGGTGTTGTGGATAATGAGATGGGTTTTCAAAGCTTGCAGGGAGATTTATGCCGGTTAGAAGAATGGGCTGAACGTTGGCAGATGGAGTTTAATGCTGAGGAGTGTGAGGTTCTACATTTTGGCAGGAATAATCCAAATAGAACATACAGGGTAAATGGTAGGGCATTGAGGAATGCAGAGGAGCAGAGAGATCTAGGAATAACAGTGCATAGTTCCCTGAAGGTGGATTCTCATGTAGATAGGGTGGTGAAGAAGGCTTTTTGGAACGCTGGCCTTTATAAATCAAAGCATTGAGTACAGAAGTTGGGATGTAATGTTAAAATTATACAAGGCATTGGTAAGGCCAAATTTGGAATATTGTCTGCAGTTCTGGTCACCGAATTATAGGAAAGATATTAATAAATTAGAGAGAGTGCAGAGACGATTTACTAGGATGTTACCTGGGTTTCAGCACTTAAGTTACAGAGAAAGGTTGAACAAGTTAGGTCTCTATTCATTGGAGCGTAGAAGGTTGAGGGGGGATTTGATCGAGGTATTTAAAATTTTGAGAGGGATAGATAGAGTTGACGTGAATAGGCTGTTTCCATTGAGAGTAGGGGAGATTCAAATGAGAGGACATGATTTGAGAGTTAGGGGGCAGAAGTTTAAGGGAAACATGAGGGGGTATTTCTTTACTCAGAGAGTGATAGCTGTGTGGAATGAGCTTCCTGTAGAAGTAGTAGAGGCCAGTTGTGTGTCATTTAAGGTAAAATTGGATAGGTATATGGACAGGAAAGGAGTGGAGGGTTATGGGCTGAGTGCGGGTAGGTGGGACTAGGTGAGATTCAGAGTTCGGCATGGACTAGGAGGGCCGAGATGGCCTGTTTCCATGCTGTGATTGTTATATGGTTATATGGTTACAAACTGCCTAGTCTCATCATGGACCATATCCCTCTCCCATCCATATATAGGCCCAATTCAATGGAAAAGTTCTCTAAAGAAAGCCAATGTACAAAGTTTTGTGAGTTTAATGATAAATAGACATAAGGCTTATCAATCATTGTATTTTAAATATTATCCAGAAAATTCCTGATTTATTTCCACTTTAATATCTAATTATTTACTAAAAGAATCCAAAAACTTTTAACAGCACTGCTTTTCTAAGAATTCAGTCCTTTACCTTGAATTTCTCATGTCCAATGGATTTAATTACATTTAACTTCTTTAAAAAAACTAATTTGGGTTGAAATAGTATAATTATCTCAATAATTTTTCCCATCCCCTTTTGTACTTCTGTGTAAAATCATCTCTTGCATATCTCCTTTCTGACCAGAATGTCAAGTTTCTCCAGCTTATCTTTAGAATGCAGACCACAGACATAAAGATTGAGTCTCATGTTTCTTCCCCGAAGAATCTCCTGTGTTTCTTTTGTGAATCAAAGTTCAGATACAGCACTTGAAGGTCTGACTGGAACACTGTACAGAATTTTGTTGACTTTTAGTATCCTACTTCAGCTATATATTTCAAAAATTGGTAACTTTTGAATGTTATTCGTTCAACATCTTGAATGATGAGTCTGAGAATGTTAGGGAAATATTTCTGTACATACAATGGAATTTTGTGCCCCAGCTCTGACTCCTTGCTCTGTGTACTGTTTTGCAGTTGACTGTATTAAATTTCATATATAGTCATGCGACATTCAAATAGATTTTGAGAAATTTATTGAATAGTGTTTGATTTCCGCAAAATCAAAAAATGGATTTTTATCACAAACTGCTAATCAAACTTGTGCTTACTTGAAAATTAGTTTTCAGAGTTTTGAAGTGATGTGATCCATGGTATGATGATAAATTATGCTTCACAGTATAAGTGAGTGGTTAAGGACAATCTTATTCATGTGGCATATATCCATTAGACGAATGAAATGTCAAAACACTCCTGAAGATTTTGGCAAAATCTTCAGGGAATGCATTTTATTTTTCTTGCTTGCCTTTTGAATGAAAGTATGGTCTGTGAAATGAAGAAATGCAAAAAAATGAGTGGTGAATTTAATTCTAAGTAATTGCTCGGGAATATTTTGAATCATTCAATAAATACTACTAGAACTATATCATAGCATAAATTCAAAGTTCAACAGGAATTATTTTTGAAGTAGGGAAACTATATACAACCTTGAGATTTATCTCCCTACAGGCAGCCAGAAAACAAAGAAACCCAATAGAACCCATTAAAAAAACTGAAAACTTTCTACATAATTCTCTTGTTTCCAATATCTTATGATCTCATCCATATATTTTTAGAACACTTTGTTCATACAGTAGTTCAACATGTAGCCTTATTTTTTTAAAATCAAATGATAAATTTTATCATTGGTATATATTTTCAAAAATGCTTTGAAGCCCAATATTCTGTCGCAATTCATTAGAATAACTGTGCAGAGATGCATGAGCCTATCTGATACTGACCTTGTATTGTCATCGAAAGGAGACTGAATTGGAAGTCGGGAAATGTGCAACATGCAGGAAATTTAATCCTTCTGATCTGGAACTTTGATAGTAAAGTATAGAGCCTTATCACAGTTACTTAATTCAACTGTGGTTCATTTAATACTAAGTTGACAGACTGAAGTATGGCTTCTGCGAGGAGGCACATAAGAAATGTGATTTTTTTTTTTCTCTCCTTTTAAACAACAATAGTGGGGAAAAAAAGTTCAATGCTTTTTGTTTTAAATTTTATCTGTAGGAAATCCATAAAAGGTTCTCTTGTACATAACTTAGGTGCATTTGATTGCATTTAACTGACAATTATGATGCAAAAAGTGCTGAGATGGATTTGAATTATGTAAATTCAAACAGTTAAGAATATCTTGTAATTAATTCTGACCTGTGTCAGGTTGTCTCCTTCATCCTGAAAAACCCATTTTGCCTCACTCTGTTTTAGTGTTTCACTCTGCAAAATGAGCTTTGTGTATCAATTAATCATGAGAGAATGGCACTTTGCATTTTGAAAGGCATCCTTTTTACTCAGTGTTTTATATGTTCTGCTGCAATAACAATATAACAGAACTACAACATTTTCAGAGTAATAAATGAATATCTCCAAAAATTTGGGGGAAAATAAAAAATTGATTATTATTAAAAATTGATAATCAAAATTATTCTTACTTGAAAATTAGTTTCCAGAGTTTTAAAGTGATGTAATCCATGGTGTCATGATAAATTATGCTTCACAATGGAAGTGAGTGGTTAAGAACAATCATATTCATGTGGCATATAACTGTTAGATGAATGAAATATCAAAACACTTCTAAAGAAAAATTTGCCAAGAACAATCATGGTCATGAGACCATGATCACCTACATTATACAATACGGCACAAAATGATGATGATGATGTAACCATTAGTCTTTAATAGTATAAAATTTTAAGTGTATTCTACAGGATTTCATTACTAAAATGCAGATTACTGTCCATTTACCTAGGACAGAGATGAGGAGAAACTGTTTTTCCCAGAGAGTGGTGAATCTGTGGAATTCTCTGCCCAGGGAAGCAGTTGAGGCTTCTTCACTAAATATATTTAAGAAACAGTTAGACAGGTTTTTACGTAGCAAGGAAATTAAGGGTTATGTGGAAAAGGAAGGTAGGTGGAGCTGAGTTTATGGACAGACCTTACTGAATAGCGGGGCAGGCTCAATGGGCCGGATGGCCTACTTCTGCTCCTATTTCTTATGTTCTGATATTAGGCTTTCCCATTCATCTCCCTTATCTGCATTTTATGTGTGCCTTATGATTGTCTGGGAACAAACACTGTGACCAGAATCTCTTAATTGAGAGTGTAACATGACATTGTCCTTGTTCACAAAACAACTGAGCAGATATTACTGGAAATGTCTGCTTCCTGGCTACTTCAAAATAGTAGGAAGCAAAGCAGCATACAAAGATTTCATTCTAACCTGGTAAGTTTAGATAAAAACAAATTAAATAATGTCCATGGACTCCTCTCATCCCATGATGACACCACCCTCAGGGTGGAGGAGCAACAACTCATGTTCTGTCTGGTACCCCATTCTTGTTACAACACGTCAGTCCATCTTGAACCATGATGAGGCCATCCTTAGATTCCATCTGGGAAGCCTCCAGCCTAAAGGCATGAATATCATTTTTTTCCTTCCAGTAAAAATATTCTTCATCCCCCTTACCTCTTCTTCCATCCATCATTCTGGCTTCTCACCTGCCTATCTCCTTTCCTGGGTCCCCTCACTTCACTGCTTTTTCCTACAGTCCACTCTCCTATCAGATTCTTTCATCTCCAGCCCTTTATCTTTCCTACCTACCTGGCTTCACCTTTCTCCCTCTAGCTCGTCATCTTCCCCTCCTCACCCCCAGCTCTTTATTCTGGCTGCTTCCCCCTTCCTGCGCAGTCCTGAAGAACAGTCTCAGCCTGAAATGTTGGCTGTTCATTCATTTCCAAAGATGCTAACTGGCCTGCTGAGTTCCTCCAGCATTTTGTGTATTTTGTTCTGGATTTACAGCATCTGCAGAATCTCTTGTATTTAAGAAATAATGTCTGTCAATTTAGACTGCCTGCAAAGAACCACATTGTACAGCTTCAGTATAATGGTGCCCCAAGTTTGAGAGAGTAACCTCACTTACTGAGATGCATATATTGGACTTTCACACGTAAACGATATTAACTTAAGTGTACCACCGGGCCTGAGGATTGGTCCTGTGCTAACAGATGGGTATAGTGTGACTTCAGATTGCAATATGACTTTGTGATGTGCACTCTGATAGCTTCATCTGTTATTACTGGAATTACACTACGGTGGATAATCAATATGGACAGGTCTCAGTGGAAACAGCAAAGCCCATGAACTGTGAATCAGTAGCCTTGCATTATGTGATTCATTGATATCTCTATGAAAATCTTGCAAAGGGCATGGGAGATCCTGGAGTGCATTATATATATCCTTACACAAGAGTTTTGACCATATATCCAAGTGTCTTACATTTCTTGGAAAATATAGCTATGGGTGGAAAGGTTTCTGTGACGTCATGTATGTATAGAATTTTCTCATGCATATAAAATTTAATCGTCTATTTTCTATATTAAGATTCAATGTAACAGTAAAGACCATTTGAGCTAACTCATGCTAATTGCGGCCAGCAGGTTACCAGAGAACTGGCAGCTCTACCTGCTTTACATATCTGCCCTACGTAAAGCAGTGTGAAAGTACAGAACAGAATTTAAATTAAGTTTACTATCTAAATATATATATGTCACTATATACAACCCTGAGATACATTTTCTGCAGGTTATACTCAATAAATCTATGATATAATAACAGCCATTATAGAATCAATGAAAGACTGCACCAGCTTGGGGGTTCAACCAGTGTGCCAAAGACAAAAATAAATAAATAAACAAATAAGCAATAAATAGACAATTAAGTAATAAATAAGCAATAAATATCAAGAACATGAAGTGAAGAGTCCTTGAAAGTGAATCCATTAGTTGTGAGGACAGTTTAGTGATGGGGCAAGTGAAGTTATTCCCTTTGGTTCAAGAGACTGATGGTTGAAGGTTAACAACTGTTCCTGAACTTGGTGCCGGTGAGTCTTGAGGCTCTTGTGACTTCTTCCTAATGGCAGCAGTGAGAAGAGTGTTTTGGGTGGATGCTGTTTTCCTGCAACAACGCTATATGTTGATACCAGCACAACTAACCCGTTTCATCCTAGGCTGGTCCCTGTCATGATTTGCAATAGTTCAATGAATTTTAGCTAATGTTTCATTGTTATTTATTTCCTTATTAAATTTAACAACTGTTGACAAAATATTAAAGAACAGAAGCTCTCAGAAAACCATTAAGGAATATGGGCAGACCCTCATATTCTTCACCCTGGTGTGAACAGCTTTCTGAGCAGCTCCTCGAACTTGCTAGGCTCCAGCCAGGACTGAGCTGTCTCGAGTATGAGTTTGGTGATTGACTCATTACAAACTTCTGCTTTTAGAATATGAATATCAAAGATGCCTGCAGAATGTCTATAAACAATGTATAGTATTAGTGAACATTAACAAACCCCTAGGACTTCTTTTGATGCCAGCAAAAATCTACATATAATAGCTAAACTGGACTTGAAAAAGTCAAAAATTACAGCTTATACTCTTGCCTTCATAACTGTAATGTTAAGTTGTCTGTGAAAAGAACTGTGAAAATCTGGGAGGAGCAAAGAACGATGGGATATATGATGGTAGATCGCTGTGGGAGGAGTGTTGGCCAGTTTGCAAATAAGGAGTACCAGGGGCGGGATGTTCATGGGATGTTCAGACACACCCAACCCTGAGACACCAGACAAGATCATTTGTTTTTGAAACAGTTGGTTTATTGATCATCACAGAATGTCTCTTTGGTGCTTTCTGCTCCTTCCCTCCTCCCTTCCCATTTTCTCAACCATGATTCCCCTCTCTCTGCTCCCTTCCCACTCTCAGTCCACAATAGAGATCTATAACAGAATTAGGTTTACCATTACTCACATATGTCACAAAATTTGCTTTTTTGCAGCAGAGCAGCAGTACAGTGCAATACATAAAATTACTACAAAATTCTTAGGTACCCACGCTACACATAAAGCAACACACAGAAAATGCTGGTGGAACTCGGCAAGCCAGTCAGCATCTACGGAAATGAATAGATAATCGAGCTTTCAGGCTGAGTCCCTTCTTCGGGACTGACAAACAAGAGGGAAGATGCCAGAGTTAAAAGGCGGTGGGAGGGGAAGTCGGCTAGCTGGAAGGTGACAGATGGGTGGGAAAGGTCAAGGGCTGGAGAAGAAGAAACGCATATGTGCCTAAGACTTTTACGTGGTACTATAGTAGTAAAATTTACTTGAACATTGATGGATAAAGACTGGGAATATGAACCTATGTCCTCTGATCTGATGTTAAATTGATTCTGTAAATTGATTCTATTACCATACAAACAATTGGACTAGACTGAGTTGTGTTGCAATCGGTTTTAAGTTGCAGCTCGAGAGTTTCATTGTGCCGAAATGTGAAAGATTGGCATTATTTCTCTATTTTGATTCAAAATTGACCTTCGAGTAAATCACTGCATTTGTTTCTTATTACTCTCAATTTCTGAACACCTTTGTTCAGTTTATTGACAGTTGGACTCCTTGACCCTCTTTTAATTTGCCAAATACGGATACATACTGTAAATTAAAAGACTCTTAGTGAATGTTTTTCCCCATTCCATGTACTTTGCAATCTTTTGCACTGAATTTGATCCACCATGCATCTGCCCAAATTCTAATGATATGCAGTGAACCCAGCAGCTCACCCCATTCTCCATTTTAGTCACAAGCTATCATCGGCACCCTTAGCAGTACCTTTTAAGATTCCCTGCTCTAAATTATTTCTTAATGAGTCAAGCAAAGAAAATCTCAAAAACTACCTCAGTTGTCTTTCATCAGTAATATTTTTGCAGGATAATTTAATGCAGCTTTATACTCCATTCTTCAGCCAGTTATATACTTACTGAAAAATATTACCATTGACAATGTTCGGTTCGGACCTGTCCAGCGATAGCTGTGCATGATCCCATATCCTTGTGCCCTTAAATGCACATCTGATGCAATGTTCCAGGAGCACGTTTTCAAAATTAAGCTATTATCAACTGGACAGCAAAGCTGTATTAACACATCAAAGTAAGCATGCTTAGATACCCATTGTCACTTTTCCATTGCAACATACAGATGACAATATAACTCAGGTTCTAATACCCAACAAGAGAAACCTACAGATGCTGGAAATCCAAGCCACACACACAAAATGCTGGAGAAACTCAGCAGGCCAAGCAGCAGCTATGGAAAAGGGTAAACAGCTGATGTTTCAGGCCATGAAAGGTCTTAGTACCAAACGTTGATTGTTCACTCTGTTCCATCAATACTGCCTATCCTACTGAGTTCCTCCAACATTATGCATGTGGTGCTTCAAGTTCTAATAGTTGCATAGAATTATCATTTCATGAGCAGTCTGAGACTGGGACATCTAACTAAACATCTGCATTCCTACAGGAGGCAACATAAAACTTCCAGAGCCAATGTTTGTTGATGCTTATCGTTCTATACCATCTGATCCTTAATAACCATTGCCCATTTCCTGGGTGAAGTGGCAGTTCTGGACGAAACCAATGAAGAATGTTCAAAAGGACCTGCCTGCTATCACCTCCTACAAAGTGAAATTCAGTAACATAGGTGACAACAGGGCTTCACTCTCAGAAGAGCTCAATGCTTTCTAAGTTTACTTTGACCATCAAAACACAGAGAGACAGACAGACATACCGTACTTTATTAATCCCGAGGGAAATTGGGTTTCGTTACACACCAAGAATAGTGTAGAAATATAGCAATATAAAACCATAAATAATTTAATAATAAGTTAATCATGCCAAGTGGAAATAAGTCCAGGACCAGCCTATTGGCTCAGGGTGTCTGACACTCCGAGGGAGGAATTGTAAAGTTTGATGGCCACAGGCAGGAATGACTTCCTATGACGCTCAGTGTTGCATCTCGGTGGAATGAGTCTCTGGCTGAATGTACTCCTGGGCCTAACCAGTACATTATGGAGTGGATGGGAGACATTGTCCAAGATGGCATGCAATTTGGACAGCATCCTCTTTTCAGACACCACCATCAGAGAGTCCAGTTCCACCCCAACAACATCACTGGCCTTACGAATGAGTTTGTTGATTCTGTTGGTGTCTGCTACCCTCAGCCTGCTGCCCCAACACACAACAGCAAACATGATAGCACTGGCCACCACAGACTCGTAGAACATCCTCAGCATCGTCTGGCAGATGTTAAAGGACTTCAGTCTCCTCAGGAAGTAGAGACCATCACAAACTCCCACAGCCTCTGATGATCCTGTGATATCAGTGAGGCTTCAGGATGGTGAACCCATGGAAAACGGACAACACAGAAGGGGTACCGGCCTGAGTACTAAGGACCTGTACTGATCAACTGACTGGAGTTTCCACTGAGATCTTTCACCTCTCGCTTTAGCAGTTTGAGGTACCCACCTGCTTCAAGCAGACTACAGTTATACCAGCTCCTAAGAAAAACATGGTAAGCTGCCTCAATGATTATCATCCGGTAGCATTTACATCCACAGAGATAAAGTGTTTTGAAAGGTTGGTGATGAAACATCAACGCCTGCCACAGAAGCAATTCGGATTCACTCCAATTTGCCTACCAACACAACAGGCCACAGCAGATGCCATTTCACTGCTCTTCATTCAGCTCTGCTGCATATGGACACATACATCAAGATGTTCTTATTTGACTATAGCTCAGTACTTATGCCCTCAAAACTAATCAATAAGTTTCAAGACATTGGCTTCAATACCTCCTTGTGCAATTGGAGCTTGAGTTCCTCAGTTTCAGACCCCAGTCACTTCAGATTGTTAACAGCATCTCCACAATCACCATCAGCACAGTTGCAACACAAGGCTGTGTGCTTGGCCCCTCCTTTACTTTCTTTACATTTATGACTGTGAGGTTAAGCACAGCTCCAAAGCCATATTCATGTTTAGTGACAACACTATATAGTAGGAAGAATCAAGGATGGTGATGAATCAGCGTACAGGAGGGAAATTGAAAATCTGGCTAAGTGGTGCCACAGAAACAACCTTTTACTCAATGTCAGCAAGGCCAAGAAGCTGATTATTGACTTCAGGAGAAGGAAACCAGAGGTCCATGAGCCAGTCCTCATTAGGGAATCAGAGGTGGAGAGGGTCAGAAACTTTACACTCCTTCATGTTATCATTTCAGAGGACCTGTCCTGGGCCGGCACATAAGTACGATGATGAAGAAAGCATGGCAGCATTTCTGCTTCCCTGGGAATTTGCAAAGATTTGGCATAACATTTAAAACTTCGACAAACTTCTGTGGATGCATAGCGGATGGGCTGTTTCACGGCCAGGTATGCAAACATCAATGCCCACGAATGGAGAATCCTACAAAAAGAAGTGGATAGGGCTCAGTCCATCACGGGTAAAGCCCTCCTCACCATGATGCACATCTACGTGGGGTGTTGTTGCAGAGAAGTAGCGTCCATCATCAGGGATCCCCACCACCATGTTCTGTCCTCATTAGTGCCATCAGGAAGAAGGTATAGGAGCCTCAGGACTGGCATCACCAGGTTCAGGAACAGTTGTTACCCTCAATGCTCAGGCCCTTGAACAAAAGTGGATAATTAGGGTGGGGTGGTGTTGCAGCAACAACCTGGCACTCAATGTCAGTAAGATGAAAGAGTGGACTATTGTGGACTTCAGGTAGGACAAAGGAACACATACCAATCCTCATAGAGGGATCAGAAGTGGAGAGAGTGAGCAGCTTCAAGTTCCTGGGTGTCAAGATCTCTGAGGAACTAACCTGGTCCCAACATACCAATGCAGTTATAAAGAAGGCAAGACAGTGATTATACTTCATTAGCAGTTTGAAGAGATTTGGCATGTCAACAAATATACTCAAAAACTTCTGTAGATGTACTGTGGAGAGCATTCTGACAGGCTGCATCACTGTCTGGTATGGTGGGGGGGGGGGGGGCACCACAGTACAGGACCAGAAAAAGCTGCAGAAGGTTGTAAATTTAGTTGACTCAATCTTGGGTACTAGCCTACAAAGTACCAAGGACACCTTCAATGAGCGGTGTTTCAGAAAGGCAGCGTCCATTATTATGGACCTCCAGCATCCAGGGCATGCCCGTTTCTCACTTTTACCATCAGGTAGGAGGTACAGAAGCCTGAAGGCATGCACCCATCGATTCAGGAACAGCTTCTTCCCCTCTACCATCGAATTCTTAAATAGACATTGAATCCTTGGACACTGCCTCACTTTTTTAACACATATTTCCATTTTTGCACAATTTTTAAGCTATTCAATATACGCATAATGTAATTGATTTACTTAACTATAATTATTTTTTTCTTCTATATTATGTATTGCATTGTACTGCTGTTGCTAAGTTAACAAATTTCACAACATATGCTGGTGATAATAAACCTGATTCTGATTCTGAATTTCACTCGACTTCACTTTCCCAATGACTGATCAGTTCCCACAAACTATGTCAAGGACTCCTCATTTCATGTTCTTGATATTTATTGCTTATTTATTATTATTATTCTTTTTTATTTGCACAGTTTGTAGTCTTTTACCCACTAGTTGTCCAGCCTGTTAGTGTGGTCTTTCATTGATTCTATTATGATTATTGGATTTATTGAATATGCTACAAGAAAATTAATCTCTGGGTTGTATATGGTGACAAATATGTACTTTGATAATAAATTTACTTTCAACTTTGATGCACTGATATTATCTCGTTACATTGGGGATTGCGGAAGTATTTGACAAATTCACAAAGCTATATATATGAAATGTTCTTTGTAGTCTTCTGTAGGTACAGCTGTCTGTGTTTGGTAAATCTGCCTTTTACTCTGAACTGCACCACTAGAAGAATTGTCAGAAGAAAAACTTAATTCATTTGAATGCTTCACTTGATTCAAAAATATAAAATGGAATATTGGTATCTGTAGTTAATAGTGTGCTTTTCTCTTAATCTTCCACTGGGCTAAGTGATTATGTTTTGAATTTTTTAAATTTGCTATTATAGATCAGACAGTCAGACAGACATACTTTATTGATCCCGAGGGAAATTGGGTTTCGTTACAGTCACACCAACCAATAGTGTAGAAATATAGCAATGTAAAATGATCAATAATTAAATAATAAGTAAATTATGCCAAGTGGAAATAAGTCCAGGACCAGCCTATTGGCTCAGGGTGTCTGACACTCTGAGGGAGGAGTTGTAAAGTTTGATGGGCACAGGCAGGAATGACTTCCTATGACACTCAGTTTTACATCTTGGAATGAGTCTCTGGCTGAATGTACTCCTGTGCCTAACCAGAACATTATGGAGTGGATGGGAGACATTGTCCAAGATGGCATGCAACTTGGACAGCATCCTCTTTTCAGACGCCACCGTCAGAGAGTCCAGTTCCACCCCCACAACATCACTGGCCTTACGAATGAGTTTGTTGATTCTGTTGGTGTCTGCTACCCTCAGCCTGCTGCCCCAGCACACAACAGCAAACATGATAGCACTGGCCACCACAGACTTGTCAAACATCCTCAGCATCGTCCGGCAGATGTTAAAGGACCTCAGTCTCCTCAGGAAATAGAGACAGCTCTGACCATTCTTGTAGACAGCCTCAGTGTTCTTTGACCAGTCCAGTTTATTGTCCATTCATATCCCCAGGTATTTGTAATCCTCCACCATGTCCACACTGACCCCTTGGATGGAAACAGGGGTTACCGGTGCCTTAGCCCTCCTCAGGTCCACCACCAGCTCCTTAGTCTTTTTCACATTAAGCTGCAGATGATTCTGCTCGCACCATGTGACAAAGTTTCCCACTGTAGCCCTGTACTCAGCCTCATCTCCCTTGCTGAGGCATCCAACTATGGCAGAGTCATCAGAAAACTTCTGAAGATGGCAAGACTCTGCATTGTAGTTGAAGTCTGAGGTGTAGATGGTGAAGAGAAAGGGAGACAGGACAGTCCCCTGTGGAGCCCCAGTGCTGCTGATCACTCTGTCTGACACACAGTGTTGCAAGCGCACGTACTGTGGTCTGCCAGTCAGGTAATCAATAATCCATGACACCAGGGAAGCATCCACCTGCATTACTGTCAGCTTCTCACCCAGCAGAGTAGGGTGGATGGTGTTGAACGCACTGGAGAAGTCAAAAAACATGACCCTCACAGTGCTTGCCGGCTTGTCCAGGTGGGCGTAGACACGCTTCAGCAGGTAGACGATGGCATCCTCAACTCCTAGTCGGGGCTGGTAGTCAAACTGGAGGAGGTCTAAGTGTGGCCTAACCATAGGCCGGAGCTGCTCTAGAACAAGTCTCTCCAGGGTCTTCATGATGTGGGAGGTCAATGCCACCGGTCTGTAGTCATTAGAGCAACTGGGGCGCGGCGTCTTTGGTACAAGAACGAGCAGGACGTCTTCCACAGCACAGGAACCCTCTGGAGACTCAGGCTCAGGTTGAAGACACGGTGAAGTACTCCACATAGCTGGGGGGCACAGGCTTTGAGCACCCTGGGGCTGACACCATCCGGGCCTGCAGCCTTGCTTGTGTGGAGACATTTCAGCTGTCTTCTCACCTGTTCAGCTGTGAAGCCCACTGCTGATTAAGCTGATAAAAGGCTGATTAAACTTTTTAGTGACATATTCTTGATAATTGCCTGAATCTCAGGTGTATTATTAGTGGGAATCCTCAGAACAGAAATATAATTGATAAGATTAACAATGGAGTAGAGCACTAGCTTTTGACTGATACAATTCTGATTGTGTTGAATTATATTATTTAAGAAAAATAAGTTGTTTTGGTATATTTTAAAATTAGTCACCTAAATATTTTATTTAGAAAAGTAGTTTAGTGATCAGTTCATTGATTTTGTTTTTTATTAATGTATGTCTTCTTACCTTTGTAATGTCTGCAGATATTAAGTGGCAAAGTGGAAACAAATACAAACTTGGAAAGCACAAAGGAAGCCATCACCGAGTCAACAAGTCACGATCAAATCATAGGTATGAAAAATGTATCAGCTACATTATGCACCACTTCTGCTTAAAACTATAAAAAAAGTTACAAAAAATCATAATCCTCAAAATATATTTAGTCAGTTGAGAAACCATCGTAACACATTATAGAAGGCTGTTTCAGGATATATTCATAGAACATGCTCAATGCTAAAATAATCATCCCTCCAGGGTGTCCTTTGAAATTTCATTTGATTTTTTTATTGCCTATCTTAGTACACTGGCTATGAGTAAGATTACCCTTTCTAAAATCTGATACGTTGAAAGGTATCAAACTGTTCTCTTTTAAATTTTTCGTGCTCTCTGTGCTCCGGGGTCTCATTCCAATTTGACAAAGCTCACAAGTGCCCCTACTCCAAATCATGATTCACCCTCCCAAGGTCTTGCATGTGACCGCAGCTATTCATTACATTACATATGTATATGGAACCTTCACCTTCATCTTTTTTTTAAATAGCTGCAGGCATATACAGGTTGCTATCTTCCAATAAAAAATATGTATGCTACAAAGTAGTTTGACAAAATAATATGTAATGTATATTCTACAAGGGTCACAAAGTCCCATTGTGAAAGCATAAGGAGTTTCTTTTGGCTCTACCAACAGCAGAAAGTTGACAAGAAACTGTATAGAAAACCAGTTATTAAACTACTTGAAGCAAAAACCTACTATGCTGTAAAAATTGGAGCAGAAAGCATTCAATTTGCAGATGTGAATTGTATGCAAAATTGACTTTATACTCATTTTATATACGTACCATTTTCAATGGATGTCCCACCTATCATGGCATTAGAACATCACTGGAGATAAATTGTTGGCCAACATCTCAATAGGTTTCAATATCTTTTATAAACTCACCGACTCCAATGGCTACCTAAGCTATACTCCTTCCTACCGTCTCCTGTAAAAATGCCATTCCTTCTTCTCAGTTCCTTTGCCTCATTTACCTCCAGGATGAGGCTTTTATTTCTAGGACATCCAAGATGTCCTCCTTCTTCAAAGAATGGGATGTCTCTTCATCTCTCCCCCTCATCTGCTCCATTTCCAGATGTCAACTCGCAGTTTTTTCACTATTATTATGTATTGCAATGTGCAGCCACTGCAAAAACAACAAATTTGACGATATATGCCAGTGAAATTATACCTGATTCTGATTCTAACTACATCATGAAATTCTTCCTCTCTTGAAACCTTCCCAGCTCTGAATGCTGGTGAAACTCTAGCTGACACACCTCATATTACCTGCCACAACTTCACGTTGGCTTGGGTTCCATTTGTAGCTTTCATGTTTTATCACTGAGATTTGGGCTGGCACCTTAATTTTCTTGGATCCACTTGGAGAAAATGAACATCCAGCACATCACAAACTTTAGGAATTCCAAAGCAACAAAATGTTGGAGAAACTCTGCAGGTCAGGCAGCATCGATGGAAAATAGTAAATAGTTAAAGGTTTGGATCGATGTAGGGTATCGGCCCAAAAGGTTGATGCTACACTTTTCCATAGATGATGCCTGGCCTGCTGAGTTCTTCCAGAATTTTGTGCACATTTAGCTCATCTTTATTCCCTTTTCTCATCTCCTGCTTATAACTGTTCTCTTACCCCTGTGTATTCCTGTTCGCTTGCTTTGTTCTATGGATCCACCAGTAGTCATTCTTTAAAAACCTTTCGTATGACTGCTGTCATCTTCAAAACTTGGCCTGGTCTAGTAAGTGAATACAAGCTGAGAAACCTCGATTAGTGCGAATCCCATCTCTCGCTCTTGCACTGGAACTAGAACCTCGTGTTACTGGTGTGAAACTGAGTGTTCATTTGTAATTGTAAACTAGAACCTTGTGTTAGTTCTGTGATACTGAGATACCCTGGTGTCACTGCTGTGAACTGAGATACCCTGGTGTTACTGTTGTGAGACTGAGAGACCCTGGTGTTACTGTTGTGATACTGAGAGACCCTGGTCTTACTGTTGTGATACTGAGAGACCCTGGTGTTACTGCTGTGATACTGAGATACCCTGGTGTTACTGCTGTGATACTGAGACACCCTGGTGTTACTGTTGTGATACTGAGAGACCCTGGTGTTACTGCTGTGATACTGAGACACCCTGGTGTTACTGTTGTGATACTGAGAGACCCTGGTGTTACTGCTGTGATACTGAGATACCCTGGTGTTACTGCTGTGATACTGAGACACCCTGGTGTTACTGTTGTGATACTGAGATACCCTGGTGTTACTGTTGTGATACTGAGATACCCTGGTGTTACTGTTGTGATACTGAGACACCCTGGTGTCACTGCTGTAATACTGAGAGACCCTGGTGTTACTGCTGTGATACTGAGATACCCTGGTGTTACTGCTGTAATACTGAGACACCCTGGTGTTACTGTTGTGATACTGAGACCCTGGTCTTACTGCTGTGATACTGAGATACCCTGGTGTTACTGCTGTAATACTGAGAGACTCTGGTGTTACTGTTGTGATACTGAGACACCCTGGTGTTACTGTTGTGATACTGTGAGACCCTGGTGTTACTGTTGTGATACTGAGACACCCTGGTGTTACTGTTGTGATACTGAGACACCCTGGTGTTACTGTTGTGATACTGAGAGACCCTGGTGTTACTGCTGTGATACTGAGATACCCTGGTGTTACTGCTGTGATACTGAGACACCCTGGTGTTACTGTTGTGATACTGTGAGACCCTGGTGTTACTGTTGTGATACTGAGACACCCTGGTGTTACTGTTGTGATACTGAGACACCCTGGTGTTACTGTTGTGATACTGAGAGACCCTGGTGTTACTGCTGTGATACTGAGATACCCTGGTGTTACTGCTGTGATACTGAGACACCCTGGTGTTACTGTTGTGATACTGAGATACCCTGGTGTTACTGTTGTGATACTGAGACACCCTGGTGTTACTGTTGTGATACTGAGACACCCTGGTGTTACTGTTGTGATACTGAGATACCCTGGTGTAACTGTTGTGATACTGAGATACCCTGGTGTTACTGCTGTAATACTGTGAGACCCTGGTGTTACTGTTGTGATACTGTGAGACCCTGGTGTAACTGTTGTGATACTGAGATACCCTGGTGTTACTGCTGTAATACTGAGACACCCTGGTGTTACTGTTGTGATACTGAGATAACCTGGTGTTACTGCTGTAATACTGAGATACCCTGGTGTTACTGTTGTAATACTGAGACACCCTGGTGTTACTGCTGTAATACTGAGAGACCCTGGTGTTACTGCTGTGATACTGAGATACCCTGGTGTTACTGCTGTAATACTGAGACACCCTGGTGTTACTGCTGTAATGCTGAGATACCCTGGTGTTACTGCTGTAATACTGAGATACCCTGGTGTTACTGCTGTAATACTGAGATACCCTGGTCTTACTGCTGTGATACTGAGACACCCTGGTGTTACTGTTGTAATACTGAGATACCCTGGTATTACTGCTGTAATACTGAGAGACCCTGGTGTTACTGCTGTAATGCTGAGAGACCCTGGTGTTACTGTTGTAATGCTGAGATACCCTGGTGTTACTGCTGCAATACTGAGATACCCTGGTGTTACTGCTGCAATACTGAGACACCCTGGTGTTACTGTTGTGATACTGAGAGACCCTGGTGTTACTGTTGTGATGCTGTGAGACCCTGGTGTTACTGTTGTGATACTGAGATACCCTGGTGTTACTGTTGTGATACTGTGAGACCCTGGTGTAACTGTTGTGATACTGAGATACCCTGGTGTTACTGCTGTAATACTGTGAGACCCTGGTCTTACTGTTGTGATACTGTGAGACCCTGGTGTTACTGTTATGATACTGAGACACCCTGGTGTCACTGCTGTGATACTGAGACACCCTGGTGTTACTGTTGTGATACTGAGACACCCTGGTGTTACTATTGTGATACTGAGATACCCTGGTGTTATTGCTGTAATACTGAGATACCCTGGTGTTACTGCTGTAATACTGAGACCCTGGTGTTACTGTTGTGATACTGAGATACCCTGGTGTTATTGCTGTGATACTGAGATACCCTGGTGTTACCGCTGTGATACTGAGATACCCTGGTGTTACTGCTGTGATACTGAGACACCCTGGTGTTACTGTTGTGATACTGAGAGACCCTGGTGTTACTGCTGTGATACTGAGACACCCTGGTGTTACTGTTGTGATACTGAGACACCCTGGTGTTACTATTGTGATACTGAGATACCCTGGTGTTATTGCTGTAATACTGAGATACCCTGGTGTTACTGCTGTAATACTGAGACCCTGGTGTTACTGTTGTGATACTGAGATACCCTGGTGTTATTGCTGTGATACTGAGATACCCTGGTGTTACCGCTGTGATACTGAGATACCCTGGTGTTACTGCTGTGATACTGAGACACCCTGGTGTTACTGTTGTGATACTGAGAGACCCTGGTGTTACTGCTGTGATACTGAGAGACCCTGGTGTTACTGCTGTAATGCTGAGAGACACTGGTGTTACTGTTGTGATACTGAGAGACCCTGGTGTTACTGCTGTGATACTGTGAGACACTGGTGTTACTGTTGTGATACTGTGAGACCCTGGTGTTACTGCTGTGATACTGAGATACCCTGGTGTTACTGCTGTGATACTGAGAGACCCTGGTCTTACTGCTGTGATATTGAGATACCCTGGTGTTACTGCTGTGATACTGAGATACCCTGGTGTTACTGTTGTGATACTGAGACACCCTGGTGTTACTGTTGTGATACTGAGACACCCTGGTGTAACTGTTGTGATACTGAGACACCCTGGTGTTACTGTTGTGATACTGAGAGACACTGGTGTTACTGTTGTGATACTGAGAGACCCTGGTGTTACTGCTGTGATACTGTGAGACACTGGTGTTACTGTTGTGATACTGTGAGACCCTGGTGTTACTGCTGTGATACTGAGATACCCTGGTGTTACTGCTGTGATACTGTGAGACACTGGTGTTACTGTTGTGATACTGAGACACCCTGGTGTAACTGTTGTGATACTGAGACACCCTGGTGTTACTGTTGTGATACTGAGAGACACTGGTGTTACTGTTGTGATACTGAGAGACCCTGGTGTTACTGTTGTGATTCTGAGATACCCTGGTGTTACTATTGTGATACTGAGATACCCTGGTGTTACTGTTGTGATTCTGAGATACCCTGGTGTTACTATTGTGATACTGAGAGACCCTGGTGTTACTGTTGTGATTCTGAGATACCCTGGTGTTACTGTTGTGATACTGAGATACCCTGGTGTTACTGCTGTGATTCTGAGATACCCTGGTGTTACTGCTGTGATACTGAGATACCCTGGTGTTACTGTTGTGATACTGAGATACCCTGGTGTTCGTGCTGTGATATTGAGATACCCTGGTGTTACTGCTGTGATACTGAGATACCCTGGTGTTACTGTTGTGATACTGAGATACCCTGGTGTTCGTTCTGTGATATTGAGAGACCCTGGTGTTGCTGTTGTGATACTGAGAGACCCTGTTGTTCATGATGTGATACTGAGAGATCCTCGTGTTAGTCACCAGACAGTACAAAAAAGTGCATAACCCATGTCCTTGAGCAACGTGTCCTGTAAACTGATGCATGGTGCATGGGGGTTAACATCAGGGACACGCACGTCTCAGCAATCCACAGACGGACATACACACACAGTAATGCACACAACACTGCTAGTCATTCCACCGATCAAACACGGGAGGGCGGTATCAATGGTGGATGGATGGGGGAGCAGCCCCAACCCAGCATGGGCACCTCTGGTGTCCCCTCCGCTGGACTGCTGCCTGAGACTGACTCCATGCTACCCCAAGGCCTCGCTGCTTCCCCGCTGTCTATCTCAATAAACAAGGGAAACAGCCGTGTCAATATCCAACAGGGTCTTGAGTGTCCAAGATGCTCATTCACTGTTGGACTACATGCTGCCTTTGCGTGTTGACTCATTTCCTTTCTGTAGCAGGCAGTGACGTGGTCTGCACCATCCAGCTCGTCCTCAATCAGCAGCTCGCTAATGGGGTTGGTCTGGTCTACTTGAAGCTCTTAATGTCCAGCATTGTCTTGTGATCATACAAAATAGACACTTACAAAAGGGAGTAGTACCTCTGGTTGGACCCTGAGAGGCCACTGTTTCCAAACACATCGCCATTTACTGGAAATACCAAGTTTAAGTTGTGAGGTTGATGAATTGCCTCTGACAACCAAATCCAACTGCTAGCTTGGTTACTACATCCATCGGAACCATCTCTACTGACAGAAGAAGTGGCAAAGGCAGGTTACTGGCACGTAAAACCAGTCGCTTCAGGCAGATGGGACTCATCAGCTGTGGTTGGCAGTTCATCTAGGAGAATTTCAGTGAACTCAGCCTTTTCTGCTTTGAGCGACGGAGGATGAGAGGTGACCTAATAGAGGTGTATAAGGTGATGAGAGGCCATTGATCGTGTGGATAGTCAGAGGCTTTTTCCCAGGGTTGAAATGGTTGCCACAAGAGGACACAGGTTTAAGGTGCGGGGCAGTAGATATAGAGGAGATGTCAGGTAAGTTTTTTACGCAGAGAGTGGTGAGTGCGTGGGATGGGCTGCCGGCAACGGTGGTGGAAGTGGATACGATAGGGTCTTTTAAGAGACTTTTGGTTGGCTACAAGGAGCTTAGAAAAAGAGAATGCTATAGGTAAAGCCTAGGTAGTTCTGAGGTAGGGTCATGTTTGGCACAGCTTTGTGGGCCCAAGGGCGTGTATTGTGCTGTAGGTGTTCTATGTTTCTATGACTCCAGGGTAAAAAAGAGTTGAGGATAAATCTCAAACCTCCTCTGCCTTGCGGATATACCCACTCAGGGAGAAGGCTTCAGGTGAGGCAAAAATACAGAACTGAACTCCCTAAGGCAGTCCTACTAGGACACAACATCCATGGTTGATCTGACCAACAGATCACTCACTCACCCAGATTGTTGTGACATTGAGCAAAAGAAAATTAGAAATCTGTGAGCAAAATATTTATTTTCAGCATCACCAATAACCTCATGGCCCAGCTTATCTCTGACTTTATTTTCTGGATATGACATAAAGCTTGCTTCAGAGAAGTATGAAGCTGTATCTTGCGAGAAGCACAGAGAACACCTGAAAATTCATTGCTGCCTAGCAGGACTATTGTGTGATAAACATTAGAGGTAGCTTGCTAGAGACCAGGGATCCCAACTTGGGGTCCATGGACCCCTTGCTTATTGGTATTGATCCATGGCATGAAAATGTTGGGAACCTCCGCTCTAGACGTAATTGATCTGTCACATACTTAGACTCCACAGTTCAGTCACCTAATTATTAATCATGGCAAATAATTATACAAATATTAGGAAGAGAAGGTTTCTTTTTTACCATATTTATTCTCAATGATGGTGAAGCTGGATTGTACTGTTTGTAGTCATCTTCATCCAGAAGCAGAAAGAGACAATGTCAAAAACTCTCTGGCATGTGAACTCAATTTCAACATTTGAGAGATGTTTGGATAGGTACATGGATAGTAGGCCTATGGTCCGAGTGCAGGTCGATGGGAGAAGGCAGTTTAACTGGTTTTGGCATGAACTAGATGAGCCAAAGGGCCTGTTTCTGTGCTGTACTTCTCTCTGACTCTATGACAATGTGGGTCAGACAGAATTCGTGGAAAGGGGAACTGAGTTTTTCCTCAGTTTTCCAGCATCAGCAGTTGTTTTTGGTTTTCACCCTGAGGTGCTCACTCTGTGGATGGCACACCTCAGCTTTTCCTTCAGGGACCTTGATTTCACAGAAGCTTATCTGATATGCAGTCAGTTTGACTCACTCCACACATTACATGAATAAGAAAAGCCTGAGATCACTGATTTTGGTGAAATCCATGGAACTCAACACCAGGCTATAAAACTAAAGCCATCGGTGGCTAAACTAACCATGCCTCTAACTAACCAAAGCTGCTGAAAACCAGGATGCTGAAGTACCCTATAAGAACTCTAACATTGATATCTTCTCAGGAAAATATGAGATTACCCAGGTAGGCCTTGTTCACAATAACCCAATCACTAGCTATTTAAATGCATTGGTAATGCATTTGACACACAGCAATACATGCTCATTAATGCTCAGATTAATCTATTCTTCATAATTTAACCTTCTAGCAGAGCATAGTTCTGGTGAACTTTTTTCCTGTGCCCTTCCTAAATCGAACATTACATCCACAATTTTATCACGTTTCTCCAGATGGGGTCTGTTCAAGACTGGAGCTGAAGCATGACTTACTCACTTTTGTATTTCCAGCTCCCCGGAGATAAAGGCTGACATTCAATTTAGCATTTCAATTACTTTTTGAACTTGTGCACTAGCTTTTAGTGAAAAAGCATATGAACACCTAAATCCATTTATTCTTGAATAACTCTTAAGTGCTCAATAGTCAGGATTTTTGCTGTTCTATTACTTTAAAAAAATCAAAAAAAAATCACGGAGTATTATATTATGTTTTTACTTGTGACAGAAAGACTGTTTAAGGTTGGATTTTTGTGCATATGATCAATTGTATCATTTAAAATCACATTTCATGGTTGCCCAAAATTTTGACAATTAGGAAACATTACAGTATAATTACAAAATTTGAAGCAGTCATCAAGAGTACTTTGGTGTGATATTTGTTTATTCAGTGGAGAATTAAAAATACTAGGTTTTTAACATTGATTTGTAATCAAGGTACCACAGGATGAATCACAAGATTAATTCTTAGTATTGATAGGAATTGTTCTATGAAGAGGAATTCAGCAGAGTGAATCTATATTCTCTTGAGTTTCAAAGAATGGGAGGTGTTTTATTGGACCATACATAATTCTGTATAAACGACAGGATAAATGCAGAGATAGTGTCTCCGGTAGTGGAGATTCTGGTGGTCCAGATTCTCCATCTACAAGATAACAAATTTGTGAATCACATCTCGGAGTGACCCAACCAAGAATGATGTATCAGAGAGAACTAGCTGAGTGACATGGTGCTATGATAATAACCCTTTCTTCAATGCCCACAAAATAAAAGCGCTGGTCATTAACTTCAGGAAGGAAGTGGTACACATGCTACTGTTTACATCAATGTTGCTGAGGTCAAGTGGGTTGAGAGTATTAGGTCCCTAAGACAGATCATTGCCAATTCTTGTCTAACCACAGTAACATCATAGCTAACAACACCTCAACATCACAGAAATCAGCCTCTCCTACATAGACTCTGTCTACATCTCTTCTGGCCTCAGTATAGCAGCCAGGATCCCACCACATTCTCTCTTCTCATCAGGCTGAAAATACTAAGGACTTGAAGAGTGTACCACCTGACTCAGGGACAGCTTTCATGCTTCTGTTCTAAGATTATTCAATAGTTCTTTAGTACGATAAGAAGGCCTTGAGACCTTGGTGTACCTCACTTTGAGCTTGGACCTTACTGTCTACATGTTCTGCACTTTCCCTGTACAGTTATACTTTATTTTGCAGTCTGCTGTAACTTTAACCTCATACTACCTCAACGTAGAGCTGTATGAAATTAATCGATACATATGGTATCCAAGACATGTTTTTCACTGTACCTCAGTTCATATGACAATAATAAACCAACTTACAAATTTAATTCAAGCAAGCATTACTCAGGAGCAGCAATCAAGAACTTAGATGAAAATAAATTTCTTCATTTAGAAGAATATTTTAAATTATTTCTCCAGGAAGGTGGTGGAAACTTCATTGCCTATGTTGTTAAGGACAAGAATTGATAGAATTTAGGGTGTTAAGGTAATCGAGAGAAATGTGGTTAACACACTAATTAACGGATCTGCTATGTGATTATTTAATGGAAATGTCTCTGCATCTCTATTTTAAATGAACACCCCTCTATCCTGAGGCTGTGCCCTCTTGTCCTAAAATCCACACCAAGGAAATGTCCTTTTCACATCTACACTGTCTAGGACTTTCAACGTTCGATAGATTTCAATGAGATCCTCCTTCATCCTTCTAAGTTCCAGTGAATACAGACCCAGAACCATCAAACATTCCTCATATGATAACCCTTTCATTCCAGAAATCATCTTTGTGCACCTCCTCTGAACCCTCTCCAATGTCAGCACATCTTTTCTTAGATAAGGAGCCCAAAACTATTCACAATACTCAAGGTGAGGCTTCACTAGTTCCTAATAAAGCTTCAACATCACATCCCTGTTCATGTATTCTGCACATCTTGAAATGAATGCTAACATTGCATTTCCTTTCATCACCACTGACTCAACTTGCAAGTTAACTTTTAGGGTGTTCTGCACAAGGATAGCCAAGACCATTTGCATTTCAGATTTTTGGATTTTCTCCCCATTTAGAAAATAGTCCACACATTTATTTCTCCTACCAAAGTGCGTGACTATGCATTTTCCAACATTGTATTTCATTTGCCTCTTCCTTGCCCATTCTCCAAACCTGTCTGAGTCCTTCTGCAGCTCCCCGTCCTCCTCTAAAATGCTGAGGACATGATCCAAGACATCCCTGGCCCTGGCATCTGGGAGGCAACATACCTTCCAGGTGTCCCATTCATGTCCACAAAATCTCTGTCTGCTCCTCCAACTATCAAAGCCCCTATCACTACCCTCCCCTCTTCTCCCTCTTTCCCTTCTGCACCATAGACCCATGCTCAATGCCAGTAACCCAATCAGTTATATGCTTACTCTCCTGTACAAGCCGAAGGTCATCCAGCTGCTGCTCCAGTTCCCTAACACGGTCTTCAAGGAGCTGCAGCTGGATGCACTTCATGTGGCTTGTCATACTTAGCATTATGTTTTCCAACTTTATGCCAAATCTCATAAGGAAGTGGAAGCTCAAGAAATAGTCCTTGGTCCTGTCCCTTCTAATTGAGAGACTGGTTTGTGAAACAGAGGTATAGCCCATGTAATATCCCCTCTCTACCTAGCAAATACCAATTATGGTATTTAAAGATTTGTCATGCATGTGACACATTTCAGAGTTTATTCAAGGTACCACTACCAGAATTTGGTCAGCTTCATTACCATCAACATAATTATCAGTCAGGAAGAACCACAAAAGGAAGAAAAATGGGGAAAGAATGATGATAAACAAACTTTGTGACTAAGAGATGGCTGCTCCATTGTAATGCCCATAATGCAGCACATTAGCATAATGAAGCACAACACTCTACAGTACAGGCAGTCTGGGTTCAATTCTCACTGCAGTCTGTAAGGAACTTGTATGTTCTCCTTGTGACCACGTGGGTTTCTTCGGGGTGCACCCACAGTCCAAAGATGTACCAGCGGGTAGGTTAATTGGTCATTGAAAATTGCCCCATGATTAGGCTGGGATTAAATTGGGGGATTGCTGGGCAGTGCGATTCCAAGTGCCGGGAGGGCCTATTTTGTTTTGGATCTCACTAAACAAATAAATAAATCTCTCTAATAAGTGCATTTTGCAGAGGCATCCCAAGGAAAGGTTAAAAATGAGGAAGTTTTCAACAAAGATATAACAAGGAAAACTGATCCAAAACAAAACCCACTGAAGTTTAAAGCACATATTATCAAACTATGTGTCCTTTACACAATCTTGTGATTCGTTTCCTTACAGGCAGCCACAAAACAAAAAACCACAATATAACCCACTAAAGCAAAAAAAAACCTGTCAAACACCCATTGTGCAGAGAGGGAAAAAACAAATCATGCAAACAATAAAGCAAGCAAACACTTTTCAGAACCGAAGTTCACAGTGCCAGGCATCGTTACGGCCAATCGACAAATCCACTAGGTGCAGGTCATAGCCTCAGTCCGGTAGAGAGAGGAGCAAACCCCATGCAGCAGTGAACAGAACTGGCCAATCTCCTGCTTCTGGTTGGAAGGAGCTGCTGGCACAGCAGCAATGGCATGAGCTTCTAGGAAAAGGGAGGAAGGTGCAGGATAGATGAATTCCAAAAACAAAGTAATATTCAAATGGCAAAATAGTACAACTGTGGCTGACAAGGGAAGTCAATGCTAATGTAGAACAAAAGGGAGGATATAAAACAAAGCAAAAATGAGTCAGAAGGCAGAGGATTGGGAAGCTTTTAAAACCCTATTTAGCACTACTAATAGAATCGTTAGGAGGGAAAAGATGAAATATGGAAGGAAGCTGGCAAACAATATCAAGATGGATAGGAAAACCTTTTTCCAAGTATAAAAATAAAAGAGAGATGAGAGTGGATATAGGACCACTGGAAAATGAGGCCGGAAAACAGGGGACGAGTAAATGGCAGATGAACTAAATGAGTATTTTGCATCAGTCTTCACTGTGGAAGACACGAACAGTGTGCCAAATGTTATAGGGTGTGAGGGAAGAGAAGTGAGTGCAGTTGCTATCACGAAGGAGAAGGTGCTCAAAAAATTGAAAGACCCTAGGGTACATAAGTCACTTGGACTTGATGTACTGCACCCTTGGGTTCTGAGAAAGGTAGTGGTACAGATTGAGGAGGCATTAGAAATGATCTTTCAAAAATCATTGGAATCTGGCATGGTGCCAGAGGACTGCAAAATTGCAACTGTCACTACATTGTTTAAGAAAGGAGGAAGGCAGCAGAAAGGAAACTATAGATTAGTTAGCCTGAACTCAGTGGTTGGGAAGACATTGGAGTCATTTGTTAAGGATGAGGTGATGGAGTACTTGGTGACACAAGACAGGACAGGTCAAAGTCAGCATGGTTTCTTCAAGGTAAAATCTTACTTGACAAACCTGTTGGAATTCTTTAAAGAAACAACAAGCAGGATAGAAAAAGGGGATGCAGAGGATGATGTATATTTGAACTTTCAAAAGGCCTTTGACAAGGCGCCACACATGAGGCTGCTTAACAAGTTAAGAGCCCATGGAATTACAGGAATGTTACTGGCATGTTTAGAGCATTGGCTGATTTGTAGGAGACCGAGAGAGGGAATAAAAGAATCCCTTTCTGGTTGGCTGCCAGTGACTAGTGGTGTTCCTCAGAGATTGTTGGTTGGACCGCTGCTTTTTATCCTGTATATCAATGATGGAATACTTGGCTTTGTTGCCAAGTTTGCATATGATGCGAAGATTGGTGTACGGGCAGGAAATGTTGAGGATCTAGGTAGGCTGCAGAAGGACTTTAACAGATTAGGAGAATGGGCAAGAAAGTGGTAAATGAAATACAATGTTAGAAAATGCACAGTCATTCACTTTGGGAGTAGAAATAAATGTGCATACTATTTTCTAAACAGGGAGAAAATCCAAGAGTCTAGGGTGCAAAGGGTCTTGGGAGACCTTGTGAAGAACACCTTAAAAGTTAACTTGCAGGTTGATTCGGTGGTGAGAAAGGCTAATGTAATATTAACATTCATTTCAAGATGTCTAGAATACAAGAGCAGGGATGTGATGCTGAGGCTTTATAAGGCACTGGTGAGGCCTCACCTTGAGTATTGTGAACAGTTTTGGGCTCCTCATCTTAGAAAAGATGTATTGGCATTGGAGAGGGTTCAGAGAAGGTTCACAAGGATGATTCCAGGAATGAAAGGTTTATCATATGAGAAATGTTTGATAGCCCTGGGTCTGCACTCAATGGAATTTAGAGAGATGAGGGGATATCTCATTGAAACCTTTTGAATGTTGAAATGTCGAGATGGAGTAGATGTGGAAAGAATATTTGACATGATGAGGAAGTCTAGAACAAGAGGGCACAACCTCAGGACAGAGGGGTGTCCATTTAAAACCGGAATGTGGAGAAATTTCTTCAGCCAGAGGGTGGTGAATTTGTGGAATTTATTACCACAGGCAGCTGTGGAGGCCAGGTTATTGGGTGCATTTAAGGCAGAGCTTGATAGGTTCTTGATTGGACACAACATCAAAGGTTATAGGGAGAAGGCTGGGGGGAGGGACTGGGGAGGGGAAAACAGGATCAGCCTTGATAGAATAGTGGAGCAGACATGATGGGCCAAATTGCCTAATTCTGCTCCTATGTCTTATGGTCTAAATCATCCAAACCTCAGATCACTCCTTGCTTTTGTGCTCAGGTTCTGCCTTTTCAAATCCCCCTTGGGCTTGGGCTCTGCGTATCAATTTGGCCCGTACCTGACTTTTTTAATTTGGCTCAGCTCTTAAATCGATCAAACCTTGGATCTTTCTTCGCTTCATCTTGGCTCCAAAATATCGAATTGCCTCCGTCCACTCTGGGCTTTCCAGCCCTGACGTCCTGCAACCACCCTACCTGTCCAAGACTGCAACCCACACCACAAAAATGCCAGGTCAAACAGTTCCACTCCGAAAGGAAAGCCACCTTGCCGTGATTGTTCACCAGGAAAAGCGTGAATAACAAAATCTTTAGTGGCCCTCTTTATTTCATTGGCCACCAGCAAGTAGTCGCTAGAATTCACCAGCATCACCTTAAACCAGAAGTGTAGTATGTATTAATTCCATATGATCATTAAAATAGGATTACTGATGGTGTTGAAGTGAATACTTTCTATATTAGACACCTGATGTCAGCATTGTTAATATTGTCACAGAATTAATGGACCTAAGGAGACCAAGAGCTTCAAGAATGGGAGGGGAGGAATGTTGGCGTAAAGTTGGGAGGAAGAAAGGTGAAAATTAATTGACTTTATGTTTAATATTATCCAAATAAGAGAAGCCTCAGACACTTCTCCATAGCACTGTACTCTTTGGAAAAGGTCTCAAAAGGAAATTACTTTCCAACTCTGCTATTAATTCAGCATAAAAATGAAAAATGTAAGCTATTTATTAATATAGGAAAGTTGGAGTGTCATTTCACCTTTGCTGATCATATTTCAATGATCATAAAACTGAAAGTGAATCCTGAAAGCAGATTTTCCCATCAGCAGCAGCTTCTGCTGCATGTTTCATGGCTTTGAATCACACAAAATATATTCTGCCTTGTCTGAAATCATTGCCCTCCTTGTAATCCTTATGCAAATAGATAAAGCAAAGAACATATTTAAAAATAGGCAAAGAAAACAAGTTTGCTTGGAAATTCTATTGTATTACCCATTTTCTTTTTCAGGAAATGAAAATCATTTTTCTCATAGATTGAAATATGAGAATAAACATTTCTGAATCATTTTCTCTACCCGGAAAAATCGACCAGATCCTTCTTGCCATAAGTTAGCCTTTTGCTCCTGACATAATTTTATTTTGAGTATTGTGTTCCCTGTGCAATGTTCCCTTTGGCACATTGAGGGGAAACTTGGAGCCTGTTGTCTTGCTAGCCCAGCCACTGGGCTCTGTACCCTTGCTGGTACAAAGCTGGGCTGGGTAATCTCTTTCTCCTTTACTCTCCAGTATTGAATTAATGAGCCCTCAATACCTGCCCCACTAATTGTGCGATTGGTTCCAATTTCCAACTCCCATAAGTCCACACGATACAGGACCAGAATTGGGCCATTTGGCCCATTGAGTCTTCTCTGAGCTTCATCAATGACTTCCCTTCTGTCATAAGGTTAAAAGTGGGGATGTTCGCAGATGACTGCACAATGTTCTGCACTGTTCGTGACTCCTCAGATAGCGAAGCAATTCATATCCAAATGCAGCTGAACCTGGACAATATCCACGCTTGGGCTGACAAGTGGCAAGTAACATTCGAATCATGCAAGTGCCAGGCAATGACCATCTCCAACAAGAGAGGCTCTAACCATCGTTCCTTGACATTCAATGACAGCACTATCACTGAATTCCATTCCCTCAACATCCTGGGGAAATTGAACTGGTCTAGCCATATAAACACCATGGCTACCAGAGCAGGTCAAAGGCTAGGAATCCTGCAGCATGTTACTCACCTCCTGACTCCCGAAAACTTGTCCACCATCTACAAGGCTCAGATCGGGAGTGTAATGGAATACTCTCCACTCGCCTGGATGAGTGCAACTCCATCAACACTCAAAAAGCTTGACATCATCCAGCACAAGGCAGCCCACTTGACTGGTACCCCTTCAACAAGCATCCAATCCCTCAACCATCGACAAACAGTTTCAGCATTATGTACTATCTGCAAGATACACTACAATAACACACCAAAGTTCCTAAGGCAGCACTTTCTAGACCAATGACCACCACCATCTTGGTTGAGAATGAGAACAGCAGATACCTGGGAACACTGCTTGGAAATCCCCCTCCAAGTCACTCACCATCCTGACTTGGAAACATATCGCCATTCCCTCATTATCACTGGGTCAAGATCACCTACACCTCAGGGACTGCAGCAATTCAAGAATGCAGCTCATCACTTCCTTCTCACGGGCAACCTAGGATGGGCAATAAATGCCGGCTTAGCTAGCAATGTCCACATCCGATAAATGAATAAATAAATAAAAGACTAGAATGTATCCTTCATCAATGCAGCTCAACTCTCCTTTGTTCTTGTATACAGGATGATCTTTAATATTCAACAAGATAATCACTTACAGAGACTGCTATACCTAATCTTAAGCAGCTTCCCCTGAAGTTTAACCACCTAAGTGGTCTCGAGTGAGGGGGTCAAAGATTTTCCCTCATTCTCAACATATTGAGCGATAGCAGAAGGCACCAGATTATAGGAACACAGTAATTACAAAGAAATCATTGTGGGAAAACAATTCAAAGATTCAGAAGTTACTGGTGAAGCTCCTTAAATCTGAAAGATTCTCCAGATCTGTCTGAGCTGATCCTAGCCAAAGATTTGCCATATATTTTTTTCTCTACTAACTTGAGTACATTGCAAGTGGAAAAACAAAAAAAAAATCAAATATCACAGTCATTATTTTATTATTGATCAATGTGTTCATTTGGTGGGTAAACTCATAATGTAAAAGGGAATTTAGGGCATCAGTTTAAGATTGGAATATCAGTCAAAGTACTCTTCAGTCCACAAGAAAAATTACTTGCTCTGTGAAAGCACTGAGATCATATTAAAAATAATTTGAAATGGATCCACTATTGTCTCCTGTATGGCTTAACCCTATGTAAATCACTATTCCTGATGGCATCACATGGCAGTAGATGTCTTTTCATTCAAAGTGTATCCATTTCAGAGTGAAAAAGAAATACAGTCATTGGCCATTTTATTAGGTACAGAAGTAGAGCCCAGTGTGGTCTTCTGCTGCTGTAGCCCATGCACATCAAGGGTCAATGTGTTGTGTGTTGAGAGATGCTCTTCTGTACATCACTGTTGTATTGCGTACACTACTAGCACCTTTCAGTCTGGCCACCTCCTCTGACCTCTCACATTTTCGCTTGCAGAACTGCCAACCACTGGAATTTTTTGTGTTTTTCCACACCGCTTTCTGTAAACTTTAGAGACTGTTGTGTGTGAAAATCCCAGGAGATCAGCAGTTTCTGAGATACTCAAAACACCCTCTCTGGCACCAACAATAGGTCAAAGTCATTTAGATCACATTTCTTCCCCATTCTGATGTTTTGTGTGAACACCAACTGAATCTCTTGACCATGTCTGCATGCTTTTATGCATTAAGTTGCTGGTATGTGATTGGCTGATAATGAGTGTACTTAATATAGTGGCTACTGAGTATATGTGTATAGTTCAATCAGTAATATGCATTAATTACAGAAAGAAACAAAGTCAAATTTAATACAGGCAGTCCCCGGGTTATGAACAAGTTCTGTTCCTGAGCCCGTCTTTAAGTTGGATTTGTATGTAAGTCGGAACAAGCACATCTGGTATTATTTAGCGTCAGTTAGTCAAATGTTTGTATTAGTATATAGTATATATTTTACCTTTCTATGCATACAAAACACTTAAGAAATGTATGTATTCCAATAATTAAACCACTGCGTTGCTTAGTAATTATTGTAGCTTTCATCGGGGCAGGGCCTTTCACATGCTCCATTATTCTCACTTTATCCTTCATCCTTTAAAATCGTTCAGATCGTTGACCGACTGTAGCCTAACACTTTACCTTTTTTTTTGTAATTTATTTTTTTTATTGAAGTTCATCAAACAAACATTTCCATAAGATGTATTTCAGACATTGTACATATATATCATATAATCATATATATCACAAAATCTCCACAAAGTATTTATCTGGGATATACACTTACAGAAAAGAGTGGAAAGAAAAAACAAGCTAAAGGAAAGAACTATGTACAAGTAGGGAGTGATTTTTTTACAACAGATTCATTGATTTGTGAGAATAAAATCAGGCCTATGAGGCATTATGTAGTTAAACCATTTTTCCCAGTATGAATCAAATTGTCCCAGCTTATGATTAACAGATGCTGTTATCTTCTCCATTTTGTAAATGTCCATTGTAATTTCCATCTATGTATTTAAAGTTGGGCTCTCCTGTGATAAGCATTTCCTAGTAAGAGTCTTTTTACCAGCCACCAACAGCATATTCATTAAATATTTATCTCTTTTCAATCATTCTTGAGGTATATATCCAAAATATATGGTCTTATTCTCCAAGGGTATTTCACATTTAAAAATGTCTTGTAGGGCATTATGTATCCCCCTCCAATAGTTTTTGATAACACAGCAGTCCCAAAAAATATGATAATGATTTGCATTTTGATTTCCACAATTTCTCCAGCAAATGGGGGGTTACTATCATAATGGGATTTCTGAGAGGGTGTAATAAAATATCTTATCAAGTTTTTCCATCCAAACTCCCTCCATTTCTGTGAATTGGTACACTTCCATTGATATCTCCATATTGTTGTCCATTCTTCCTCAGATATAATTATCCCACCTCCAATGACTGATGGTGTTTTGCTTTATTACTTCCACTTAATTTTCAATCATGATCGCTTCCCGTCAATGGAACAGAAACAGTGTGGGTGGCTCCACTGGCTCCCGAGGTCCACTGGGTCCTAAGGACCACCGTACTGAATCCGCCGGGTCCTAAAGTCTACCATACTGAGACAGGTTAAATGGGACAAGTGGGGGCTATGCTGAGTTTGGGTATTTGATCCTCCTCAATATTCCACGTGGGAATTTAAACTGGAGGTGGCAGTGTTTTTTTTTACGAGGTCGAGTTGCGAGCTTGACATCAACCCAATGTGCTCGGGAGGGGTCTGTCACTGGATTGAACTTGGGAACCTCCATTCTTGAGCCCGGCAATGATCTTACTATGCCACCAGCCGACCGGAAAGTTGGTGTCAGGGTGAATCTTGCTAAGTAAAATTTAAGCCAAATACAAAGTTACACACTCAACACAGTGTCAACAGCAACAACTTAAAATGACGGAAGGTGTCATGATCTGACTTAAAATGGTGGACGGCATCCTCCTTCCTTGGTTCATAAGTACGAGTTGTTCGTAAGTCAGACATTCGTAACTCGGGGACTACCTGTATACAGTTATCCATGTGTAATTAAATAGCACCTTTAATATAATACGATATCCACAGGAGGTTCATGGGAGCATTATGAAGCAGTTTGGTTCTAAATATAAAAAAAAGACATGGGCTATGATCAATCCCTTTTTACAAATCATCCTAAATAAGAAAAGATAGATGAAGTAGATGAACAAGAGGTTGATAGAACTCAGATGAATGGAAGCTGAGGCACATGGACCAATGTCAGTGAGGTCATAATTGGGAATTCAAAAGAAACTAATTTTAAGGGAGTGTTAACATCTTGGTGCTGCTTAAGTCACCTTCACTATAAGTCAAAGAACAATGAGATAAAATGTGTGTTCAGAATTTGGTGTGAATTGGGCCACAAAGCTTTCAACATGTCTAAGTTTATGGATGGTGGAAACTAGGCAGCTGTCGAAAAGTGTGTTGAAATTATCAAGTCCACACGTAATAAAGGTGTGATGAGAGCTAGTGCAGAAAACAATGCAAATAATTTCTGAGATACATATCACTATGGATAATGGCTTGTACACTATCTGTGGTGTGCATATTTCAAACAATGGGTGATCACAATTTCTATGAAGAATCGATATATTTTTCTGTGTCATTTCAATACAACTGTTCAATCATTAACAGATCTGGATTGAAAACTATTTGGCGACAAAGCTTTCAATGTTATATTTTCATCAGTAATCCATTCCACTGTTCGTACCAACATTCACTTCCAATTGCTTCAGTTTTTAACAAACTGTTGCTGTATCACAGGATCAAGTTGCCAGATGAGAACATTGGACAGTGGAATTGGGACATTCCCCCTCCCAGACTCCGTGAACCGGGCAACAGGGCGACACGTTACCAAAACATCATCCTGCCTTGATTATGAGCTTTGCTCCTCCCTGGAAAAGATGCCATACACAGCAACAGTTTCTCAGAAAGCAAAAACACTTGAACGAGAAGTGCCTTGCAGTGCTGAATGCAGCAATCCTCGGCCAGAAATGATTGGCCACTCAGCATCAGACCCCACGATGGTTGCTAAACCTGCGCTCGCATTTCCAAGTTGCCTTCCCAAGCCATCCAGCGCAGGTAAGTAAGTCTTGTAAATAGGTGGTATATTGAAGCATCTTTCTATGCTGAGACAGCAAGTCCTGCAATAGATTAACTAATCTGAGTCAGAAACCTGAGAAAGTCTGCAGATGTTGGGTGACCAAAGCAAAGCAGAGAAAATGCTGGAGGAAATCAACTGGTCAGGCAGCATCTATGGAAATGAAAAGACAGATGACATTTCAGGCTGACACAGTTCTTCTGTCAAGGAGGGTCTTGGCCCAAGACATTGACTATCAATTTATTTTCATAGATGCTGCCTGACCTGCTGAGTTCTTCCAGCATTTTGTATGTGTTGCTCTAGAGTTATTGTTAGCAAGTCTTCAAGGGGAAAAGTAGGAAAGAGTGAATCCTTTGACGTGTATAATATATTTGTGTCGTATTTTCATCTAATTTCAAATGTTCTAACTTGTAATTCTATGTGGAATAGAACAATATAGTAAATAACTTAAACAATAGCAAATACCAATGAATTCTAACATTCATTTTCTGTCTCAGATATTAGATCAAAAAACGTGTGTAGTGTAGCAAGCTCATGAGAGAGATCCCATTCATGTATTAGGTGCTGTGCAACCTGATGGTCATGTCTTTGACCTTATTTTTGCTATAGAACAGACTGTGTGATTAGACACTGTCATTATAACAAATTGAATAGAATCCATGAGCAATAGATTGTTTCATGAAGGCTGGTTAATAGGAAAATTCTGCAGTGATCTAGTTGCGAGACGACACCAGACTGACAATGGCAGAGTACAATCTCTTAATTAACATGTCAAGATGTCAACATTGCAAGATACAATAAACCAGATAGACTGGATGTCTGCATTTGCCACCCGATTATTTACTGGTGCTTTTATTTCCTGTGCATATTTCTATATCTATTGAACAATTAATGTATTGTGAGCAGATTAAAATGTATTAATCACCAATATATTTCCTATATAAACTGCATTAAAATAACTCAGTTTAAAAGTTAAGTATTATTAATATCCTGACAATTCTCTTGACCATTTAATCTTGCAGAAAGAGAAATTTAACTTGTGTTGAAGAAAATTTGAAACAATTTAATGATATGATTACATGCTAGGTTTCCTTGTTACTAAATACAAAATGCAAGATCGTCTAACTGAGGGTTGCAGTCCAACCCAATGTTCAAACGACTGTCAAAGTGAACATTCCAAGTTGTCAGAGAAAACAAGGAATTTGCAACAGCCAAGCTGTTCCCTAAGTCTGAGTGCACAGGTAAGATACCATTGAGGCTATTGTTTAAAAAAAAGGTTTTTCTTCCAAATATTTTAAACCTTGTGGCATTTAATTAATTCTTTGTGTGGTTTGTGTTATCGTTTCCTAATATGTGAAAGAACTATAAATAGCAATAAATAACAAAAGCATGAAATAACAAGATAATGAGGTCCTTAAAGTGAGATCATTGGTTGTGGGAACATTTCAATTAATGAGAGTAACTATCCTTTTTTGTTCAAGAGCCTGATGATTGAGGAGTAGAAACTATTCTTGAACATGGTGATGCAAGTCCTGAGGCACCTGTACCTTCTACCTGTTGGCAGCAGTGAGAAAAGAGCATGGTCTGGGTGATGAGGATCTTTGATGATTGATACTGCTTTTCTACAGCAATCTTTCATGTGCTCAACGGTTGGGAGGGCTTTACCCATTATGTACTGGGCTGAATCCAGTGCATTTTATAGGATTTGCTGTTCAAAGAGTAGGCATTCGGCACAGACTAGAAGGGCCGAGTTGGCCTGTTTCCGTGCTGCATTGGTGTTCCCACACCAGACCTTAATGCAACTGGTCAATACACATTCTACTACACATCTGTAGAAGTTCGTCAAGGTTTTTAATGTAATGCATAATGTCCTCAGTCTTCTAAGGAAATAAAGGCACTGTCGTGCTTTCTTTGCAGTTACATTTATATGCTGGGTCCAAGACATGCCCTCTTAGATGGTAACACCCAGGGGTTTAAAGTAACTGACCCTCTCCATCTCTGATCCTCTGATAGTATGTGAAGCTGTTTTAAAGAAGTAAATTCAAAGCTGTCATCTAACATGGTTGCTGAGATAATACTGGTGCTTGAGTTTTGCTTTCACATGCTAATATTTTAAGCCCTTGCATCTTTTATCAAATTGAATTGACGTCCATTGTTTTCCATACACAAGCTGTTGTATTTTCCTGTGACACAAAAATACATCACGTTGCTATTCACAGAAATTATCAATTAGCCATGAACGAGGTGAAAAGAGAAAGCTGCAAAGGATCTTATTTCTTAGAATCGAGCACTCAAGTTTGGCACAACATAAAGCACATTTTAAAGTTGCAATGATATAAGCTGCTCTAGCTTCAGCCCTTATAAAATTGACGTGACCTCGATTCTTTTACGTTTCTTGATTTCTAACAAAATGCAGAGTATACACATCTAATATGCAGCTAGAAGTGTGTGTGTGTGTGTGAGAGAGAGAGACAGACAGACAGACAGACATGGCGATGGATCTGTACCAGCAAAAAAATTTTATCAATCGAACAACTAGAGTCAGGAGAATCTGAATCAGGTTTATTATCACTAACATATAGTATGTCATGAATTGTGTTATTTTGTGGCAGCAGTATAGTGCAATACATAAAATACTATAATTTACATTAAGAAATATATTTCTAATTTTAGTATTAAAAAATACTGTATATTGGACTACAAACGGGGTAGAAATACATCTCCAACAAAGGATAAGTGAAGCACTCTTCCCCTCCGCTATCCTTGGACAAGGTGTAGCACCTGCTTAACCCCCCCACCCCACCCCGATCAGGGTCACGCGAAGCCATGGAAGCAGGTGGTGGATGGTCGTATGAGTAGCTGGTGCATATCCCAAGTCCAGGTTATATGATCTCTAATGCCAGGCTGATGATCTTGGAAGAGTTTCGATAATGGCTGGGGTCACTCGTCTTGTAAAGACACTGTCCAGAAGAAGGCAATGACAAAGCACTTCTGTAGAAAATTTGCCAAGAACAATAATGGCCATGGAAAGACCATGATCACCTACATCATATGACATGTCACATAATGATGATGTAGATAGATAGATAGATACTATAATGATCTCCAAGGAAATTAAAGTGTCACAGCAGCATTACAGGTGCACAAATATACAAATATTAGAAGAGAAGTGGAAAGAATAAAAAATAAATTACCTCAAGCAGTCTAACAGGAGAAGGTCATCACTTCCCTGGCTATAAGTTGATTCTTCATAGAGCCTAATGGCTGAAGATAAGAATGACCTCCTATAGCACCCTTTGAAACAGCGTAGTTTTTATCGTCTGTTACCGAAGGTGCTCCTTCATTCAGACAAGGTTGCATGCAGAGAATGAAAAACATTTTCCAAAATTGTAAGGATTTCCCTTTGTTCACCACAGCTTCCAGTGTGTTCAGGTTGACTCCTATAATAGAGCCAGCTTTTCTAAGCAGTTTATTGAGCTGTTGGCGTTACCCATGTTGATGCCATTGCCCCAACACACCACTGCATAGAATATTGTACTGGCAACAACAGACCGGTAGAACTGGAAGCAAAGGCCTGCATACACTTCTGTCATGCTTTCTCGTGCCCCACAAACGACCAGGAGACGCAGAAGATTCTTCAAGAAGTATTAAACTTTAATTCGCAAATCAAAGCTGAGACAGTCAGTGAGCTAGTCACTGATTGCCCACCGATCCTTGTACATAACATTTTTTATAGCAATCTCCTGGTTTAGTTGCATTAGCATATCCAATCGATCTATAGTTGCATATCACAAGTACATCTGCCACTATTATTTCTACCCATTGACTTAATCATGTTCTAATCTACATCTCTTAGCTACTTCTCATTAACACACCATTGTCTTCTACATTCTTAAGATTTCATTCTCCTACTAAATTGGGTACATGCATAGTAAATAGCAAACTCAGACTACATAATCTACATCAAGGCTGACTACATAGTTTTGGTTATACAGCAAACAAGTTCAAAGCAAAACATCTCTTAGCTACCTCTCAGTACCACACCATTGTCTTCTACATTCATACATGTATAGCAAATAGCAAACTCAGACTACATAATCCACATCTCTTAACTTCCTCTTATTAACACACCATTCATTGTCTTCTACATTCCTAAGACTTCATTCTCTAGCAAATAGCAAGTTACAACTTTTATACTCCAATAACACCTAGGGACCTCAGTCTCCTCAGGAAGCAGAGGAAACTCTGGTCCTTCTAGTCTCTGTGATGGTGCTCCACTCAAGTCTGTCAATGCAAGTCTCTAATGGACATTCCAAAAAATCATATAATGTAAGTTTGATCGTTAGAGTATTAAAGTGTAATTAACATAGTCCTAAATAAAACAAAATTGAAATAAAAAGGTCAGACACTGTTTATGATTAATTTCTAAATATAAATATTGATTGCAAATCTTTCTGCAGTAGCTCCATAGGTTGGACAATATAGCTCCAGAAGTATAAAAGCCCAAAAGAAATCTATGCCCTGAGTACAAGCAACAGATATTAGTCATTCAGTGAGACTAAAATTGAATTGTCATGGAATATACTTGTATTGCAGGGCAATATTACATTGAGTTTGATTTGACAATTAACTGCTTCAATCTCATCATTTGTTACAGTATCCCATTCACATGTGTATCAGCAACACCTTCCAGATTTTATTTCTTAGTCGAAATATTGAATGGAAGTAGTTATATTCAATTTAGTATCTGATACTTAGATGAGATTACTTTGATTGTTGAATGCTTTTTACATTATATTGGGTACACAGTAATAAAGATGTAAGCACATGTGTGAGTGAGTCTACTTGTAGACATTCAGTGTCTAGAAACATTAAGAGCTTGATTTTAAATGCAGGATTACAATTTTATTTTTACTTCCCGTTACACTGCTGGCATTTAGTGCAGCGATATTGAGACCCAGTGGTGTTCAGAGCTTCTTTCATTGTGTCAGTAGTTCCTTCTCTGTTTTCACTACTGTCTGTCATGCAAGTTGCTGGTTACAATGCTGAAGCAGAAACCAAAAAAGCTGCAATTACATGAATTTTTTAGCAATAATAATTATTTTTACAAAGCACTGGCTTTATTTCATTTCTTTGAAGAAGTTATTAATATTGTGGATAAAACAGAACCAGCCGATAGAATCTAATAGCCCGTGGTATTACAGGAAAGTTACTAACATGGTTAGGGGACTGGCTGATTGGAAGAAGGCAGCGAGTGGGAATCAAAGGATCCTCGTCTGGTTAGCTGCCAGTGAGTGACTAGTGGTGTTCCACAGGGGTCAGTGTGGGTCCACTTCTTTTTATGCTGTATATCAATGATTTAGATGATGAAATAGGTGACTTTATTGCCAAGTTTTTAGATGATACAAAGATTGGTGGAGGGGCAGGTAATGCTGAGAAACAGGTAGGATGCAGATGGACTTAGACAGATTAGGAGAATGCACGGTCATGAATTTTGGTAGTAGAAACAAATATGCGGACTACTTACTAAATAGGGAGAAAATCCAAAAATCTTAGATGTAAAGGGATCTGGGAGTCCTTGTGCAGAACACCCTAAATGTTAACTTGCAGGCAGAGTCTGTGCTGAGGAAGGCAAATGCAATGCAAGAGGACTAGAGTGGACTAGAACGAGAAAGGATGTACACCCATGATTGTGTAGCCAAGTTTCCATCAAACTCAATATATAAGTTTGCTGATGACACCACAATTGTAGGCCGTATCTTGGGTAGTGATGAGTCTGAGTACAGAGAGGAAATTAAGAACCTGATGGCATGGTGCCAAGACAATAACCTATCCCTCAACGTCAGCAAGACGAAGGAATTGGTTGTTGATTTCAGAAGGAGTAGCAGACCACACGGCCCCATCTACATCGGTGATGCACAGGTGGAACAGGTCAAAAACTTTAAGTTCCTCGGGGTCAATATCACAAATGACTTGACCAAGCAGAGTCCACTGCCAAGAAGGCCCACCAGCGCCTTTACTTCTTGAGAAAGCTGAAGAAATTTGGCCTGTCCCCTAAAACCCTCACTAATTTTTATAGCTGCACCGTAGAAAGCATTCTTCTAGGGTGCACCAAAACCTGGTATGGAAGTTGTCCTGTCCAAGACTGGAAGAAGCTGCAGAAGATCATGAACATAGCCAAGCACATCACACAAACCAATCTTCCATCCCTGGACCGCACGTTGTCAGAGCAGTGCTGCCAGGATAATCAAGGACACGACCCACCCAGCCAACACACTTTTTGTCCCACTTCCCTCCGGGAGAAGGTTCAGGAGCATGAAGACTCATACAGCCAGATTTGGGAACAGCTTCTTTCCAACTGTGAGAAGACTGCTGAACGGATCCTGACCTTGATCTGGGCCGTACCTTCCAAATATCCAGACCTGTCTCTCGGTTTTTTTTCGCACTATCTTACTCTCCCTTTTCTATTTTCTATTTATGATTTATAATTTAATACTTTATAATTTATACTTGCGTGGACAAAGGAATAGCTGTTTGTGAACAAACAGAGAAGCACAAAAATAATTGTTTTCAGGTTGGTAAGATATCAGGGATGATGACGTTTCAATATGCGTCAGATCGATCAAGTTATCAAAGGAGTGGTTGTTAAATTTGTTGATGGAACATATAAGTAGTAAAGTAAATTGTAAAACGAGCAAATGTAGTCATAAAGAATCGGAGATTAGTTAAAGGAGTAGGCATACATATGGAAAAAGGAGTATATTATGAAATTGCCAATTTTGTAAGGAAAAATTGAAAAGTGCTGGTGACAAATTGCAAAGCTCCAAGATGCAGATACAACTGTTAACACTTTTGTTTATTTATTAAAGTGATACATTCTTCGCAGGCTGAGCCATTTTCATTGCTCATCCCTTGCTATCCTTGTGAAGGTGTTGGGGCCTTCTTGAACAGCAACAGTCCATGAGGATTCCCAGATGTTGACTTGCTGTTGAAGCCACACTGAATATCGTGGGTACTAGCAGGAGTTTCTCTTGTCGGATAATACCTTTGCCTGGAATTTATACAGTGCAAATCTCACTTGCTACCTATTAACCCAGGTCTTAATATCGTCCAGATCACACTGCACTTGCATGTGGTCTGCTTCATTATCTGACAAGATGTAAATGGTATATAACAAAATGTTCGAACATGCTTGACTTGTAGAGTTTAGGAGATGGTGACTATTGACACATATAAAATATTAAGGGATTGGAGCAAGATGGATCTAGAGAGGATGTGTTCTCTTCTCAAAGAAGGATCACTTGAGATGATGTTCATGTGAGACAGAGCTGAAGTGAATTTTTAACTTTCAGTGGATTATGTGTTTTGAAATACCCTTTATTAAAAGACAGTGGAATCAAGATTTTTAAATATTTTTCTAAAGAAAAGGTAGGTTCTCAATAAATTTTAAAAAAAGTGAAATCCAGGTTACCATAGATAAATGGGATTACAAGACTAAAGTTACAATTACATTAGGTATGATCTTATCGAGTGTTGGAGCTAGCAGAAGAGACCCAGAGGCCTGCACATGTTCCTTATTTATTCATGTTTGTATCTGCTCTATTGTGTTCAAATCCTGGGTATCTGGTTGTCACAGAGATGACTATTTTATGGATGATAATTCTAATCAATTAAACAAATTTGAAACTTGCAATGCAGAAACAAATCCAATGCCAGGAATAGTGCCATAAGTGAGAGAAGAAAGGCAACATTTACAAAGCCTGTTTTACAATCTCAGAACATCCAGAAGCCAAGTCATTGGGTATATTTAAAGGAGAGGTTGATAGGTTTGTGATTAATAAGGGAGTCAAAGTTTGCAGGGAGAAGGCAAGAGAATGGGCATGAGAAGGATAATAAATCAGCCTGATCGAATGGTGCAATAGACGATGTGCGGAGTGACCTAATTCAGCTGCTTTGTCTTATGATCCCACGGTCTTAACATTAATGAAACACTTTCAAAGTTACTGCTGTGATATAGAAAATGTGGTGTAAATTTGCATGCAGCGCACCTGAGCAGAAAATGTGCTAATCAACTTCGATTGTCTAAGCTGTAATTATTGCATAGGTATTGTCTGCTCAATAAATGACATTTTGCTGCTAACATGTTAAAACAAAACTAAATACAAGAAATCTGTACATTACTTCCAGTTCATTCAAACTTTCCTTATGAACATGGTTTTCCTGATTTCTTTTTCGAATATTTCTAGTCTGATAGTTAAAATAGGTAAGTTTGAGAATTGTCTCCCATTGAACAAAAAAAACCTACAGTATGTTGATAGATACATTTAATCCAATTAATTGATGAAATGTTACCAGAACTGGCAGCTTTTGATCGGAATTTTTGATTCTATTTCTCTGTTTACTTTTGCTACTTGACTTGTTGAGACTTCCGAGCATATTTTTATTTCTTATTATTTTGGATACCAGATCTACAGTTTTTGTTGCTTTCAATTTTTATTTCAATATGGATTCACCATCGTTGTTATTTGCCATGTCATATAATGTGGGTGATCATGACCATAATTATTCTTGGAAAATTCGTCTGCAGAAGTGGTTTGCTATTGCCACCTTCTGAGCAGTGTCTTTACAAGACGGGTGATTTCTGCCATTATCAACACTCTTCATTGATTTGTCTGCCTGGTGTCAGTGGTCATATAACCAGGACTTATGATATGCACCAGCTGTTCATATGACCATCCACCACAGGTTCCCATGACTTCATGTGGCCCAGATCAGGAACTAAGCAGGTGCTAGATCTTGCCCAAGGGTGGCCTGCCTACAGGCTAACGGAAGGAAGGAGCACCTTACACCTCCTTCAGTAGAGTCATATCTCCGACCTGCCACCCAACTACATGAACTAAGGACTTGAAGTATGATGTAGGAAGTGCAGACTTTCCAAAAATAACTTTAAAATTAATATTCATTTATTTCATCACAATTTGAGCAGGTAGAATGTGTCAGATTAGCGTCTATTCTACGTAAACATAATAACCTCTTATGAGGGCATATGAGAGTTTGCCATCATTTATCGATTGTTCGACATGGGAATTAATGCCTACTTTCACCAGAAACTAAAATGAGCTTCCAGAGAGAATTTATAAATCATCTTTGAAGATAAGCTGGTTCATATATGTCAGAATCAGAATCAGGTTTATTATCACCTGCATGTGACGTGAAATTCGTTAACTTAGCAGCAGCAATTCAACGCAGTACTTAATCTAGCAGAGAGAAAAAGTATACAATAAGTAAAATGAAACAATAATAAATAAATAAGTAAATCAATTACATATATTGAATTGATTATTAAAAATGTGCAAAAACAGAAATATTGTATATTAAAAAGTGAAGTAGTGCCCAAAGCTTCAAAGTCCATTCAGGAATCGGATGGCAGAGGGGAAGAAGCTGTTCCTGAATCACTGAGTGCGTGCCTTCAGGCATCTGTACCTCCTACCTGATGGTAACAGTAAGAAAAGGGCATGCCCTGGGTGCTGGAGATCCTTAATAATGGACGCTGCCTTTCTGAGACACTGTTCCCTGAAGATATCCTGGGTACTTTGTAGGCTAGTGCCCAAGATGGAGCTGATTAGATTTACAACCTTCTGCAGCTTCTTTCAGTCCTGTGCAGTCGCCCCTCCAAACCAGACAGTGATGCAGCCTGTCAGAATGCTCTCCACAATACAACTATAGAAGTTTTTGAGTGTATTTGTTGACATGCTAAATCTCTTCAAACTCCTAATAAAGTATAGCAGCTGTCTTGCCTTCTTTAAGACTACATCAATATGTTGGGACCAGAGATGTTGACACTCAGGAACTTGAAACTGCTCACTCTCTCCACTTCTGATCCCTCTATGAGGATTGGTATGTGTTTCTTCATCTTACCCTTCCTGAAGTCCGCAATCAGCTCTTTTGTCTTACTGACATTGAGTGCCAGGTTGTTGCTGCGGCACCATTCCACTAGTTGACTTATCTCACTCCTGTACACCCTCTTGTCACCACCTGAGATTCTACCAACAATGGCTGTATCATCAGCAAATTTGTTGATGGTATATGAGCTATGCCTAGCCACACAGTCATGTGTATAGAGAGAGTAGAGCAGTGGGCTAAGCACACACCCTGCGGTGCACCAGGGTTGATCGTCAGTGAGGAGGAGATGTTATCACCAATCCGCACAGACTATGGTCTTCAGGTTAGGAAATTGAGGATCCAATTACAGAGGGAGGTACAGTGGCCCAGGTTCTGCAACTTCTCAATCAGGATTGTGGGAATGATAGTGTTAAATGCTGAGCTATGGTCGATGAACAGCATCCTGACGTAGGTGTTTGTGTTGTCCCAGGTAGTTAAAGCCATGTGAAGAGCCATTGAGATTGCATCTGTTGTTGACCTATTGTGGTGATAGCAAATTGCAATTGGTCCAGGTCCTTGCTGAGACAGGAGGCACCTAAAATGCATCTAAATATTATTTTAAACCTAAGAGGTTCAGGTAATCTGAACAACTCCCACAAAATGCTGGAGGAACTCAGCAAATCAGGCAGCATCTTTGGAAGCTCCTGGTCAAAATGGCACTTGCGTACAGCATTCCTTGGTTTGATATCTTATGGATAGATTATGAATCCATATATTTCACCTCTTTTATATGCTTACATTTGTTTTCGGTCTTGAATACGATTCTGGAACTGTTCGAACCTGTGATTTGTAGTTTGGAGATTGTTTTAGTGTTCCAGCACTCCTCAGTCTCCGAGAGGACTCCAGGAGACTGATGCTGCATGTGTGAACCTCATGGCAGGCATGTCATGGAACGGACGAGCAGATGTTCGACAATTAACGTTTCCATTGCTTGCCGATTAGAGCGACAAGGGAGATTGAAACGACAAATGTAAAAGTTTGAATGCTTCAGCATTCTGCTCTCCGAGCAGAGGCAGTGAGCACAAACCTCATGGAGGGCAGGCTGCAGGATGGGGCACAAGCTGATGTTTGACTCCATTTCACCAATTAAAGCGACAAGGGAGATGGAAACATTTGAGGCAAACGCTGTAGGTGAGCACTGGCTGCCTGGCTTTTGATAGCTGAGTATTGCACAGCTGCACTACCGTGGAGGGAAGAGCCTGCCGTTGTGCCCGGAGAATGTTGCCCAGGTTTTCTGTGTTTTGGATGTGGACTTGCACTATAGATTTTTTTTGTATGGGGTGGGTCAGGGATTTGGGGGTCAAGGTGCCTGTTCCATTTTTGTTCGTTTTTCATGGGGGAGGGGGCATTTTGTGGTTGATGATGGCGCTGCCGTTCTTTTCTGAACTTTCATGGTTTCATGGCTCTCTGGAAAAGAGGAATTTCAGAGTTGTACACTTTGATAATAAATGAGCCTTTGAACTTCTGAATATACAATCAATGTTCTGGGCCAAGGTCTCTCATCAGGAAGTTGATGGGTCTGAGCTACAACATCAACTGTTTAATCCCCTCCATAGATGCTGCTTGCTTTGTTGAATTCTTCCACAATTTGGTTATGTTGCTAAAATATTATTTCATGTGTATATTTCATTTTCATAGTGTTTTGCCTCTCTCCTTCCTCCTCATCAGCATTAGAAAGGCTTTAGTGAACTAACTTTTCTCAACAGCTCACTCATTAATCCAGTACTAAACATAGTGAATACGACCCAGTCCATCCTGGGAAAGTCCTCCCCACCATTGAGCACATCCACACAGAGCATTGTCATCAGGGACCCTCCCCCCACCCAGGACATGCTCTCTTCTCATTGCTGCCATCAAAAAGAAGGTACAGGAGCCTCAGGACTCACACCATCAGGTTCATGAACAGTTATTACCCCTCAACTATCAGGCTCTTGAACCAGAGGGGATAACTCAGTTTCACTTGCCCTATCATTGAAATATTTCCAGAACCAATGGATTCACTTTCAAGGAGTCTTCATCTCATGTTCTTGATATTTATTGCTTATTTATTGATTATTATTATTTCTTTCTTTTCTGTCTTGGCACAGTTTCTTGTATTTTGCACACTGGTTAAATGCCCAAGTTGGTAGAGTCTTTCATTGACTTTGTATGATCACTCATGCATTATGGATTTATTGAGTATATCCACAAGAAAATGAGTCTCAGAGCTGTATAAGGTTACATATATGTACTTTGATATTAAATTTACTTTGAACTTTATGTGCATGTTATCTGATTTCCTCTCCTCTATATTGAGGAAATAATTTTCTGATTCTCTGTGCCTCATATGAAATAGATGTTATGTGGTTAAAAATCTATCCCATGTAAGATGATAGGGTACCTCCATAACTTCAGATTATGCTTATTATTTGGCTTCACATCAGTCTAACATTGCTTGTTCACTGCATCTCTGTCTCATCAATTCTGTTTAGTTCTGATTCTGCAGATTTAGATAAAATACACTGAAAAAATTGCCTGAGGATAAATATGACTTTATCTTTATATTCTAAGTCATTGGACTGGAACCTGCTGTTAAATGCCGACAGTTCCCCAGTAAATTTTAAATGTTAACAAAGTGCCTCCTCCCCATTCATCTCAGGACATATGGAATTCAAAGCCAGAGAAATGGACAGAGAAGCCTGATGATGGTCATTTCCAGCTGACTCGTCATTACAGTCCAGCTGCACTCATCATTACAGTCCAGCTTCACTCGTCATTACAGTCCAGCTGCACTCGTCATTACAGTCCAGCTGCACTCGTCATTACAGTCCAGCTGCATTCGTCATTACAGTCCAGCTGCACTCGTCATTATAGTCCAGCTGCACTCGTCATTACAGTCCAGCTGCAAAGCACATGTTTACTGTAACACCCTTGCATTCCCACTGAGGAATTGACCCAATCAACCTGGAGCAAAAGCAGTAAGATCCAATGGAGCAGAGGAGTTGTGATGGGCAAGGATACATATGGTGTTCATTTTGTTGATTTTCTTGATTTCTTTTTAAAAATTACTTTTAAATTTCACAAAGACTCAGGAGTTCTACAAATAATGCTGAAATGTCACTGTCTGGTACCTTTTCATAAGTTCTATGTAGAATTCCTGGCATTTCCCAGAAGGCTCAGATCTTTTATTAAATTTAGAAACCACAAGGCCCCCAATCCCCACTTGTTCTTCGTAAGCCAGGAAATACTTCAAAAATGTCACTGTCACAGCCACCTTTGCCATGTAAGGGAAATATTTTCACTTACACCTCTCAGCAGATTTCAATGTGATCCACACCGTCTCCTGCAAGAACGTTCACAGACCGGACAGCCTGCTTACATTTCAGTCAGAACATTTGGCAGGATATATTGTTTCCGTGGCCAGTACCAAACTCCCGCAACAGACACTGTTTTCTCAACTCTGCCCTGGGAAAGGATTATCAAGTGGACAGAGAAAAGGAGTCACGGGTGCATTCAAATTGCAGGATGAACTCCTGGGAATTTCACATGGTTAAGTTCTTGATTAGTCAGGGCATCAAAGGTTACAGGGCGAAGGGAGGAGATTAAGATTGAGAAGGATAATAAATCAGCCATGATGGACGTGATGCTAATTCTATGTCTATGCTTTCTTATGGCATTGCAAGAGCTTAGGGATTGCAGCTCCTCCTATGAAATCAGTATGGAGTAATTCCTGCAGCTGCCCATTACCAGCTCTGGGATTGAACCTGAGATTTCTGACTATGTATACCCCTCTTCTCCAACATCCCTAACATATTTTACTGATGTAACTCTCCCACCGCAACCAAAATAATCCACCTGTAAATGCTGGCTGCTTTCGGAAGGTGGCCAAAGGCTCTTACTGTGAGAAGCTGAGCCTTTTTATCACCATGATAGTGACTGCTTCATCACACCCCTCCACTCCCTGCTCCACAGCCACCCCACATTCCTGGCTGGAGGAGTGTTTACTTTCCTAGAGGATGGACTGTGCTGTGGTTTTCTGTAGGAGAAGATGTATCATCTGTGCATATGTCAAGAAATGCAAGATGAAGAAAGATACTTTTTATTAACTTAGCTTTTTCTCCTGAAACTTCTGTGAGAATGTCGTATCTTGAATTTTTGGAGAGTGATTTGAGAACACTGTAAGCGTGAAATTGTGCTCCCCATGTAGTGGGCTGAGCCTCATCATCCAGATAGAGGATATCCAGTGAAAAGGACAAAGGCCTCAGCAGACAGCCATGGATAGCCCAACTTTAGCCAGAGCGCTCATGGGTAGTGCAATCATAGGTTCACAAGTGGAAGTGGCAAGATAAGCTCAGGAAAATTGCAGAAACAGCATCTCCAGTTCAGGTTTAATTAAGACCATAAGATATAGGAGCAGAATTAGGCCACTCGGCCCATCAAATCTGCTCTGCCACTCCATCGAGGCTGATTTATTATGCCTCTCAACCCCATTCTCTTGCCTTCTCCCTGTAACCTTTGACACTCTGACTAAACAAGAAGCTATCAACCTCTGCTTTAAATGTACCCAATGACTTGTCCTCCATAGCTGTCTGTGACAATGAATTCCACAGATTCACCACCCTCTGGTTCAGGGGCTCACAGACCCTTGCTTAATGATATTGGTCTGCGGCATAAAATAGGTCGGCTTGAGAAATTCCTTTGCATCTCTGTTCTAAATGGGCATCCCTCTATTCTGAGGGATAGAGAGGCGGCCATTTGTTCAAATCCGTTTACTGAGATCTCTTATGAGAGATGCATTATTTCCAAACATGGTATCTCAGGAGATGACTGAGTGAATGACAGAATGATCATTTGACTGAGTCTTTTTATGTTGTATGAACTAGTGAGAGAGATATGAATATGAGGAACATATGAATTGTAGGAAGAAAGGCAATCATAATGTTATTTTTAATAATGGTTCATCTGTCAGGTGTATGTTTCCAGTAAAAAAAAGTTCTGCAGCTGTTCTAATCCTAGTCTAACATTCAAAGTTCAAAGTAAATTTATTGCCAAAGTACATATATCTCACCATACACAACCCTGAGATTCATTTTCCTGAGGGCATACGCAATAAATCCATAGAATAATAACTATAATAGAATCAATGAGTGCAAAAAACAAACTGTACAAATACAAAAAGGAAAAAAAAATAAGCAACAAATATCGAGAACATGAGATGAAATGTCCTTGAAATTGAGTCCATTGGTTATGGGAACATTTCAGGATGGGGTAAGTGAAGTTGAGTGGATTTATTCCCTCTGGTTCAAGCGCCTGATGGTTGAGGAGTAATGACTGTTCCTGAATCTGTTGGTGTGAGTCCTGAGGCTCCTGTACTTTCTTCGTGATGGTAGCAATGAGAAGAGAGAATGTCCTGGGTGGTGGTGTCCCCGATGATGGATGCTGCTTTCCTCAAACAGCACTCCATGTAGATAAACTCGATGATGGGGAGGGCTTTATCTGTGTTGGACTGAGCCATATATGGCAGCAATGATTTAAGGCTGAATGTATCCCAAAATCCTCCAAAGAATTGTCAGTGGAAATAAACAAATTTGTTATTGAAATATTGTATTTTATAATAATCAACTACTTTTTCGGCTTCCAGTAGTTAAATTATGCTTCTAAACGTCCTTGACACAGAATTACTTGACACTATTTGCATTACCAGAGCTGCTACCAAATGCTTCTGGCTAAGCACATCAATTCTGTCTATGCCTTTCAACAAGTTTCCTAAAAGGAAGGGTGCAGGTTTATTTTCCATCGCATGCAAAATGGAAACCTTGCAGCCAAATGAAATGAAAGTCCAGATCAAATGAATAAACGTGTTCTCATAGCTGCTGATTTGTTTTTTGCAGGAGCAAGCAATGCATCTGTGTTCATATTCTGCCAGAAGTAGTGACAATGAAACAGAAGCTGAACTAGAATCAGTGGAGAATGGCACTGGTGGTAACGAATTATTCAACAAACTGACACACAACAAAACTGGTAAACAATTTTAAATACTGGCAGCATTGACCCTAAGCATTTCACAGGTTCTGGGGGTTGGGGGGGGTGCTGAGTTAGTGTTCTTGAGGCATAGAAAATTCCTCCTATTTCTCATTACTGTTTGTGGCCTATTGAATACGTTTCATAATTTATTTTGCCTCATTTACATTAAATAATAGTATGCACATCCACTGAGCATAATGAAAGAACTCTTCATTGCAATGGTGAGATTAAAAAAAAATAGAAGTGTATTAATGAACTGTGACCAGACTAGGAAAATATCTCAGTCTCTTCAAGTATGTAGATTGAGTACCTTCAGCCTTTTCAGTTTCTTTTACATCTTCTTTAATGATATAAGCTACAATAATATAGGCAGCCAGGTTTCTGTGCAAAAATTACATTGTGTTTTTCAATTACATAAGGAACATTCTTCGGAGGGTTTTCAAATGCATCATATCATTGTGAATTTTTCATCAGTACCATGGATACTTTGAACAGGAAGAACAAAGAAACTAACACAAATGCACAATTGTAATGAACACTTAAGAGAGAATAAAGGAACGAAAATACCAAGATAGACAGTATAAAATAGGGTTACTGCCCTCGTGTTGGTGGTTAGGTTGCTTGGATCAAGGAGGTCTTCTGAATCCAAGGGAAGACCCTGATCAATGCTGGTTTTACAATGTAAACTGTTTTTTTTACTGGTTTTACTTGTGTTGCACCATCACAAACACCCACCGACCCCGGTGATCCTGTGATTTCGGTCTCTGAGACTAATGTGAGATCATTCGTCAGGAGGCAGAAGCCACAGAAAACCTCCGGCCCAGATAGGGTACCTGGCCGAGGTACCCTGTTAATACTCAACTGTGTTCAACATCGAGTGTGTGCGACCAGCTCACCAATGAAGCTTCCTGTTCAGGGTGAACCACCTGCAATGCACACTGGGAAATGAAGTTCTTTATTATGTACACACATAATAACACATCTTCCCCCTTTATGAGAGACCCACAGAATACCATGCCTTCATAAACCTGCAAGGAACAATAATCCTTTCCAACAAAGATATCTACATTCTACAGCCAGTCTTTCTTTCACTCGTTAACTTTCAGTCAGTCTCAGAGGTGGTTTAATTATCCTCTTTGATCTGCTATATGTTTCCATAGATGTATTTCTTGTACTTGGTGCATTAATATTTGTGTCTTTTTGAGAACCCTGATCAACAACTTGATTTCTTTCATATCCTTCTGCCAAGATCTGATCTATTTGTCTCTGTTCTTGTTCTTGCTGTGTGACCGTAATTTGCTCCATGTGACCCATAATGGAGCCCTACACTGCATCCATATGATCAGTGAGTCTTTGCACAAGTTCTACATTATTCAGTCTCAATTCACAGAGCTTCTTCTATTGACAGCATATCATAGAGAGCAAATCCTCCTGTTGGTTTGTGTTGAACTGCTGTTATTGTTCTGACCTTAGGGCCTGTGTGGTCTCCCCATCTTCCTTTTTATTTTTCCTCTTCAACTTCAGAGAGGGTTGTGGAGATATTTTTGATTTCCTGTCTTTAACTGAAAACCAATAAGAGGCAGATTTTGAATCAAAGCTGCATGATGTGGAAGCTAGACTGGCGACTTCTTCATTGCGATCACTCTGTTCATCCTGACTGTCATGCTGGTGTAGCTGGTACAGATGTCCAAGGAAGCTGGAGTTCTTGTGCTTCTCTTGCATAACCTCTTCGGAGGTCTCATGGATGCTGGTATGAGTTTCTCGAGTTACATCAGGTAAGGATCCGAGCCCTTCAATCACACTTGTGTACTCTTCCATGACTGTTCAGTGATCATCTTTGGTCTGTGAAGCCACTACGAAAACTCTTTTCACCAGCTTGAGGTTTTCACATGCACTCAGATCTAACATTGGCAGCACTCTTTTTTTCTACAACCAGTAGCTGTGTCTTTAGGTGCTGTCCCTTGTGCTTGAAAGTCACAAAACAACCCCCTTTTAATGAAAAATTTTCTCCAGTATAACCTGCCACTTTTAGCTTCACTGGGTCAATCTTGCTCTTTACTTAGAGAGTCTTGTAATTATTCATGGATAACAGATTCACTTGGGCTCCAGTGGCAAATGTGAATGGAATTACTGTCTCATTCACAGTCACTGGGTATTTTACCAGCACCTGCAGTCTGTAGAGAACCCGTAAAGACTTCCTCCATTTCCTCGTCAACCGTGTGCACCTTTCTCTTGTTAGCCCCAGCTTTGTAGCACTTTGCAAAGTGATTCTTATTTCCACAATAATTGCAGGACTTTCCATAAGCAGGACACATCTTTGGAACGTGACTACCTCCACATTTGCTGTTTGACCCTTCCTTTTTGCTTAACTGTTTCTTTGGGAAATCCCTTGTGCACTACCCCCGTTTTCACCGCATGCGCGGTTGTGTGTGCTCTTTGTACTCGTTAGCCTGTGCTCGTGTGGTCCTTGCAGTCCTACACATACTCACAGCCTTTTCCAGCGTCAAATCTTTTTCACTGAGCAATCTCTCTCTGAGCCCATTTATCTGGGATTCCACAAACTAATCTGTCTCCAACTAGTGAGTCTCTCAAATCTCCAAACTCATAGGACTTACTCGGTGGATGAAGCTCAGCTAAGTATTGGAAGCTAACATCTTGTTTCTGGCCAAAGGAAAAGAACCTGTATCTCTCAAATGTGATGTAATTACTTGGGACAAAATACTCTTCAAATTTTGTCATCAGAGTGTCCAGTGTACAGGCTGTCTCATCATTTTGAAAGCTGTTACAGATGTCCGAAGCATCTTTGCCAATTACATGCAGAAAATAAACACTTTCAACTTTCCATCGGTCCCTCACGCTCCTCAAGCCACTAGATGTACATTGAATCACTGCTGAAGTGCTTTCAGTTATCTATTAAATTGCTGGCAAACTGCATAGGCAAGGGAGAACCTGGGTTATCCATGATGGGAACTCTCAGCTTCTCACCTGTAAATCCAGTGAGTTCTGAACTTGGGTTGTCTTGCCTCGCTGGCTGTCTGACCGTACCTGTTGCTGGCTCTTCTGGCACTTACGCAGCCTTTTTCTCACTCATTCAAGGTACTCATTTACTCTCTATGTTTCGACCTCACGCTGACTTCTGACAGCATGCTATGATTGTTGTTAATAAAGACAAAATTAGCATAGGTAAATGCTAGAACATTTTATTATTCAACTGTGTTCAACACTAAGTGCGTGCAACCAGCTCACCAACAAAGCGTCCTGTTCACAGTGAACCTCCTGCATTGCACACTGGAGAATGAAGTTCTTTATTACGTACACACACTAAAGACCTGTGCTGATCAGCTGGTTGCATTGTTCACCAATGTCTTTAACTTCTCACTTTGACAGTCTGAATTACACACCTGCTTCAAGCAGGCTTCAATTTTCAATTAAATCCGTGCCTAAGAAGAATGTGATAACCAGTCTCAATGACTAACATCCAGTAGCACTTACATCCTCGGTGATGAAGTGCTTTGAGAGATTGGTGATGAAACATATCAATTACCTAAGAAGCAACTTGGATCCTCTCCAATTTGCCCCATCGCAACAGGTCAAAAGCAAAATGCCATTTCATTGGCTCTTCAATCAATCCTAGAACACCTAGACTGTGAAAATGCATACATCAGGATGCTCTCCACTGACTAAAGCTCAGCGTTCAATAGATACTGTCATCCCCTCGAAAAATATAAGTAATATTCAAGACCTTGGTGTAGAGTGTAATAATCGGTTGCATCACAGACTGTTATGGAAACAATAATGCCCTTGTATGAAAGGTCCTACAAAAAAGCAGTGGATACGGCTCTGCTATTACAGAAAAACCCTCCCCACCATTGAACACATCTACAGGAAAACAGTGTTACAGGAAAGCAGCATCCATCATCTCAAGGGGGACCCCACTACCCAGGTCATTATCCTTTTGCCCTGCTGCCATCAGGAAGAAGAAACAGGAGACTCAGGATTCACACCACCAGGTTCAGGAACACTTATTATCCCTCAACCATCAAGCTTTTGAACTAGAGGGGATAATACACTCAACTTTACCCTCTCCTTCACTGAACATTACCTGCTGAACTGCACTCACTTTCAAATTCTTCACCTCATGTTCTCAATATTTATTGCTTATTTATTATTATTTTTTTCTCTTTCACTTTTTTCACAGTTTATTTTCATACATTGGTTGTTGTCTGTCCTGTTGGGTGTAGTCTTTTATTGATTTGATTGTTTCTTATATTTATTGTGTTTGCCAACAAGAATACGAACCTCAGGGTTATATGTGGTGACATATATGTGCTATTTGCTTTGAACTTTGAATTTTGTACAATGGTGCTCAGCCAAGAGGAACAACCACAATTTTTATATAATTCAAGTACTGACCCTTAACTCTCAGTTTACTTGCAGAAAAAACTATAGCTCCATATTTGTGTCACCAACTTAGTTGTCATTTCCTGACTTTCAGGAAGTCAATGGCAACATATTGACAAACGATCATGCTTTGGAAACGAGCCGAGAGTTTTTACTTTTTACCAGCCAAACCTATATGTGCATTATGGAAAGGACATGCCACAATTCATTGTGAAGCAGTTACATGGTGACTTCAATAAGGATGAAAATGTTGATGATATTCCAAGTGTAAGTATGTGCTTTAATTAAATAGTTTTGTTCATTTGTCAACTAATTTGAAAGATTTCTAGCTTAAACCCATTTCTAGAGGTGCCAATCAGTTATGACATTGCCTATCAATATGAAACAGATCACATCATCTTTAAATTAATCTGCTGGGAAAAATCAGAATGTTAAAAGGTAAAAGTAAGGATATTCTATTATATTTTTAATTGCAAACACATTCTATAATGTAAGTGAGTGATTAACAACATTGGTGATTTTTTTTTTAATTAATCATCAGTTTTTGTTTAAACTCCAAATATTGACTGTGTTGACGTCTAAACATTTAGTGGACCCAGAATACTTCTGGGCCTGGTGGTCCAGGAGGGGTGCTTGAAAGGAGAGTCTAAACCAGGAAATGGAATGGAGACTTGGTGGCAGTGTGGATCTCGGAGGGGTGGAGTGTCTGAAGCATTAAACAAGTTCTGACCATCAGGGGAATGCAGGAGCCTGGAATTGATGACCTAGAAGAATCTAAAGGCAGGGTATGGCTTAAGCTTGGGCCTTATTGTTGGAAAGTGTATGGTCATGCACTTTGGTGTAAGAAATAAATGGGCAGATTATTATTTAGATGGGGAGAGATTTCAAAATGCAGAGGTTCAAAGAAATTTGGAAGTCCTTGTGCAGGATACCCTAAAGGTTAACCTACAGGTTAAGTCAGTGGTGCAGAAGGCGAGTGCAATGTTGGTATTCATTTCTGAAATGTGAGAGCAGGAATGTGATATTGAGGCTTTATAAGGCACTCATGAGACCACACTTGGAGTATTGTGTGCAGTTTTGAGCTCCTTATTCTAAAAAGGATATACTGATACTGGGGAGGGTTCAGAGAGATTCATGAGAATGATTCCAGGAATGAAAGGGTTACTGTATGAGGAATGTCTGACAGCTCTTGGGCTGTATTCCCTGGAGTTCAGCAGAATGAAGGGGGGGATCTCATAGAAACATTCCAAATTTTAAAAGGTCTGAACAGATTAGATATGGCAAAATTATTTCCCATGGTAGGGGAGTCTAGGACAGGAGGGCACGACTTCAGGATTTAGTCAGAGGGTGGTATATCTGTGGAATTTGTGGCCATGAGAGGCTGTGGAGTCCAAGACACTGGGGGTATTTAAGACAGAAATAGATAGGTTCTTGATTAGGCAGGGCATCAAAGGGTATGGGGAAAAGGCAGGGGAGTGGGGATGACTGGAAGAATCGGATCAGCCCATGACTGAATAGCGGAGCAGACTCGATGGGCCAAATGGCCTACTTCTGCTCCTATATATTATGGACTTATGGTAAAGGGACCAAGACTGGAGGTCTCTGCCATTCTGAGCAGGGGCAAGAGTAGCATGAATGTAAGTATGGGACTAAATGAATTAGTAATTTTCTACTTTATTAAATCTTCATGACCTGGTTATGCCCAACATTGATCCCTTAAGGGACAATTCTATATAATTACCCAGTGATGCTCCAAAGGAGATGTTACATTGGGAATGATATTACTCTAACATGCAAATCCTGTCAGGTGACCAAGGGTGAATGACTGGGAAGTGTTGGGTTGAATTTACAGAATAATCCGAAACAACCAGAAAATAATTGTTAATTGTGTTTCACTTTGTGGAAGAGTAAATTACGAATCACATAATACACCAAAAACTCCAATATGTGGTTCAATTTCTTAGCCATGTACTTCAAGTGGGTCACATGTAAATTAAGTGGCATTTCATTTCTCATTCCTCTGGCTGTTCCGTATCTTCTCATGAAAGAAAACTGTTTCTCTGAAATGAAGCAGGAATTTGATCATAGAAACATAGAAACCCTACAGCACAATCCAGACCCTTTGGTTAACAAAATTCTGCCGAACATGTACTTACTTTAGTAATTGCCTGGGTTTACCCATAGCCCTCTGTTTTTCTAAGCTTCATGTACCTGTCCAGGAGTCTCTCAAAAGACCCTATCGTATCTGCCTCCACCACCATCGCTGGCAGCACATTCCACACACACCTACCACTCTCCGCATAAAAAACCTACTCCTGACATTTCCCCTGTACCTACTTCCAAGCGCCTTAAAATGGTGCCCTCTCATGATAGCATTGCAGCGCTGGGAAAAAGCCACACGATCAATACCTCTCATCGTCTTATACACCTCTATCAGGTCACCTCTCATCCTCCATCATTTCAAGGAGAGAAGGCCGAGTTCACTCAACCTATTCTCATAAGGCATTTTTCTCCAATCCAGGCAATGTTCTTGTAAATCTCCTCTGCACCCTTTCTATGGCTTCCACATCCTTTCTGTAGTGAGGCGACCAGAACTGAGCACAGTACTCCAAGTGGGATCTGACCAGGGTCCTATATAGCTGCAACATTACCTCTCGGCTTCTAAATTCAATTCCATGATTGATGAAGGCCAATACACCGTACGCCTTCTTAACCACAGAGTCAACTTGCGCAGCAGCTTTGAGTGTCCTATGGACTCGGACCCCAAGATCCCTCTGATCCTCCACACTGCCAAGTGTCTTACCATTAATATTATATTCTGCCATCATATCAAATCATCTATGGATCGAGTAAACATAAAGCTTTCAGAGAGACAAATCTTCAACTTTATGGAACTAACGATTTCGAGGCACGACTGGCAAAGCAAGTGGATGTCCGTGAATTAGACCGACAGGAAGGAATTAAAAGACGACAGATTTTTCCTCAGCGGTTTGCTCGAGGCACGACTGCGCAACCCTGTGGATGTCCATGAGTTAGACCTGCGGGATTTTAAAGAAGACAGCTTTATAGAGCAGGCATCAGGGTAGAGGCAGGCAGAATAGAAGGGCTTTGGTTCAATGGGGCTTCAGACAACGGTTCGAGACAAGGTAAGCTACTTGTGAGGAATAGGGAGTATGTCTGTGAGGCCAGTGTTCTGTACGGGGTGTCAGATGTGGGATGTCCGGAAGAATCCCCGCCTTCTGGATGGTTGCATCTGCACCAGGTGTGTTGAGCTGCAGCTCCTTTGGGACTGGGTTAGGGAATTGGAGATGAAGCTTGATGACCTTCGACTAGTCAGTGAGAATGAGGAGGTGATAGAGAGGAGCTATAGGCAGGTAGTCACACCAGGGCCTCGGGAGACAGATAAGTGGGTAACAGTCAGGAGAGGGAAGGGCAAGAGTCAGATAGCAGATGGTGCCCCTGTGGCTGTCCCCCTTCACAATAAGAACTCTGGATTGAGTACTGTCTGGGGTGGGGGTGGGGAGATGACCTCACTGGGGGAAGCAACAGTGGCTGCATCTCTGGCACAGAGTCCGGCCCAGTGGCTCAGAAGGGTAGGGAAAGGAAAAGGAAGGCAGTAGTGATAGGGGACTCCATAGTTAGGGGGTTAGACAGGCGATTCTATGGACACACGAAAGAAATATTGATGGTTGTTTACCTCCCGGGTGCCAGGGTCTGGGATGTTTCAGATCATGTCCATGATATCCTGAAGTGGAAAGATGAACAGCCAGAGGTGGTAGTACCTATTGGTACCAATGACATGGATAGAAAAAGGGAGAAGGTCTTGAAAACAGACTACAGGGAGTTAGGAAGGAAGTTGAGAAGCAGGACCACAAAGGTAGGAATCTCAGGATTACTGCCTGTGCCACACAACAGTGAGTATAGGAATAGAATGAGGTGGAGGATAAATGCGTGTCTGAGGGATTGGAGCAGGAGGCAGGGAGTCAGATTGTTCAGGCTATTGGGGAGAGTTTAAACCTGAATTGCGGGGGGTGGGGGGGATAGGGGTGGTGTGGGAACGGAACTGAAGAGATTGAGGAAGGGGTGGCTGGGTCACAAATAGAGAAAGCTTGGAGACAGTGTGAGAGAGAGGATAGGCAGGTGATAGAGAAGGGACACGCTCGGACCGAAGGTTTGAGATGCGTCTATATTAGTGCAAGAATCATCATGAACAAAGCAGATGGGCTTAGAGCATGAATCAATACTTGGAATTATGACGTTGTGGCCATTACAGAGACTTGGATGGCTCAGGGACAGGAATGGTTACTTCGAGTGCCAGGCTTTAGATGTTTCAGAAAGGACAGAGAGGGAGGCAAAAGAGGTGGAGTCGTGGCACTGTTGATCAGAGATAGTGTCATGGCTGCAGTAAAGGAGGAAGTAATTGGGGGATTGTCTACTGACTCCTTGTGGGTGGAAGTTAGGAACAGGAAGGGATCAATAACTCTAGTGGAATTTTTCTACAGACCACCCAACAGTAACAGGGACATTGAGGAACAGATAGGTAGACAGATTCTGGAAAGATGTAGTAATAATAGGGTCATCATGCTGGGAGATTTTAATTTCCCCAGTATTGATTGGCATCTCCCTAGAGCAAGGGGTTTAGATGGGGTGAAGTTTATTAGGTGTGTTCAGGAAGGTTTCTTGACACAACATGTAGATACGCCCACAAGAGGAGAGGCCGTACATGATCTGGTATTGGGAAATGAACCTGGTCAGGTGTCAGATCTCTCAGTGGAGAGCATTTTGGAGATAGTGATCATAATTCTATCTCCTTTGCCATAGCATTGGAGAGGGATAGGAACAGACAAGTTAGGAAAGCATTTAATTGGAGTAAGGGGAATTATGAAGCTATCAGGCAGGAACTTGGAAGCATAAATTGGGAACAGATGTTCTCAGAGAAATGTAAGGCAGAAATGTGGCAAATGTTCAGGGTATATTTGTGTGGAGTTCTGCACAGGTACATTCCAATGAGAAAGAGAAAGGATGGCAGGGTACAGGAACCGTGGTGTACAAAGGCTGTTGTAAATCTAGTCAAGAGGAAAAGAAGAACTTGCGAAAGTTTCAATAAACTAAGTAATGTTAGAGATCTAGAAGATTATAAGGGCATAAGAATGAAATTAGGAGAGCCAGAAGGGGCCATGAGAAAGCCTTGGTGCACAGGATTAAGGAAAACCCCAAGGCATTCTACAAGTATGTGAAGAGCAAGAGGATAAGATATGAGAGAATAAGACCAATCTAGTGTGACAGTGGAAAAGTGTGTATGGAACTGGAGGAGATAGCAGAGGTACTTAATGAGTACTTTGCTTCAGTATTCACTACAGAAAAGGATCTTGGCAATCGTAGGGATGAATTACAACAGACTGAAAAGCTTGAGCATGTAGATATTAAAAAAGGCGATGTGCTGGGGTTTTTGGATAGCATCAAGTTGGATAAGTTGCCGGGACTGAATGAGATGTACTCCAGGCTACTGTGGGAGGCGAGAGAGGAGATTGCTGAGTCTCTGGTGATGATCTTTACATCATCAATGGGGACAGGAGAGGTTCTGGAGGATTGGAGGGTTGTGGATGTTGTTCCATTATTCAAGAAAGGGAGTAGGGATAGCCCAGGAAACTATAGACCAGTGAGTCTTACTTCAGTGGTTCGTAAGTTGATGGAGAAGATCCTGAGAGGCAGGATTTATGAACATTTGGAGAGGCATAATATGATTAGGAGTAGTCAGCATGGCTTTCGCAAAGGCAGGTCATGTCTTACGAGCCTGACTGAATTTCTTGAAGATGTGACTAAACAAATTGATGAAGGTAGAGCAGTAGATGTTGTGTATATGGATTTCAGTTAGGAATTGATAAGGTTGCAAGGCTTATTGAGAAAGTAAGGAGGCATGGGATCCAAGGGGACATTGCTTTGTGGATCCAGAACTGGCTTGCCCACAGAAGGCAAAGTGTGGTTATAAACGGATCATATTCTGCATGGAGGCCAGTGACCAGTGGTGTGCCTCAGGGATCTGTTTTGGGACTCTTACTCTTTGTGATTTCTATAAGTGACCTGGATAATGAAGTGCAGGGATGGGTTAGTAAATTTGCCGATGACATAAAGGTTGGGGGTGTTGTGGATAGTGTGGAAGGCTGTCAGAAGTTAGAGCAGGACATTGATAAGATGCAAAACTGGGCTGAAAAGTGGCAGATAGAGTTCTACCCAGATAAGTGTGAGGTGATTCATTTTGGTAGGTCAAATATGATGGCAGAATATAGTAATAATGGTAAGGCTCTTGGCTATGTGGAAAATCAAAGGGATCTTGGGGTCCAAGTCGATAGAACACTCAAATCAGCTGCACTGGTTAACTCTGTGGTTAAGAAGGCATATGGTGTATTGGCCTTGAACTGTGGGATTTAGTTTAAGAGCCAAGAGGTAATGTTGCAGCTATATAGGACCCTAGTCAGACCCAATTTGGAGTACTGTGCTCAGCTCTGGTCACCTCACTACAGGAAGGATGTGGAAACTGTAGAAAGGGTGCAGAGGAGAGTTACAAGGATGTTGCCTGGATTGGGGAGCCTGCCTTATGAGAATAGGTTGAGTGAAATCAGCCTTTTCTCCTTAGAGCGATAGAGGATGAGAGGTGACCTGATAGAGGTGTACAAGATGATGAGAGGCATTGATTGTGTGGATAGTCAGAGGCTTTTTCCCAGGGCTGAAATGGCTAACAGAAGAGGTCACAATTTTAAGGTGCTTGGACGTAGGTACAGAGGAGATGTCAGGGGTAAGTTTTTTACACAGAGAGTGGTGAGTGTGTGGAATGGGCTGTCGGCGACGTTGGAGGAGGTGGATACGATAGGGTCTTTTTAGAGACTCCTGGATAGGTACATGCAGCTTAGAAAAACAGAGGGCTATGGGTAACCCTAGGTAATTTCTAAAGCAAGTACATGTTCGGCACAGCATCGTGGGCTGAAGAGCCTGTATTGTGCTGTAGGTTTTCCATGTTCTTATAAGAACCTTTAGAATTGCAAGATATCCCAAATTACAATAATGAGGCTATGCAATAAAACAGCAACAAATCACAAAATATTTAAGAGAGATAAGCAAAATATTCTTTAGAGAAATCTTAACCTATATTTTGAAGGTGGAAATAGTAGTAGAACACCGATATTTATGGAGAGAATTCCAGTAGTTAGGGCGTTGTTCATTGAGTTCGCTCAGTGGCAATATTATTAGCTACCTCCTGAACCTAATAAAGCGGGCACAGAGATTATGTTTCTGGTCTCATATTGGTTTAGCCCATCCACTTCAAGGCTCAACGTGTTGTACGTTCAAAGATGCTTTTCTACACATCACTGTTGTAAATGAGTTATCATTTGAGTTACTGTCACCTGGCTATCAACTTGAACCAGTCTGGCCAGTCACCTCTGACCTCTCTCATCAGCAAGGCATGATCATCCACAGAACTGCTGCTCAGTGGATGCCTTTTTTTTGGTTTTTCACACCATTCTCTGTAAATTCTAGAGACTGTTGTGCATAAAAATCCCAGGTCATCAGTTTCTGAGATATTCAAACCTCCCCTCTGGAACCAAAATTTTTCCTCAGTAAAATTCACCTTGATGAAATGTCTTCCTCATTCTGATGTTTGATCTGAACAACAACTGAATCTCTTGACCATGTCTGTATGCTTTTATGCATTGAGTTGCTGCCAAGTGATTGGTTGATTAGATATTTGTATTAAGGAGTCAGTGTACTTGTGTACCTAATAAAGCAGCCACTGAGTGTACCCTTAGCAATGTAAGAGATCTCAAGCTGCTTCAGAATCAGAATCAGCTTTAAGATCACTGGCATATTTCATGAAATTTGTTGTCTTTATAGCAGCAGTATATTGCAATAACTAATAATAGGAGAAAAACTATGAATTTCAGTAAGTATAGATAAATATTAAATAGTTAACTTAAATAAATAGTGCAAAGAAATAGAAATAAAAAGTCATGAGGTAGTGTTCGTAAGTTCAATGTCCATTCAGAAATCAGATGGCAAAGGGGTAGAAGCTGTTCCTGAATCACTGAGTGTGTGCCTTCAGGCTTCTGTACCTCTTTCCTGAAGGTAACATTGAGAAATACACATAATCTGAGTGATGAGGGTCCTTTATAATGGACGTGCTCCTTCAAGATGTCCTGAATACTGTGGAGGTTAGTTCCCATAGTGGGGTTGACTAAGTTTATAATACTCTGGAACTGATTTTGTTCCTGTGCTGTATAAACCACATCCCCCCACCCCACTCCCCCACAATACTGGACAGAAATGTGAGCAGTTGGAATGCTCCCCACATCACATCTGCAGAAATCAGCTTCAATGAGCCTATGAAATTAAGTGATGTGAAATCACAAAATAGTGAAGACATAGAAACAAAATATTGTTTAGAGAGAGAGAGAGAGAGAGAGAGAGAGGTTTTAATGCATATTTTGAAAGGAAATAGTAATAAATATAAATATTTATGGAGGGAATTCCAGTATAGGGCCTTGGCAGCTGAATATATAGTTGTCAATTGTAGAGCAATTAAATTTGACAATGCTGCAGAGGGTTGTAAAGCTGGATGAGACTGCAACAATTCCAGGGACATACAGTATGTGAGAAGGTACATAAAAGCACTTGGAAACAATGGATGACATTTTAAAATGAAGGCAGTAGATATCAGAAGGCAGCACTAAAATATAGGTAAACTGTAAAATCTCTGCTCTCACAGAATGCTGGAGGAACTCAACAAATCGTGCAGCATCTATGAAAATGAATAAACAGTCGACATTTCAGGCCGATACTCTTCTTTATGTTTATTCATTTCTGTAGATATTGCCTGATCTGCTGAGTTCCTCTAGAAACTTGTTTCTGTTGCTTTGGACTTCTAGGACCTGCAGAATTTTTCATGTTTATAAATCTTTACTCTGTTTAATACTGTATATAGCTGAGCTTTTATTTGACAATGAGAACCTTGACCATTATCATTCCTTTCAGTAATCAAATGGTTAATTTTTTGTCAAAATTTTAATCTCTGTTTGCCAAACTGGAACTCAGGACTCATACAGTAGACTGTTAATGATGTATAATGAAGAATGGCAAGCAGTGACATTAAGGAAATGTATTCATTTATGCTAAAAAGGATATTGTTGAACTGTAGTCACATAGATAGGCTGTATTTCTAAGAATATTAACCATGGATGTTTTTAATGAATCAGTATAATATTTCTAACTACAAATCTCAGAATATTCAGCAAATTTAAGATTAAGAAATAAAGGGAAAAATGTCTTACTATCTTTCCTTTCACTTAGTCCTGATGAAGGGTCTCGGCCCGAAACGTCGACAGTGCTTCTCTTTATAGATGCTGCCTGGCCTGCTGTGTTCCACCAGCATTTTGTGTGTGTTGTTTGAATTTCCAGCATCTGCAAATTTCCTCGTGAAAGGAAAAATGATTTATGTTGGAAATTAACATTATCCAAATCACTGGTTGTTTTTAATTCAACATTGTTATTAAAAAATTTGTAAAAGTCAGTTAAAGAAATTAGTGCAATTATTTATACAATGAGAAAGGCATGGCAGGAGGTAATGCGTAACTTGTCTTCTAGAACCTTCTGACATTACTGTCAGACTTATTTATACAAAATGCCACTAAGCTTGAATGGAAGATTATTTTTTCTTTCTCTCAACCAACTTTAGGTTGACTTAAGGGACTATCAAAATGAATTATTATTTACAATTATTACAGGTTTAACTGGGCAAATTCACCACCTGATCACATTACAAATCAATATATAAGTTTGCTGATGACACCACAATTGTAGGCCGTATTTTGGGTAATGATGAATCTGAATACAGAGAGGAAATTAAGAACCTGGTGGCATGGTGCAAAGACAATAACCTATCCCTCAACATCAGCAAGACGAAGGAATTGGTTGTTGACTTCAGAAGGAGTAGCGGACCGCACAGCACCATCTACATCGGTGGTGCACAGGTGGAACAGGTCAAAAGCTTTAAGTTCCTCTGGGTGAATGTCACAAATGACCTGACCAAGCAGAGTCCACTGCCAAGAAGGCCCACCAGCACCTTTACTTCCTGAGAAAGCTGAAGAAATTTGGCCTGTCCCCTAAAACCCTCACTAATTTTTACAGGTGCACCGTAGAAAGCATTCTTCTAGGGTGCACCAAAACCTGGTATGGAAGTTGTCCTGTCCAAGAGCGGAAGAAGCTGCAGAAGATCGTGAACATAGCCCAGCACATCACACAAATTAATCTTCCATCCTTGGACTCACTTTACACCGCACGTTGTCAGAGCAGTGCTGCCAGGATAATCAAGGACGTGACCCACCTAGCCAACACACTTTTTGTCCCTCTTCCCTCCAGGAGAAAGTTCAGGAGTTTGAAGATTCATATGGCCAGATTTGGGAACAGCTTCTTTCCAACTGTGATAAGACTGCTGAACAGATCCTGACCCGGATCTGGGCCGTACCTTCCAAATATCCGGACCTGACTTGCACTACCTTACTTCCCCTTTTCTATTTTCTAATTGTGATTTATAATTTAAATTTTTATTATACTTACTTCAATTTGTACTTCAGGGAGCACGAAGTGCAGAATCAAATAGCGCTGTGATGATTGTATGCTCTAGTATCAATTGTTTGGTGACAATAAAGTAAATCCTTCTGAAAATTACCAGTGACCTAAAATTGGTAGTTTTCTAACTGACCTGCAGGATTTGTGTAACTGTTTTTCCAACAGAATGTGAATATATTGATCCTTTTTTATTGCAGATTAATTAACAGAAATCATCTTTTTTTAAGAAAGCCTCAGTATTTAATATAACTTCAGCCCACAGATTCTTTTCTCACAGATTTTTTAGATAGTTAAGAAGTTGTGCTATAAAAAGGAAATTAATTACATGAATATTGTCTGTAATACACTAGTTCTGCGATACACAATAGATTTGCCTATCAGTATTTAACTTCCAGAATGACAAATGGGAAATCTGACCATGAAAGGATATTGGTTCTGAAGCATTTTCACACAATCCAACACAACAAGTGTTCTCAGTAATAATTTGTTCAATGCAGAAATATGATATTTAAGTTGAACTTGTATGTTCAGAACATTAAGATTACAAAAAAAATCAAAGCTCTAATGATGGCTGCGTGATTATGATAGAAATGTTTTTTAAGCATGTACGTTACATATTCTGCCATTGTTATCTATAACTATAGCTTTTGCTAATCAAACAACATTTCATTATTCACTGATAGGAATGGAGATATTTAGGAATGAAAATCTGTAACTAAAACAAGAAGTTAGTATGTTTTCCTTATTCAGAAAGTGTATCAGGAGGCATAATAGTGGCATTAATGAGATGGTGGTGACAGTGTTGTAATGTGAACAAATTCAATGGACAGGCACAGCTGGTCAGTAGTCTTTTATTCAACAAAATGAAACACTCTTTGTCCCAATGTTACATGACATGCTAATGATCAAAGGACAATTCTATATTTACAATGCATCTACGTTGCTTCCTTTGAATTACATATAATTTTCAGACCTCTTTCTTCATACCCACATTCCAGACACTCAAACTGAAAATTAAGTCAGCTTTGTCTCATACTTCAATTAACTGCAGTTCACCCCCACACTTCAGACACCCAAAATGAATGTTAATCAGTATTGTCCAGTTTTTAGATTACTGTATCTGCTTTCCACTGCTCTAGAGCCTTATTGTCCAGGGCTGCGTTTTGAATTTAATCTACAGTCTGTGTTCAGGTCTAAAGATTGTTTGACAAGGTTAATATTTTGCTTTTTAGTCTAACTCCCAAATACTCCCTAGCAGTTGTGGTGAGGAGATGGAAAGAAGGAAGTCACCACTTCACATTTCATTAAAATTTTTCAATCTAGGTCACCAAATTTAGTACCATATCCATTCATTGACAGAAATTTGCTAGCTACCATTTTGATTTAGACAATTTTGATTGGTTGTGTCTCCCAAATGATACAGGCATGCAAGATGCTGTCGACAGCTGATCTAGACCATTAAAAACAGAGAAGTCCAAATTTGCACAGCCCCTGCTCTATTTAGCATTACTGAAGTATTGTGTCTCCTAACTAGCAATAATTAAACAGATTGCTCAAAGCCACTTAATAAAGTGACCAATTGCCTATATATATAATGTGACCTCAGGAGAAACAAGTACTTCTTCTGGGTCCACTTTTGGCTACCAACATGTTCCATAATCTTCCTAATCATTTCTACCTTCCTTCTAGATCTCAGTTGGACACCTGAGCACTTCAAACCAATAACCCTCCAGATGGCCTATTTAAAAGCAAATTGAATTTCTCTGTACATTCCCCAACATGGCATTTTTATAAAGAGCAATTCATGTATTATCTGAGCATACCCCAAAGGCATAAAGCAGTCAGAGAAAAATTTTACAAGCCAGAATTATTAATGATATCAGAAGCACTTTTTTTCTTGCCACCACCACCCAATTCACAGAGTGAACGGAGCAGAAGAAAGAGGGTTTTTTCTTTGTTAATTGCACTGAAGTTATTCCATTAAGCAACAAGCAGCATTGAAAGCCAAATCACATTGTGCAAATCCGTGAAATAAGTGCCCTGCACTGGTTTAAAGGCTAAATACTATCTGGTTTCTGTTAATATTGCTATTGTTCTACAAATTGCCTTCAATCTATATGTGGCATGAATTGGAAGTGTGGGATTTTCAGCATTAAAGTATAATTTCAGTATGCTGCCTGACCTGCTGAGCGCCGTGTGTTGCTCTGAATTTCCAGCATCTACATTCCTGATGAAGAGTCTGTACTTAAAACTTTACCTGTACTCTTTTCCTGACCTGCTGACTTCCTCCAGAGTTTTGTTTCTATTGCTTGGATGTCGTTACTCCAACCTGAGTGTGGCCTCATTGCAACCGTAGAGGTGGCCATGGATGGCCATATCAGAATGGGAATGGGAAGTGGAATTAAAATGGGTGGCCACTGGGAGATCCCATACCTTCTGGTGGACGGAGCACAGGTGCTTCATGAAGCGGTCTGTCAATCTACATCAGGTTTCACCGAAATGCAGGAGGCAACACTGGGAACACCAGACACAGTAGATGACCCCAACAGACTCACAGGTGAAGTGTCACCTCACCTGCAAGGTTGAGAGCAGGGAATGGTAGTGAGGAAGGAAGTGTAGGGGCAGGTGTAGCATTTGCTCTGCTTGGAAGGATAAGTGTCAGGAGAGAGATCAGTGGGGAGGGACAAATGGATAAGGGAGTCGCGTAAGAAGTGATCCCTGCGGAAGACAGGAAGTTGGAGGGGAAGGAAAGATGTGCTTAGTGGTGGGATCTCATCGGAGATGGTGGAAGTTTTGGAGAATTATATGCTAGACCCTCCTCTCCCCCCACCTTTTAAATCTACTCCTTACCTTTCTTTCACCTGCAAGATCATTTGGGTTCTCTCACTCTTGACCTGGCAAACTGGTAGGAAGTTTGCAAACCAGAGTCTTCTGAATGTTTTTGATGTGTATAAGGAAAGCATCTGGGAATGTTATTAGCTGTATATGCTGCCAGTCAGCAGAGATCAAGTGGTAGGCTTTATCTCCATGTTCAAAAGGGTGCTTTATGGTTGGATGGCCAAAGAAGCATCAAATTCCGGATGATAGGACTTAGACCTGCTGAATTGTGACATCACTGAAGTCATGGTATTGTGCAAATTCAATGATATTTTTTCAAATAAAATCATGTTCTGATGTTTGATGTAACCTACAGTACTTCGGAGTGCAAAATAATGGTACATTCTCTTACTCAGTCAAGCAGCCAGTTCTAATGATCTGACTGTATATTGGAATATTTCATCCATGTGCTTTTGTCCCCTTCAAACAACTAACACCTTTTGTTTCTCTGATAGCTATTAATGTATATGAAATTCCTTTGCTATGTACGTAGCTAGAAACTGCTTACATTGATCACAAACAGATGACTCTCCTTGTCCTCATTTGTTAGAGAGCAATAAATCATTTCTGAAGTCCTCAAAAGATAGGAATCTGATTGAGCAATTTCCACTATCTTCTCTATCATGTGCAATCGCAAAACTATTCAATTTTGGTTCAATATAAATCCATCTTTTAGTCCTTCTCTCATATTGAAATATTGCTCAATTTGAGAGGATACCTCTGTTCCATCAGGTGATCTCTTTCTACAACTTCAAATCCTAACCTATCACAGTAACAATCAAAAGGTGATAACTTGTTCCTAGAATGGAATATGAGAAGTAGAATATTAAAATTTGATTTGTCTCTTCTCTTAACAATTCTGAAATAATCCTCATCACTTATGAAAGCAGTAGGTCAAGTCAAATTTATTGTTATTTAACTACATATATAACGTATATAACCATCTAATGGACAGTGCCTATGAAAAGTATTCACCCCTCCTGGAAGATATTGTGCTTATTGTTTTACAACATTCAATCACAGTGAACTTAATTTGGCTTTTTTGACACTGATCATATGGAAAAGACTTTTGTGTCAAACTGAAAACAGATCTCCACCAAGTGATCTAAATTAATTACAAATATCAACACACAAAATAATTGATTGTATGAGTATTCATCCCCCTTTAATATGACACTTCAAATCACCACTGGTCCAGCCACTTGATTTTAGAAGTTACATAATTACTTTTTGGAAACTTGTGTGCTGTCAAGGTGTTTCTTCAATTGATGGTAGTAAAATTACGCCTGTATCTGGAAGGTCCAACTGCTGGTGAATCAGTATCCTGGCAAAAACTGCACCATGAAGACAAAAGAACCCTGCAAGCAATTCCGCGAAAAGGTTATTGAAAAGCACAAGTCAGGAGATGGATATAAGAAAATTTCCAAGTCATTGAATATCCCTTGGAGATAATCAATATTCAACAACTGCAAAGAATATGGCACAGTTGTAAATCTGCCTAGAGCAGACTGTCCTTAAAAACTAAGCGATCGTGCAAGATGGGACCAAGAGACATATTACAACTCTGGAGGAGTGACAAGCTTCATTGGATGAGATGGGAGAGACTGTGCATTCAACTGTGGTCTGGGTACTTCACTAGTCGCACCTTTGTGGGAGAGTGGTAAGGAGAAAGCCATTGCTGAAAAAAACTCAAATGAAATCTCAGCTAGAGTTTGCCAGAAGGCATGTGGGAGACTCTGAAGTCAGCTGGAAGAAGGTTCTATGATCTGATGAAACCAAAATTGAACTTTTTGGTCATCAGACTAAACACTAGATTTGGCATAAGCCAAACACCACACATCATCAAAAGCAGACTATCCCCACCATGAAGCATGATGGCTACATTAAGCTGTGGGATTGCTTCACTGCAGCAGGCCCTGGAAGGCTTGTGAAGGTAGAGGGTAAAATGAATTCAGCAAAATACAGGGAAATCCTGATGCAGTCTGCAAGAGAACTGCAACATGGGAGAAGACTTGTTTTCCAGCAAGACAATGACCCCAAGCATAAAGCCAAAGCTACACAGGAATAGATTAAGAACAACAAAGTGGCCAAGCCAGTGTCCAGACCTCAATCCAATAGAGAATTTGTGCCTGGACTTGAAAAGGGCAGTTCACTCATGATCCCCATGCTGTCTAACAGATCTTGAGCAGTTTTGTAAAGAAGAATAGAGAAAAATTGCAGTGTCCAGTTGTGCAAAGCTGATAGAGGCCTATCCACACAAACTCAAGGCTGCAATTGCTGCCAAAGGTGCATCTACTGAATACTGCCTCGAATACTTATGCAATCAATTATTTTGTGTTTTATATTTGTAATTAAATCACTTTGTTGAGATCTGTTTCCACTTTGACACAAAAGAGTGTTTTATTGTTGATCAATGTAAAAAAAAACAAATTATATCCACTGTGATTCAATATTGTAAAACAATAAAACATGAAAACTTCTGGGGGGGGGTGAATACTTTTTATAGGCACTGTAAATAGAATTGAAACAACGAATATGCATCATGTCAAGAGGTAATTGTAGAGAGAAGAACAGCTCATTTTTCAGGTGAATGACCTTTTATCAAAAGTGGAAGAAGTTAACCAGGTGAAACAAGTTTTTTTTTATTGAGATACAGCGTAGAATAGGCCCTTCTGGCTCTTCGAACTGTGCCACCTGGTAACCCCTGAATTAACCCTAACCTAATCATGGGGCAACTTACAATGATCAATTAACCTCTTAATCAGTACTTTTGGGCTGTGGGAGGAAACTGGAGAACCCAGAAGAAACCCATGCATTCCATGGGAGGACATAAATTTTCCCCTGAAACAAAGGAGAAACAACTTGAGAGAACATTAGAGAAGGTTCAAAGTTCAAAGTAAATTTATTATCAAAGTACTTATATGTCACCATATACAACCCTGAGATTCACTTTCTTATGGGCATACTCAATAAATCTATAGAATAATTGCCATAATAGAATCAATTTACCATTTTTATTATTATGTACTGCTGCCGCTTTACAACAAATTTCATAACATATGCTACTGATATTAAACTTGATTCTGATTAGACACAGCCCAACTTGAGTGTTCAGCTATAGTACAGAGGGCAACAAACTGGTCAACTGCTGAAAATGTGAATTACAATATAGAAACAGCTAAATCTGAATTCCACAGATAGAAAATATTGTAAAAACCGAATAAGTCTGGCTGGAACTGTACAGGTAAAAACAGTTGGTGTTTCAGGGTGGAGATCTCCTGATTAACAATCTTTAACCCAAAACCTTAACTCCATTTCTCTTCCCTGGATGCTGCCTGACCTGTCAAATATTTCCAGCATTTTCTGTATTTGTTTTCAGTGTCCAACATTTGCAGTTATTGTTTTGATTTAGAATAGCTGAGTTGTTGAATTGATTCTTGAGGCTTGGAGACTGTAACATAAGCAGATGAGGTTCTCTTGCTTGAAGGTCAAAGGCAGATTAGATGTGAGATTTAGAATTAAAGTGACAGGCATACTAGAATTTCCTGTGTGTATTGAACAAAGGTATTTTGCAAACCTACCACCCATTCTGCATTTGCTTTTCCACTTTCATTTTGACCTATCTCTCTTATCTTTCCTACTCTAACTTAAAGCTGATCAATACAAACTTGGGAATTTGCATCTCAACTTCCAATTTGATATATTTTAATGTTAAATTCTAAAGGTTGTAGACAACAATGACAGGTAATGAGGCATTCCAGTCTTGTATCTTCCAATTCCAGCATTCAGTTATTCCTCTCACCATTTCAGATTTAATTTGTCTATACTTTTACATTTAGACAAATATTTTCCACCCTCTATCAGTAAACACATCACTCTTGATGGCTTTTAATCTCTCCTGATCTCCATCTTCCTTCTGATTTCATAACTCTGACTCCTCTTCCCTTTGCCACCTGACTTACTGAGTACTTCTAGTGTTTTCTCTTCTTATTTCACATCTCTTTCACGTTTCACCCTTTCTCCCCCATCTAGAGATGTGCACTTTGTCATAGACACAAATCTTGTTCCATTCATACATGATACAATCATATATATTTGATGAAGAAAATAACTCTCAGGATTCATGTAGGTTCAGTAATTTAACCCATTTTACAAATTGCTTCAAGTAGTTTGTGATAACTCAATTCAGTACTTTCTTCCAATAAATTGCACAGCCTGGATTTCTACTGCCTAAAGGAAAAGGCTAAAGATCCTTTCTCAATACAAGCATTATTTATTTCATTTCTTGGAGATCTTGAGGCATAAAGCACAAACTAATCTTCTTATATGAGATCTGCTCTCTCTTCTTTCTGATCCATTTAACTATATGAAGGCATGGTCTAACTTTGATGCAATTGACATACTTCTTGCCCATTCCAATGGCATTATATTGAAGAGCTGTATGTCTGCTGATGCCACTAAAGTTCAGTGCTGCTGGTTCACAGGTGACGTTTAGCCTCGATCAGGCGACTGTTGTGTATCGCCTCCATATAAAGTCATGTTAAGTAGTAGCAATCACTCTGAAACTCAGAAGCTGAGTGCTGAGGCCTCTGATGGTTAGGGTCAACCATGGATGTTGGTCCTACCTATCTAGTTATGAAAATCAGGGCAATGCAATATGGAAAGCAAGCGATTGCCCATTTAGCAAGTTCCCACAGCTGGTGAACCCAAAGGAACGGCAGAGATCGATACAGTTTAGTACCAGCAGCATCGCAGGAGTCAACAGTCAGCATTGAATTCAATGTAAGACAGCTTAGGGACAGACTCCAGCTTTGGGTTTTGCCTCCGGAGATTACTCCAGAAGTTTTCCGCATGAGTGGGTATAGCTGCAAGCCAGTGGGAGTTTGAAATTAGAGTTTGCCTTCTCCTGGGTGAGCTGTTAACCATGGCTGATAAGGCCCACCTGCCCTAAGCAACTGGTTTTAAGGTTCCAGTAACTTGCTTTTGCCCCTTCTCCAGTCAGTAGAAATGTTTCCATCGAGCTTAGTAGCTAAGCCACACATGAAGACCAGGAGCTGGACTTGGTAACTAGTGGCTATTTGAGGCACCAGTGGAAGCATTTAATAGGTTGTGGGAGCTTGTCCCCATGTCCACCCACCCTTGATATAACAACTTTAAGGAGCCTGTAGCTTGAGGAAGATCAATGAACAATACATAAGCATTTCTTTGATTCCCTTTCTTAACTAAAACAGAGATATCATGAACACTTTAGTCAGGTCTGTGTTTATGTTCAGAATTCTGGACAGGCATGACAATTTTTTACAGTGTATTTCTCTTCTGTTTTGTAACTACCATTTTTTCCTTGGTCAGTTTGATACTATTTTACTTGGTGTTGTTTTATCAAGATTTGTGATATCATTTATTTGTACTTTATTCATCTGTCATTGGAATGACTCCCTACAGATTTTCAAGTGTTACAAAAAATTTGATCTGAAATTCCTCAGTAGCTGGAGAGGTTTTAATAGGCATGCATAACCATCTGTTTTTCTCCAAATTATGTTGAAAAGATAATCAGCTGATTTATTCCTCTATCAAATGTAACATGTCTAATTCCATTCCTTGCTTCCTCATATGAGAATGGTCTTACTTTCATTAGTTCAGGCAAGCCATTACCCATGTACGACTTAGAGAGTGATTACTTTTGAGAGGCTTATTCTTTATGCTCTAGGCTTTGAATTGAAGCAACAGATTGCCTCTTTGTCAGCATGACTAAAGAAACTCAATTGGCCAGCACAAACCATTTGCAAAGATGTCTTTTTGTAATTTATAAACTTGTTATGCTTCCTCAGTTATAACCAGAGAAACTTCAGTTGTAACTCTGTAAGTAAGACTTTGGGACTATCTTGAAGATGCAAATCACTTGCCATTTCCTTCAGTGTATAATTGCTTGATACTACAAGACAAAGGAACAGAATTAGGCTATTTGGCCCATCAAGTCTGTCCCAGCTTGCCCATTTCGTCATGGCTTGCCCATTTTCCCTCTCAGCCCCAATCACCTCTTTCTCACCCATATCCCTTCATGCCCTGAGGAATCGAATATCTATTACCCTCTGCCTTGAATATACCCAATGACTTGGCCTCCAGTCAAAACATTCCACAGGTTCACACACTCTAGCTCAAGGGTTCCCTACCCAGGGTTCACAGACATTCTAACAGGACTCCCCTCTATTCTGAGGCTGTGTCCTCTGGTCTTAGACTCTCCCAGCATAGGAAACATCCTCTCCACATCGACTCTATCAACGCCTTTCACCATTCGGTAGGTTTCAATGAGGTCACTCTTGTTCTTCTGAATTCCAGTGAGTACAGGCCCAAAGCCATCAAACAATCTGCGGTTAAGAAGGCATATGGTGCATTGGCCTTCTTCAACTGTGGGATTGAGTTTAAGAGCCAAGAGGTGATGTTACAGCTGTATAGGGCCCTGGTTAGACCCCACTTGGAGTACTGTGCTCAGTTCTGGTCACCTCACTACAGGAAGGATGTGGAAACTATAGAAAGGGTATAGAGGAGATTTACAAGGATGTTGCCTGGATTGGGGAGCATGTCTTATGAGAATAGGTTAAGTGAAATCGGCCCTTTCTCCTTGGAGCGGTAGAGGATGAGAGGTAATCTGATAGAGGTGCATAAGATGATGAGAGACATTGATCGTGTGGATAGTCAGAGGCTTTTTTCCAGGGCTGAAATGGTTAGCACGAGAGGGCACAGTTTTAAGCTGCTTGGGACTAGGTACAGAGGAGATGTCAGGGGTAAGTTTTTTTATACAGAGAGTGTTGAGGGAGTGGAATGGGCTGCCAGCGACGGTGTAGAGGCAGATATGATAGGGTCTTTTAAGAGACTCCTGGATTGCTACACGGAGCTCAGAAAAATAGAGGAATATGGGCAACCCTAGGTAATTTCTGAAGTGAGTACATGTTCAGCACAGCTTTGTGGGCCAAAGGGCCTGTATTGTGCTGTAGGTTTTTGATCTTTCTATTTCTATATGACATGCCTTTCAATCCTGAAATCATTTTTGTGCACCTCCTTTGAACCCTCTACTTTAATATGCAACCTTACATACCAATTTGTTGCCATAATACTGTAGTTTAAGTAAAATAAGATATACTGTTTGAACTCAGGGTCACATTCTAGTCAGAGTCATATAGCACAGAAACAGGCCCATCTGCTCACCATGCACATTCTGACTATCAAAATCTGTACTCCCATTTATCAGCACTTGGTTATAGTGTCATAGAGAAGTACATCACAGAAACAGGCCCCTCCACCTATTTAGTCCATGCCAAGTCATTTAAATTGCCTTTTCCCATTGACCTGTACCAGGACTGTAGCTCTCCATATTTCTACAATCCATGTACCTGTCCAAACTTCTCTTAAATATTGAGCTGGCAGCTCAGTTTACACTCTCACAACCCTCCAAGTGAAGAAGTTTTCCCTCATATTCCCTGTTAGCTTATCACCTTTCACCCTTAAGCCATGACCTCTGATTGCAGTCCCACCCAATCTCAGTGGAAAACGCCTTCATGCGCTTGCCCTGACTATACTCCTCATAATTTTGTATGCATCTATCAAATTTCCTCTCAATCTTCTATATTCTAAAGAATACAGTCCTAGCCCGTTCAACCTTTCCTTATAACTCAAGTCCTCCAGACCCAGCAACACCCATGTGTTTTTCTCTGTACTCTTTACACCCTTCCAAATCTGCACACGATACTCCAAATTAGGCCTCATGGTTCATGGACTTTTAAGTCTACATCAGGGCTTCCTAACCTTTCTTATGCCATGGACCCTCACCATTAAGCAAGGAGATTGTACACCCCAGAATAGGAACCACTGATCCTGATGATTATGTCAACTATCCGTCTCCCTCACAAATGCTGCCTGACCTGTTAAATTCCATCTGGCTTCGGATTCCAGAATAATCAATCTGGTAAGTTACCTGTTATGGCTTGGCAATTCACAAATTCAACTAGATACTCCTTAAATGCTGTGAGAGTACTGGGTGGAAAAAAATCTTCCTCAAATCCCCCTTAACCTTTCACCCATTTCTGTAAATCTCTCTGATTTTAAGCACATGGACTATTCAAGTGGCAGAGTGAACATACATCTTTATCAAAAGAGGTGTAAGCCTCTCTTTCCCTCTGCTAGCACTTGGGCAAAGTGTAGCATCTGCTTAGCCCCCTGATCAGGGTCACATGAACAGGTCGTATGAGCTGCTGGTACATATCACAAGTCCGGGTTACATGGCCACTGACACCAGGCAGACAATCTCTGAAGAGTATCAATAATGGCTAGGGTCACCTGTTTTGTAATGACACTATCCAGAAGAAGACAATAGGAAACAACTTCCATAGAAAAATTTGTCAAGGACAGTCATGGTTATGAGACCATGATCGCCTGTGTTATACAACAGTGAACCATAGAACCATTACAGCACAGAAACAGGCCTTCCAGCCCTTCTTGGCTGTGCCAAACCATTTTTCTGTCTAGTCCCACTGACCTGCACCTGGACCATATCATATCCCTCCATACACCTCTCATCCATGTACCTGACCAAGTTTTTCTTAAATGTTAAAAGTGAGCCCGCATTTAACACTTCATCTGGCAGCTCATCCCACACTCCCACCACTCTCTGTATGAAGAAGTCCCCCCCCCCCCAAGTTCACTTTAAACTTTTCCCCCTTCACCCTTAACCCATGTCCTCTTTTTTTTTCTCACCTAACCTCAGTGGAAAAAGCCTGCTTGCATTCACTCTATCTATACTCATCATAATTCTATATACCTCTATCAAATCTCCCCTCATTCTTCTACTCTCCAGGGAATAAAGTCCTAACCTATTCAACCTTTCTCTGTAACTCAGTTTCTCAAGTCCCAGCAACATCCTTGTAAACCTTCTGTGCATTCTTTCAACCTTATTAATATCCTTCCTGTAATTTGTTGACCAAAACTGCACACAATACTCCAAATTTGGCCTCGCTAATGTCATATACAACCTCACCATAACTTTCCAACTCTTATACTCAATACTTTGATTTATAAAGGCCAATGTACCAAAAGCTCTCTTTACTACCCTATCTACCTGTGACACTACTTTTAGGGAATTTTGTATCTGAATTTCCAGAACCCTCTGTTCTACTGCACTCCTCGGTGCCCTACCATTTACCTTGAATATTCTACCTTGGTTTGTCCTTCCAGAGTGCAATACCTCACACTTGTCTGTATTAAACTCCATCTGCCATTTTGCAGCCCATTTTTCCAGCTGGTCTAAATCCCTCTGCAAGCTTTGGAAACCTTCCTCACTGTCCACTACACCTCCAATCTTCGTATCATCAGCAAATTTTCAGATCCAATTTACCATATTATCATCCAGATCATTGATATAGATGACAAATAACAATGGACCCAGCGCTGATCCCTGTGGCACACCACTAGTCACATGGCATGTAGTAATGATGAAGATGCTATTCAGAAACAGTTACTGCTAACTGTGTACTTCTCAGCTTCCTATACTATACATTAAAGAAAACAAGCCCAGTCTAATCTGCCTCTTCTCATAAGGGAAACACTCCATCCCAAGCAATATCCTGGCAACTATTCAGTCAGTCTCTCTAATGCAATTACGTCCTTTATGTCATGTGACAACCAGAACTGCACTCAGTACTTCAGGTGCAATCTAACCAATGTTTATACCCTTCCTGCACTTGCTTCATCTAATGGTTCTCTGTATGGCTACTTCACCATCTTGCTTCTGGAGCTATCTTCAAGGATCCTGGAGCCAGTACAATGCTCCTTAATGTTCTCTGGGGCCACATAAAACTTTCAGAGAGTCCTCCCTTGGTCTTCTTTCACCAAACCAATTTTTGACCATTTACCCAGCTTCCCTTAGATCCTATGGGTTCTGAACTTTTGGACTAGTTCCCACGTGGGACCTTGTCATTTACTGGTCTTTTGAAAATTTCAGTAATTTTAAAGGGAAGAGCATATCTTTAACAAAGCTGAAGAGCTTTTTTTCAATTATTCATCTTGCCTTTTTCTAGCATGTTTCAAGAGTTATGTTTCAGTGTCATACGAGCCCAACTTAAAATGTCATTGGAGTTGTGGCAGCCTGCATGTTATTGCCCAGGAGCTTTGACTTTAACTGTCTTGGTAGAGGTGTTTCGATGGGTGAATGGAGGATGCACCTGCTTCAGATGGAAACCATTTCTAAGGATATAGCTGCAGTTTTTTTATGTTGAGGTAAATATGTGAAGGATGGAAAACAGGTATTCCGTTGCTTTGGGGAATTGATAGAGTGACCATTAAATGTGCTGAAACCAGAAGGAGCAGGAATGTTCTCCTACCACCATAAAGGTGCTGCATGCTTATGTGTAACACAATATAAGGCATCTCATGAGGTGATAATAGTCCATTATTAAGGATGAGGTTTCAGGGTACTTGAAGGTGCACATCAAACAAGTTCAAAGTCAACATGGTTTCCTCAAGGAAATACCAGACAGGATAGACAAAGGAGAATCAGTGGATGTTGTTTACTTGAATTTGCAGAAGGCCTTTGACAAGGTGACCACACGTGAGGGTACTAAACAGGGCAACAGCCCATGGTATTACAGTAGAGATAATAGCATGAATAGAAGATTGGTTGACTGGCAGGAAGCAAAGAGTCAGAATAAAGGGTAAACATGAGGAAATTTGCAGATGCTGGAAATTCAAGCAACACACACAAAATGCTGGTGGAACGCAGCAGGCCAGGCAGCATCTATAGGAAGAAACACTGTCAATGTTTCAGGCAAACGTCAACAGTGTTTCTTCCTATAGAATAAAGGGTGCCTCTTCTTGCTGGCTGCTCATGACTAATGGTGTTCTACAAGGTTAGACCATTTCTTTACAAGTTATAAGTCAACAATCTGGATGATGGAATTAGTGGCCTTTTTGCCAAGTTTGCAGATGATACAAAGATAGGTGGAGGGACAAGTGGTGTTGAGGAAACAAGGAGTCTGCAGAAGAACTTGGATATATTGAGAAAATGGGCAAAGAAGTGGCAGATAGAATACAGTGTCGGGCAGTATATGGTTATGTACCTTTGGTAAAAGAACTGAAAGGGTTGACTAGTTTCTAAACAGGGAGAAAATCCAAAAATAAGAGATGCAAAGGGATTTAGAAGTCCTTGTGCAGGATTCCCTAAAGGTTAATTTGGAAGTTGAGTTGGCAGTAAGGAAGGCAAATGCAATGTCAGCACTTGTGAGAACTAAAATATTAAAACAAGGATGTTATTGCTGAGGCTTTTTAAAGCACTTGGTATTTTGAGCAGTTTTGTGCCCCTTATCAAAGGAAAGATCTGCTGGCATTGGAGAAGTTCAAGAGTACATTTATGAGGATAATTCTGGGAATGAAAGGGAAATTCTGAGGATCATTTAATGGCTCTGTGCCTGTAATCACTCGAGGTTATAAGCATCAGTGGGGGGTGGTATCTCAGTGAAACCTATTGAATATTGAAAGGCCCAGATAGAGTGGACGTAGAGAGAATGCTTCCTATATTGAGTCTATAGAGACCAGAAGGCACAGCATCAGAATAGAGGGACATCTATTTAGAATAGAGATGAAAAGGAATTTCTTTAGCCAGAGAGTGGTGAAACTGTGGAACTCATGGCCATGGACAGTTGTGAAGGCCAAATCATTCAATATAATTCAAGTGGATTTTGACAGGTTCTTGGTTAGTCAGGGTGTCATAGGTTTCAGGAGAAGGCAGAAGAATGGGTTGAGAGGGAAGATCAATCAGCCATGATGGCCGACTTGATGGGCCAAGTAGTCTAATTCTGTTCCTATGTCTTATGGTCTTGTAGTCTTAATAACTCATTCTCATATTTATGTCTTATAAAGCTTTTAAAAGTAACATAAACCTGTTTCTTTACAACTAATTTGATGATTTGGAAGAGATTACAGGTGCTGTAACGTTAATTTGCAGATGCCATCAAATTTGTTGGTACCCTGGATACTGAAGAGTGTTGTTTAGGCTTGGAACATGAAAGTGAACAAGGAAATGTCTGCTGGAATGTAACTTAGACAGACGGGAATTAATTCAATTGGGGCAGTTGTGGTCAGCATGCTGTAAAGAAAATGTGACAAGCTAGAGAGGGTGCAGAAAAGATGGTAAGATATTGCTTGAACTGAAGAACTTAAGTTGGAAGCAAAAGTTGGAGAGGCTAGGAGTTTTTCCTCTGCCACAGAGGGAAGGTGACCTATGAACGGCATATATAGAATAGACTGTAGGGAAGTCTAAAACTGTAGGGAATCAATTCAAAATGATGTGGAAAAGGATTTAAATGGATTTTGAGGGGTACAGGTTTCAGAGAGGGACTGGTGGGCATATGGAATGAGCTGCCAAATTAGATGATGGGACCAAATGCTGAGAAATAGGACTATCGTAGATTGGCATTTTGTTCACCGTTGACAAGGTAGGACCGATGTCTCTATCAATCTATGAATCTTTCAATGGTTGACAGAGGATAATTATACTGTCTGAAGAGATTTAGTAAAAGGTCAGCAATAAACTGACATGTCAGATTAATTATTAGGAGCATTTGATATGCAGTCTAATTCACTTTATAAGATGAAGCTGCACTTTGCAGTTGTTTGTTGTTTTATATTTTCTGGGCAGTGTTGGTTAAAACTGTAACTATTACAACTTGTCTCTAAGTCATAGTTTTTTTCACTTAACTATTTACCTGTTAATAAATCTGTTGGGTGAATAGTTTATTCCATCTCCTTCTACACTCAAGGCATATCACTCCAAGGTATGTGGTGTTAATATCACTGTTACTTCAAAATCATTGAGTAAAGACTGAAACCCCTTACCCAATAACCCTGTCAAAGCTCTCTCTAATTTATTTTTATAACTGCTCGAAACAATCATTGCTCTGAGCAGGAAATTTTTACACAGCATGAAAACTGCGTGGCATTTTATATGTTTTTAATGTGCATACTATAAATATTTTGAATGAAAATTTGAAAAATTGATGAGATGGCATCAGCATTCAGTGGGCCAGCAGTTTATGAACAATGAGCTATTGACTTCCATTCTGTGTTTATTGTTCCAATTCGTAACAGTGTTGCAATTTAAAGCGCTGACAGTGTAAATACATTGAAGCTCTAAAATATTGCAAATTGTGGTACATTTATTATTTAGAACATTTGTGGATTATATTCATTTATACACATTTCTTTATAAACATATATACACATTTAATTACGGGGTATTTTACAATTATATTTCAAAATCATATTAGTCTTATTTGAACATTTTATTAATGTAATTTCAAAATTATTGTAACATTATATGAAAGAAAATTCCAGCTGCGCATCAGCAGAGGCCGTGTGTGCGGGTGCATTTCAGTTACTGCGCAATCACACTTCTGCACAACTTAGAGGGAAGAGTGCTTGTGAGGGTTTCTTCACCAAAAGGACTGCAGCAACTAACGAAGGTAGTTCACTACCATCCCCTGAAGGGCAGTTCACAATGGGCAAGGACTGCTAGCTCTGGCAACAATGCCCATACTGTGGAAATGCATTAAACATCTCCCATTCTCACCCAGCAGCTAATCTGATAAATGGCAGGTAACAGTATGTCAAAAATGTACATGAAAATCTATCTGAGTGGTCCCACAACAGCAACCTCTCACTCAATGTCAGCAAGACCAAGGAGCTGATTATTGACTACAGGCGAAAGAAAGCGGGGATCCAAGAGCAAGTCCTCATCAACGATCAAAGGTGGAGAGGGTCAACAGTTTTCAATTCAGAGGACGTACCCTGGGCCCAGCACGTAAGTGCAATTACAGAAAGAGCACGGCAGCATCTCTACTTTGCGAAGTTTGCGAAAATTTGGCATGGCATCTATATAGGTGTGGTGGAAAGTATATTGACTGGCTGCATCACAATTTGTCATGGAAGTACCAATGCCCTTGAATGGAAAATCATACAAAAAGTAATGGATACAGCTCAATCCATTACAGATAAAGCCCTCCCCACCATTGAGTACATCTACACAAAGCAGTGTCACAGGGAAGCAGCATCCATTTCCAAGGTCCCCCGTCAACCAGGTCATGCTCTCTTCTTGCTGCTGCCATCAGGAAGAAGCTACAGGAGTCTTAGGACTCACACCACTAGGTTCAGGAACAGTTTTTACCCCTCAACTATCAGAACCGGAGTGGATAGCTTCATTCAGCTTCACTCACCCCATCAGTGAACTGTTCCCACAACCTATGGATTCATTTTCAAGGACTCTTCATTTCATGTTCTCCATGTTTACTTGTTATTTACCTATTGTAATTATTTTTGTGTTTTGCACACTGCTTATTTGCCCTTTTGGAGTGGTCTCTCATTGTTATGGTTTTTGGATTTATTGAGTATGCTTGCAAGAAAAAAGATGTCAGTGTTGTAGAGGAAAGGTGACATATATGTACTTTGATAATAAATTTAATTTGAACTTTGATCTTGGGCCATTAAAACTCGAAGTGAGAAAGTCTACAGTAAAGACTTAAGAAATATGATCATAACTTCATCTGACTCACCTACTGCTTCAGCTTGTTACTTTCATTTTGACTTTGAACATCAGACATCTGGCTTGGAAATCATTTTGTTTTACGTAGTATGCTTTCAACCCAAACAGTACAGTTATCTTAGCATAACTCTTTTCCCTCAGTATAGGGTCTATCTCATGAATTTTCACATATTGTTTTGTTTTAAACATGGTTTGTTTTACTTTGCTGAATGCCTCATGACTTCATGGGTAATTATTTCTGTTTCTGCTTTCCTCTGGGATCTTGGTACATCATCTAATTAAATTGTCAATTATGAAATTTAATTCTGAGACAGTTTTATTAATTAAAGTCACTAAGGAATATGGATAAAGATTTGGTGTGTTGAGTTAGGACAATGATCAACTCTGGTCTTACTGAATGGTAAAATGGAATCCAGAGAGTAGATCAAAGTAAGATGATGTCAACGCAGCTGATCTTTCTGTTTCAAGCTTTACCTTTTGTCAATATCTCCTGAAGTAGCCCACTCCATTTCCTATAGTGCTATGTTTCAAGGTGTGTCAGTTCTATGGTTTTGATACAGTCTTGTGTCCATTATTGCAAATGTTAAATGTGGACCTAACTTTTTCTTAAAAATAATTGGGATGAAAAGTGGGTGGTTTCATAAGTGTTAGGTTAATTGGTCATTGTAAATTGTCCTGTGATTTGGCTAGCGTTTAATCAGGGGATTGCTGAGCTTGCAGAGCTGTAAGGGCCTATTCCATGCTGTACCTCAATAAATAAATAAAAGAAAAAACAATTTTAAAAACCACAGACATAATTGTGCTGATCTGTCTGACAGGGATTGGCTGAATGAAGACACTATCATTTTACTGGGTAGTTTAGCACTGGAGTTATGACATCGGGCTAGAGTTGAATATAAAGGCAAGGATATAATGTTGAAACTTTGTAAAGTACTGGTGAGGCCTCACTTGGTGTAGATTTGGGGCCCTTTATCGTAGATGGCATGTGATGAAACTGGAGAGGGTTAAAAGGAGTTGCACAAAAATCAATCCAGGATCTAATGGTTTAAAGAACATTTGATGACTCTGGGCCATATATACTAGAATTCAGAAGAATGAGGGGTAACCTCATTGAAACCTATTGAATGGTGAAAGGCATTGAGAGAGTGGATGTGGGGAGGATGGTTCCTATGCTGGGAGAGTAAAGGACCAGAGGGGACAGCCTCAGAAAAGAGAGGCATCCTTTTAGAACGGAGATGAGGAGGAATTACTTCAGCAAGAGTGTGGTGAATCTGTGGAATTCTTTGCCACAGGCAGCTGTGGAGGCAAAGTCCTTTTGTAAATTTAAGGCAGTAATTGATAGATTCTTGAAGGGATGAAGGGATATGGGGAGAAGGCAGCAGATTTGGGCTGAGAGGGAAAATGGATCAGCCATGATGAAATGGTGGAGCAGATTCGATGGGCCAAATGCCCTAATTCTGTTTCTTGTTGCCTTATGATCTTATAATTACTCAAATATCAACAGGCCTGTACTTGATCTAATCCGTTCTGGAAGGTTATGGAGCAAATCTCTCTGATTTAACAGCAAAGATTTAAATTGGCCAATTGTTTAAAAATCCTGAAACATTACCATTACTATTATAGATGATTGCAAAATTACAGCCCGCTGTGTGTTAAGTGGCCTATGCAGTTGAAGGAGGAACAGGTGTCTACTCAGTAGTTTGTAGCTCATTAGAATGCAATTTCTTTGCATATCTAATTACATTTAACTGGTGTTCAGTTACAGCTTGCTCTCTTCAGCACAGTCAGCAATAATAAATCCTTATCTAAGAATAAGTGTGCTGGCATTGGAGAGAATCCAAAGGAAGTTCACCAGAATGATCCCAGGAATGAAAGGGTTAACATATGAAGAGTGTTTGATGGCTTGGGTCTGTACTTGCTGGAGCTTAAGAAGAATACAACCTATCAAATATTGAAAGGTGTGGATAAAGTGGATGTGGAGGGCATGATTCCTCTGCTGGGGGAGTCTAGGACCAGAGAGGACAGCTTCAGAATTGAGGAATGTCTATTTAAAGGAAAAAAATTCTTTAGCCAGAGGGTGCTGAATATGTGGAATTCATTGCAACGGATGGCTGTGGAGGCCAAGTCATTGGGTTACTTTAAGGCAGGAGATTGGGGTGGAGAGGGGTAATAAATCAGAAATGATAGAATGGCGGAGCAGACTCAAGGTGCTGAATGACCTGGTTCTTATGGCCTTATGTAACCAAAAGATAATGCAAGTTCTAAAGAGGAATTCCATTATCTGATATAGGCTATAATTGACACTAACTCAAAATTCAACTGGTCTGCTAACAATGCAATCTGGACCAAATGCTAATTCGTTCCTACTCTATCAGACAACTAGGAAGGGTTCATAAATTCCCAATATTACTTGCACTCCAAGAATAATAATTTTTCTATGAAAAAGAAAGCTAATTGCTAGAATTTAAAGTAGCATTGTTCTTTGTGTTTATTTTCAATATTTGAGAATGAATAACTGATTTTTGAGATGCTGTAGGAAGCACTTTGTGTCGCATTGAATGCATGCAGTCAGTGTGTGATCAGCTGTCTCATTTATTCACTGTTTTTGGGAGTAGTTCTCTTCATCTCAGTCATTAGAGTAACTTGGAACTCTGACATTTACCACAGTGTGAGTTTGCATTTTTCCTCCAAGCAAATTCACACATTAGGATAGTTGACTGAAAGTTGAAGAATGATTTATCACAGGAGAATTGGAAATATTTGCAAATCTGAGGATCTCAAAGTGAAAAAGGCTAGATTAAAATATCATCCTCTAAGCGGAGTAACAATGCCAATAGTGATGTCCTTTCAGACTTATAAATGATATCTAGTACAGTCATATCCAAATATTGGATGTTTGGAACAAATGGTAAGTGAGCCTGCACCAAGTGGATCTGGAGATACCAGTCCATAAAGTGGCACCACAGGTAGCTAGGGTCATAAAGAAAACTTTTCCTGCTTTGGCCTTCATAAACCAAAGCAATGAGTTGGGATGTCATATTGAAGATGTGTAATACATTTGGCGTTGCCTAATTTGGAGTATCTGGTGCAGTATCTGGTGCACCTATCTACCTATCTACAGGAAAGATGTAAATAAGATGTAAATAAGGTTGAAAGAGTACAGAGAAAATTTACAAGAATGTTGCTGTGTCTGGAGGACCTGAGTTATAAGGAAAGAATGAATAGGTTAGGACTTTATTCCTTTTTATTAGAAGATTGAAAGAAGATTTCATAGAGGTATACAAAATTATGAGGAGTATAGATAAATGCAAACATGCATTTTCTATTGAGGTTGGGTAGAACTACAACCAGAAATCGTGGGTTAAGGGTGAAAGGCACAAAGGTTGAGGGCTGGTGGTGCAGTGAGATCAGCGCCGGGCTTGAGAACGGTGTTTCCCAAGTTTGATCCAGTGACAGACCGCTCCCGAGCGTGCTTTCCATCCATGCCGGGTTGCTGTCGAGCTCGCAACTCGACCTCGTTAAAAAAGCACTGCCACCTCCAGTTTAAACTCCCCCGTGGAATATTGTGGAGGATCAAATACCCAAACCCATGGATAGTAGGGGTATTAGGGAAATGGTTCAGGTGCAGATCAATGGGAGTAGACAGTTTAAATGATTTAGTACAGACTAGATGGGCCAGAAGACCTGTTTCTGTACTGTGCTGTTCAGTGACTCTACACCAATCCCTGTGGTTCACCTCTGGTCACAGGCTTCCAATCACAAAAGGAACTCTCCAAAATACCCGCTGCATCCATTCTCAAACCACTCTGGAATATGATTTGTCAGCTTGCCCTGGACCCCATGAGCTCTAATCTTTAAACTAGTTTCCTTGTGGGACCTTTCAAAGATTTCCTCAAGTCCATACAGATTTACATCCATCATGCTGATCTTGTCAATACATTTTGTTACCCCTTTGAACAATCAAATAGATTGATCAGATAGGATTTGTTTGCAACAAATCATGCTGATTATCTTTGATTAATCTTTGCCCATCCAAGTGTAGTTTAATCCCAAGTTCTTTCTCCAGTAACTTCCCTACCACTGACATTTGACAAAGATACTCTAATTATGATATCTAGGAAATGTGTGGCTCTTGGAAATGCTTCCCTAAGCAACATTTCATAAAAGAAACTAAAACAGTGGTCTCTTATAGGCAATTAGGAACAACGTGCCAGTCTTGCTCTTTTCTGTCAGTAGTTCAGAGACTATGCTGTCAGTAGTAAACCTGTTATCAATACAGTGACTAATTTTCACCATCCACACCAAAGCATATCAGTCCGCTAACTAAGTAGAGATGAGGAACTTACACTTGCCATCTCCCAGGCTTGAACACACAAAATAATCAAGAATATGTATATATGCAGGAACTCAGCAGGCCAGGCTTCGGCCCAAAACATTGACTGTACTTTTCCATAGATGTTGCCTGGCCTGCTGAGTTCCTCCAGCATTTTGTGTGTGTTGCTCAACTGTTGAAAGGACTAGATAAGTAGATGTGGAGAGGATGTTTCCTCTGGTGGCAGTATCCAGAACTAGAGGCCACAGCCTCAAAATTGAAGGGTAACCTTTTAGAACAAAAGTAAGAAGGATTTTTTTTTAGCGAAAGAGTGGTGAATCTGTGGGATGTTCTGCCACAGACTGTGGTGGAGGCCAAGTCCATGGGTATCTTCAAAGTGAAAGTCATCAGTCATGGCATCAAGAGTCATTCCATACATGCTGGAATTGAGGAGATACATGCTGAAATTGAGGAGATTGAGAGGGGATCTGATTGAAATATTTAAGATAATTAAAGGATTTGATAGGATTGAGGCAGGAAATATGTTCCAGATGTTGGGAGAGTCCAGTACCAGAGGGCATGGATTGAGAATAAGAGGTCAGTTATTTAAAACAGAGTTGAGGAAGAGTTTCTTCTCCCGGAGAGTTGTGGAGGTGTGGAATGCACTGCCTCGGAAGACGGTGGAGGCCAATTCTCTGGATGCTTTCAAGAAGGAGCTAGATAGATATCTGATGGATAGGGGAATCAAGGGATATGGGGACAAGGCAGGGACTGGGTATTGATAGTGAATGATCAGCCATGATTTCAGAATGGCGGTGCAGACTCGAGGGGCCGAATGGTTTACTTCTGCACCTATTGTCTATTGTCTATAAGAGGTATGGTGAGAGGACAGATATTTGGGGTTGAATAGGATCTGGGATCAGCCATGATGAAATGGTGCAGTGGATTCGATGGGCTGAGTGGCCTAATTTTGCTCCTATATCTTAGGGTCTTATGGATAGATGACCAAAGGTTTGCTTAAAAATTTGTGTTGGGTTTTACAGATAGAATGGTAAAGAATGTGGATGGTTTAGGAGGGGAAAAGAGAGCTTCAGGTCTTGTTGCCTGAAAGCAATCCAAAAACAGCAGGACATTTGAATCTGGTATGATCAAGAAACAAGCTTTACAATGTCACAGACATTTTTAATGTTTCAAGTTTATATGGTAGTCATCTATCACGTTCGATGATGAGAGGAAACCTGTGCGGGAGAGAGAGCTTTTAAGTGGAAAAGCCCAGTCTCTCAACCTCAGAAGTTCCGATTCCCTGGTACAAACAAGCATCACCAACTGGGGGCTTCCTTGGTTGCAGTGGATGACCGTGACGTCCTTTGTGCCTCATCATGCCCTTCACTCTCCATGGAGCGTTGCAGAACTCCCTTCCTAGCTGTTGGATCTCACTAGAGATCTCATCCACTCAGGCCACTGGAGCTGACTTCGCATGCTAGGACAGGCGTGTCCCTATTTCACCGCGGTATGACACTGCTGGCTACCCTCACCTGGCTTAGACTGCCTGTTGAAGCAATTTACCAGGGTGTGACCATCTTCACATTCAAATGCAGCTGAGAGCTGAGTATCTGGTGAGTGAGCTGCCCCAGAATAGACATGACAAGCCTCTTCTCTAGAGGTGCTACCCACCTCTAAACACCCCAATGTCCCACCAATAGGAGGTTATAAAGATTGTTATGAGAGAAATTAAACCAATGCCTGCTTGATCAGGAATGATGAGGTCAGTATTATAGGTGAAGTGGATGATCTGAAGATATTGTTAGCTAGAAGTGTGATGACCTCAAAAGATAGGGAGAATAGATTAAAGAGGCTAACCAGTAGGCAAGTGTAGATGCTATGGAATCATTGATGAGAGTGGGATGTGTGAATGTGCATAGTAAGGACTGCCTTTAAGATGTGAGACAAGATAGCTTCCTGAACCACTAAATTCCTCTGAAAGAGGGTAGCCTGATGGTGTTGTTGAGTAGAGAGTTTCAGGATTTTGATCCCGTCTCAGTGAAGGAACTGCAAGTTATTTCAGATCAGAATACAGTATGACTTGGGGTGGGGGGACCTGACACCTGATATTAGAGCTTGAAGTTCTTTCCAAGTAGCTCAGGTATGTCCATGCAGTGCATGTTGTAGATGCCATGGCACACACTGCAAGATAATGAGTCTCTGGTAGAAGAATTGACTAATTTGGGTGGTCGATATAGTGCTAATTAAACAAGCTTCTTCATCTTGGATGGTTTCCGATTCCTGAAACTGCATTCTCCTAGTCATATGAAGACCATAAGCTCTAGGATTTCCTACCTCAATCTATGCCCTATTATCACCTACCCACAGTGTTTTGTTTGATAAATGACCCAGGGAAGAGATGTGAACTTTTGTTAGCCTTGAAATTCTTTAATCATTATTTAGCTTGTCTGCACTTGGAAAATAACAAATCTTATTCTGTCATATCATAGCTTGTGCTTTATAAAGATGGAGAAGCTTTGGTGTGTCAACATAGCTCACTCAGCCTCTGACTTGTTCTTGGAGCTCACTATTCATTTATTAGTTTGTATTCATGTGTGGCCTACAGCGATATTGATAGTGGTGATCTCAGCAGGTTTAACAAGGGGGTTCAGTGAGTTGACTCTGAACTCTTAAACAAGGTTATTACCTCATACTTCAACAGCCTGGATGTTACTAGGCACCTACCAGCCCAGACCTGAATGTCATCTTGTCCTTAATGCTGGCAGCCATTGGCTGAATCAGTTTTGAAGGAAATGCTAACAGGATGGAATATTGTTTAATCTTCAGTGAACATAGCCATTTCTGATTTAATGAAGGAAAGAAGGTCACTGATAAACAATTGTGGTTGGACAAGGGATTCTACTGTGAGGTGCTCACTCTGTAATATCCCAAGGCTTATTGTGGGTTATGTCCAACTACAGTCTTCGGAATCTTTTCCACTGTAAGCCTGTAAGCTTCAATTTCATCAGGAGTCCTCAACACCATTCTGCTCATAGTGAGCCCTGCCACACCACACTCTGTTCACAGTGAGCCCTGTCACATCACACTCTGTTCACAGTGAGCCCTGTCACATCACACTCTGTTCACAGTGAGCCCTGTCACATCACACTCTGTTCACAGTGAGCCCTGTCACACCACATTCTGTTCACAGTGAGCCCTGCCACACCACACTCTGTTCACAGTGAGCCCTGTCACATCACACTCTGTTCACAGTGAGCCCTGTCACATCACACTCTGTTCACAGTGAGCCCTGTCACACCACATTCTGTTCACAGTGAGCCCTGTCACACCACATTCTGTTCACAGTGAGCCCTGTCACACCACTCTCTGTTCACAGTGAGACCTGTCACATCACACTCTGTTCACAGTGAGCCCTGTCACACCACACTCTGTTCACAGTGAACCCTGTCACACCACACTCTGTTCACAGTGAGCCCCGTCACACCACATTCTGTTCACAGTGAGCCCCGTCACACCACACTCTGTTCACAGTGAGCCCTGTCACACCACACTCTGTTCACAGTGAGCCCTGTCACACCACACTCTGTTCACAGTGAGCCCCGTCACACCATATTCTGTTCACAGTGAGCCCTGTCACACCACACTCTGTTCACAGTGAGCCCTGTCACACCACACTCTGTTCACAGTGAGCCCCGTCACACCACACTCTGTTCACAGTGAGCCCTGTCACACCACACTCTGTTCACAGTGAGCCCTGTCACACCACATTCTGTTCACAGTGAGCCCTGTCACACCACACTCTGTTCACAGTGAGCCCTGTCACACCACTCTCTGTTCACAGTGAGACCTGTCACACCACATTCTGTTCACAGTGAGGCCTGTCACACCACATTCTGTTCACAGTGAGCCCTGTCACACCACACTCTGTTCACAGTGAGCCCTGTCACACCACTCTCTGTTCACAGTGAGACCTGTCACATCACACTCTGTTCACAGTGAGCCCTGTCACACCACATTCTGTTCACAGTGAGCCCTGTCACACCACACTCTGTTCACAGTGAGACCTGTCACACCACACTCTGTTCACAGTGAGCCCCGTCACACCACATTCTGTTCACAGTGAGACCTGTCACATCACACTCTGTTCACAGTGAGCCCTGTCACACCACATTCTGTTCACAGCGAGCCCCGTCACACCACACTCTGTTCACAGTGAGCCCCGTCACACCACACTCTGTTCACAGTGAGCCCCGTCACACCACACTCTGTTCACAGTGAGCCCTGTCACACCACACTCTGTTCACAGTGAGCCCTGTCACACCACATTCTGTTCACAGTGAGCCCTGTCACACCATATTCTGTTCACAGTGAGCCCTGTCACACCACATTCTGTTCACAGTGAGCCCTGTCACACCACACTCTGTTCACAGTGAGCCCTGTCACACCACTCTCTGTTCACAGTGAGACCTGTCACATCACACTCTGTTCACAGTGAGCCCCGTCACACCACACTCTGTTCACAGTGAGCCCCGTCACACCACACTCTGTTCACAGTGAGCCCTGTCACACCACACTCTGTTCACAGTGAGCCCTGTCACACCACACTCTGTTCACAGTGAGCCCTGTCACACCACACTCTGTTCACAGTGAGCCCTGTCACACCACATTCTGTTCACAGTGAGCCCTGTCACACCACATTCTGTTCACAGTGAGCCCTGTCACACCACATTCTGTTCACAGTGAGCCCTGTCACACCACATTCTGTTCACAGTGAGCCCTGTCACACCACACTCTGTTCACAGTGAGCCCTGTCACACCACACTCTGTTCACAGTGAGCCCTGTCACACCACTCTCTGTTCACAGTGAGACCTGTCACATCACACTCTGTTCACAGTGAGCCCTGTCACACCACTCTCTGTTCACAGTGAGACCTGTCACATCACACTCTGTTCACAGTGAGCCCTGTCACACCACATTCTGTTCACAGTGAGCCCTGTCACACCACACTCTGTTCACAGTGAGCCCTGTCACACCACACTCTGTTCACAGTGAGCCCTGTCACACCACTCTCTGTTCACAGTGAGACCTGTCACACCACATTCTGTTCACAGTGAGCCCTGTCACACCACACTCTGTTCACAGTGAGCCCTGTCACACCACTCTCTGTTCACAGTGAGACCTGTCACACCACATTCTGTTCACAGTGAGCCCTGTCACACCACATTCTGTTCACAGTGAGCCCTGTCACACCACACTCTGTTCACAGTGAGCCCTGTCACATCACACTCTGTTCACAGTGAGCCCTGTCACACCACATTCTGTTCACAGTGAGCCCTGTCACACCACACTCTGTTCACAGTGAGCCCTGTCACACCACATTCTGTTCACAGTGAGCCCTGTCACACCACACTCTGTTCACAGTGAGCCCTGTCACACCACACTCTGTTCACAGTGAGCCCCGTCACACCACACTCTGTTCACAGTGAGCCCTGTCACACCACACTCTGTTCACAGTGAGCCCTGTCACACCACACTCTGTTCACAGTGAGCCCTGTCACACCACACTCTGTTCACAGTGAGCCCTGTCACACCACATTCTGTTCACAGTGAGCCCTGTCACATCACACTCTGTTCACAGTGAGCCCTGTCACACCACATTCTGTTCACAGTGAGGCCTGTCACACCACACTCTGTTCACAGTGAGCCCTGTCACACCACACTCTGTTCACAGTGAGACCTGTCACACCACACTCTGTTCACAGTGAGGCCTGTCACACCACACTCTGTTCACAGTGAGCCCTGTCACACCACTCTCTGTTCACAGTGAGACCTGTCACACCACATTCTGTTCACAGTGAGCCCTGTCACATCACTCTCTGTTCACAGTGAGACCTGTCACATCACACTCTGTTCACAGTGAGCCCTGTCACACCACACTCTGTTCACAGTGAGCCCTGTCACACCACATTCTGTTCACAGTGAGCCCTGTCACATCACACTCTGTTCACAGTGAGCCCTGTCACACCACACTCTGTTCACAGTGAGCCCTGTCACACCACATTCTGTTCACAGTGAGGCCTGTCACACCACACTCTGTTCACAGTGAGACCTGTCACACCACACTCTGTTCACAGTGAGCCCTGTCACACCACATTCTGTTCACAGTGAGCCCTGTCACACCACACTCTGTTCACAGTGAGCCCTGTCACACCACATTCTGTTCACAGTGAGCCCTGTCACACCACATTCTGTTCACAGTGAGGCCTGTCACACCACATTCTGTTCACAGTGAGCCCTGTCACACCACACTCTGTTCACAGTGAGCCCTGTCACACCACTCTCTGTTCACAGTGAGACCTGTCACATCACACTCTGTTCACAGTGAGCCCTGTCACACCACACTCTGTTCACAGTGAGCCCCGTCACACCACACTCTGTTCACAGTGAGCCCTGTCACACCACACTCTGTTCACAGTGAGCCCCGTCACACCACATTCTGTTCACAGTGAGGCCTGTCACACCACACTCTGTTCACAGTGAGCCCTGTCACACCACATTCTGTTCACAGTGAGGCCTGTCACACCACACTCTGTTCACAGTGAGCCCTGTCACACAACATTCTGTTCACAGTGAGCCCTGTCACACCACATTCTGTTCACAGTGAGCCCTGTCACACCACACTCTGTTCACAGTGAGCCCCGTCACACCACACTCTGTTCACAGTGAGCCCTGTCACACAACACTCTGTTCACAGTGAGCCCTGTCACACCACACTCTGTTCACAGTGAGGCCTGTCACACCACTCTCTGTTCACAGTGAGCCCTGTCACACCACATTCTGTTCACAGTGAGGCCTGTCACACCACATTCTGTTCACAGTGAGGCCTGTCACACCACATTCTGATCATATTGAGGCCTGTTACATCACACTCTGTGCATAGTGAGACCTGTCACACCACACTGGTCACAATGAGGCCTGCCACACCAAACTCTGCTCCTAATGAGGCCTGTCACGCCACACTCTGCTCAGAATGACGCCTGTCACAAAACATTCTTGGAATTCAGCTCTCCCATCTTACTTTGAACCAAAGCACCAAAGACATCAAGAACAGGGATTCAAACAAAACTCATTCTGAGCATCAGTGAGCAAATTATAGATGATTTTGTGCTGCTTGTTAGGAGGATTTCCATCGCTTTCCCACTGATCGAGAGTTAACTAACTGGGTGATAATGAATTTGATTTAATTTGTCTTGTTTTGAATTGCAGGAAATTTTGGACAGATTTTCACAATGATGCACAAGCCATCTGCAGCTCACTCTGAGTCAAGAATAACACTGAGATTCTAACGAGTTTAGTTCAATTTCAATTGTTTGTATTGGAGTGGGATAGATTTGATAATTGTGGGACACCATTTGCAATGGGGTTGCATAATAAAGAAGCTTTGCTTTCTCCAGGATTCATTTGGAAAAAAATTCTGTTCATTTCGTGATGGATACTAAGAAATTGATATGACAATGTGGGTGTGATGAGTTATGGATAGATGTTATCAGGGATTTAACGACATGTTTTTTTATAACTTTGTTGTTAGGTGTCAGTATGCAAGTAAAAATTAAGGCAGCACTAGGCTGAGATCCTTGGGAGAAACCACTAGTGCTAATTCTCCAGCTGTGACCTTGTAAAGAATATTAGAATTGGTTAAGAATATTTCCTCCCAACTGGACCAGGCTGGAGAGGAGGAGAGTGAGGTTAACTGTGAGTGGTGGATTATTTTAGTCACAGCACACAGGTCTGTCACACTCTAGTAGATCCATTCTCAAGAGATTTGCACTGGAGTTCAGATAAGATGGGCACAAATTCAGGAGGCTTCAAAACACTTAAGAAGTTTGGAGAAGACAAGGGCATCGAAGCATTAGTTTCTGAGGAGAAAACTAGCAGACTTGAAGGAGTGGGTGTCACTGCCTTAGGGAGGAAAGCTCTTTCAGCTGCCGGGAGAATCGTCAAGGCAGTCTTGTTTTCATTGTGTGTTCTGAAGTTAAGGATATTTTAATGAGAAAACCACTTCATTATTTTGTAGTTTAGAACATGATGCCTTTGCAATTTCACTTGGCTCCTTCTGTTGATGCAAATGAGCAGTAGACAATTCACCAGTGCCATCAAGATTCAGTCTAAGAACTGACCCAGTTTAAAAAAAAATGAGCTCTAAACTCTGAATTATAACATCCAATGAAAGTAGTGGAATTTCAAAACCTAATTTCCCAACTTGCTATAGTAATGCAATTCTTTAAATATAGCACCCATCGGCGAGTGAGAAAAATGACCAGCAGTTTGAGTTTAGTTTAGGGCGTTCTATAATAGCATCAGGTTTATGCAGTTTGTACTCCTGTGTTTGCTTGCGTCTCTCTAATAACCTTTCACAGAAGTCTGAGCGACTGATATCAACTCTTCTGGCACACATCACAGTCCTGGAGGCCTAAGCCGACCTCCATTTATCATTGAGACATTTTCTGACAGCACAAAGCTTAGACAGGCTTCTTCTCTGTATTTTTTCCATTCTTTAACAGATGCTTAATAGAGATTGTTTGAAACATTTGCACAGTGGCTTTGAAAGACAACCTTGGCTCTGAAGAGGCAATGGTAACCATCAAGCTGAACAAAAGATTCTCATTATTAGACACAGCAAATGAAAAGATTATGAAGCAGATTCTGAAAATAGCTATGGCTCCTGGATTTATCCCACAATGTCAATTAAAGATGACTTTTCAAAAATTATCTTTAACAATTATCTTCTGACTAAATTTTTTACAGCTGTTTGAATGGGAAGGGAAAACATTAGAAATATTAAAGATTATAATATAAATGTTTTCCAGCTTGTTAAGCATATTGCAATGTCACTTGGTATATTGTACACCCACTCTGGAAAAATAAAGGGAAGTGGCATCTTTCTGCGATCAGGCACAATGCCAAACTGTTTTACTACTGAATAAGTAATAAGGCTGTCACCTGAATGGACGACCCACAAAAAGCACATTAAAATAAACGTATATTACTTCGGCATTGACTCACTGAACAGAAAGGGAGGGATGGAGCTGAGTTGTGGAGTGGGACTCCTTTTCCTTCTTTCCCTTGAACTTTGTATCAGTTGTTAATTAATGACAGATAAATGGAGAATCATGGTTCTGCTGAAAGCTGGCCATAAATTTGAGAGGGCACCAACACAGAGGCACAATTTCTGATGTTAATGTTTTGAAAATGATCCTTCAAAAGTAATAACTATATTTCATTTCAATGTTAATATCTCAAGATCATTTGAGGCCCAGCATAGGTTGGGATCAACCACAGAGGTTTCATCTTAACTATCTACATAATACGCAAGCCAGAGCAGTATGAACTTATCCCCACTACCTCCCCTGGCTATAACAACCACCTTAAGGGCAATTTCAAGTTTACATGTCAATCAATTATATTTAAATATCCATGGATACAGCCAAATGGAAAGCAGAGTACCAACAATCACACATAGCACAAAGCACATATAAGGCATCAGTCACCATAATAAGTATAATATAGCCCTCTTCCAAGTCATTTGTCAGCAAGAGCAATCCCGCAGCAGTCTGTAAATAAACACCATCCAGCTGGTCTTCCACTGAGCAAACACTGGAGGGCAGCACATTGCCTCCGGGCACCTCCCTCCAGAGCAGCTGCAAAGGGTATAAAGCCGTGTCCTTGCTGCGACCAAGGCCATGCAGCTCCTCCATGGCTGGTCCCACCAGTAAACCAGTGAACTGGACGTGCAGCTTTCCATCTTACTGACTGTCAGACTGCACACCAACTCTCATGCCTCTCTAGCAGAGAGCAACACGTTCCATCCCAAGTCCAGCTCCTCTGGCTCCTCTACTAATGAGCGATTCACTGATATGATAGACCTGCAGTACTTAATGCCCAGCAGTGTCTTGCAATCATAAAAAAAAGACATTTACAAAAGAGAATAATGCCTTTGGTTGGATGTGGAGAGCTCACTGCGTCCAAGCATGCCACTATCTTACTGGCATCTAAAACAGTGAAGGAATGTAGTTGCTGGAGATGGTTGTTAATGCACACCCAGAATATTAATCACAAAGTATTTGCAGGGATTTGGAACAGTTATGGGGCCATTGGGCCTTGATAACAGTCTGGAGTTTGGCAGAACTCTACAGTACAAATCTACATTTTATAACAATTGTACACACAGGAAAATCTGGAGAAACTGGAAATCCAGAGGAACACAGCAGGTCAGGTAGCATCGATGGAAGTGAATAAACAGTAAACCCTTCTTCAGCACTTTATAATAATGACTTGAGTAATATGATTATTAGTAACGTATCAGTAGCAGTTGTAATTTGGAAGCTCTCCTGGAGTCCGGGCTGTTGAGTAAATAAAATGGTCAGGGATCATCAACAATGCTTGACCCTATAGCTCTGAACGGGTGAAAAGAAATAGAGGCTTACCATTATATAGTACTTTTCATGCCAGTTTTTAAATATCCCAAAGCATTTTACAGTTAATGTACTATTTTTGAAGTATAGTCACTGTTTGGGTGGCCGTTTGGAGATTTGTCTCCAACAAAGGAGATGTCCAAAGGTTCAAAGCTTCATTTATTATCAAAGCATACAACTCTGAAATTTTTCAGTTCTCTGGGTGGCCATGAAACTAAGCAAGACAGACAGCACGCTCATCAACCCCCAAGTCCCAACTCCCTACAAACTTCCGCACTTGCTTTGGTGCTTCGATCACCCTCAAGGGGTCAAACATCGGCTCAGGCACCGTCCTGCAGCCTTCTCACCATGAGGCTCAATTCACACTGCCTCAGTCTCCTGGAGTCCTCTCGGAGGGCTGATGTAAAGAGCTCTCTCTCTCTGCTAGCCTGCAGGTCACCTTTGTACAAGGTGTAGCACCTGTTTAGCCACACCTGCACCCGGTCAGGGTCAGGTGAAGCCATGGAAGCAGGTGGTGGATGGTTGAATGACGAGCTGGTGCACATCACAAGTCCTGGTTATGTGACCACTGACAGCAAGCCATCTCTGAAGAATATTGATAATGGCTAGAGTCACCCATCTTGGAAAGACAGTTCCCAGAAGAAGGCAAAAACAATGGAAGATCATGATCACTTCATCATATGACATGGCACATAATCACAATGATGAGTCATTTTTATAAAATAGAAAATGAGGCAGACATTTTGCACAACAAAATAAATGTATTAATGTAACCAATTGAATGAAGTCTATTAAGGAATTAATTTTTGCCCATGCACTGGGGATAGCACTTTTGGTTTTCTTCAAAGTAGTGTCATGGGCTTTTTACATCCATTCATTGGAACTGTCACATCTCAAAGACATCGTCTCTAAAAATACAGCCCACTCTGTATTTTCTGGTCAGATCTCTGAAGTGAAGCATTAATCAACATTCCTCTGACTCAAAAGGTGAAAGAGCCACTGCAGCTGAGAGCTGCTTTGACTATGAGAGCATTCTAAGTTTATGACAAAACATTCAGCAGACCAGCAGAGTAGGGAAATGCAACAAATTGAGGTTCAAAGCATAAGTATGAGTGCTTGGTAGCACTGGACTGACTGTTATGGCAATGTATTTGGATAAAGAAATGTCAGTGTTTCAGAAGTAAGCAAGGTAGATTTTTTGGATTTGCCATTTACTGAAGTCAAATGAGCTTGGGCTCTGGGAACATGAGAAACCAAATATCCAGATCCGAAAACTATGTGTTGCTATCAAGAATCCGGGGTTTAAGAGGACTTAAGGTTAGAGACTAGAGACCATGAGGAAGAAACTCTTGTCACAGTATTCAATGGAAATTGATAAATTGGTTTATTATTGTCACATGTATTAAAGGACAATGAAGAACGTGACTTGCAGATTAAATCATTACAATAGTAGACTGAGACAATATAGTACCTGGTTCAGGAATGAAGTGTCACAGTCTCAGAGAGAGTGCAGTGCACAATGACAATGTGGCAAGCTCATAATGAAGTCGATTGTGAGGTCAAGAGTCCATCTTGTTGTACTAGTGGACAGTTCAATAGCATTTCAACAGTGGAGTGGAGGCTGGTTGTGAGTCTGGTGGGATATGCTTTCAGGCTTTTATATATTCTGCAAATAGAGGAGGATGGGGAGCAAATGTCCAGGGTGCGTGTGTTTTTGGATTATATTGGTTGCATGAAGGCAGCTTGAAGTTTAGATAGAAGCTATGGAGAGGAGGCTGGTTTCTGTGATGTGATGTGTTGAGCTGTGTTTACAACTCTGTAGTTAACTGCAGTCATGGGCAGAACAGTTGCCATACTAAACCTATGCTCATCGGGACAGGGTGCTTTCTATGGTGCGTAGATAAAAGTTGGTGAGGGTCAAGGAGGTCATGCCAAGTTTCTTTAGCCTCCTGAGGAAATAAAGGTGCTGACCAGCTTTCTTGGCTGTGATGTTTCTGTGGTTGGATCAGGACAGGCTGCTGGTGATGTTCACTCCTAGGAACTCAGAAGTTTGCAAACTCAGTACCAGTGGCATAAACAGGAGCATGTACGGCAACCCCGTCACCCTTGCTGAAGTCAATCACCATATCTCATGCACACCAACCCATCACTCTTCCTTAAGTCAACGACCATCTCTCAGGCACACCAACCCCTGTCACCCTTCCTTAAGTCAATGACCATCTCTCATGCACACCAACCCCTGTCACCCTTCCTTAAGTCAACGACCATCTCTCATGCACACCAACCCCTGTCACCCTTCCTTAAGTCAATGACCATCTCTCATGCACACCAACCCCTGTCTCCCTTCTGGAAGTCAACGACCATCTCTCATGCACGCCAACCCCTGTCACCCTTCCTTAAGTCAATGACCATCTCTCATGCACACCAACCCCTGTCTCCCTTCTGGAAATCAACGACCATCTCTCATGCACACCAACTCCTGTCACCCTTCCTTAAGTCAATGACCATCTCTCATGCACACCAACCCCTGTCACCCTTCCTTAAGTCAATGACCATCTCTCATGCACACCAACCCCTGTCACCCTTCTTTAAGTCAATGACCATCTCTCATGCACACCAACCCCTGTCACCCTTCCTTAAGTCAATGACCATCTCTCATGCACACCAACCCCTGTCACCCTTCCTTAAGTCAATGACCATCTCTCATGCACACCAACATTCGTCTCCCTTCTGGAACTCAACGACCATCCCTCCTGCACGTTGACCTCCTCTCCCTTCCTGAACTCAATGACCATCTCTTTTGCTTTGCTGATGTTGCATGATTATTGTGAAGAATAAGATAAAGGGTGAGGTCAGAAACATGATGATAGCAATGAGAAAAAAGTCAGAATCTTCAGGTATTAAGACTAGAATCCAGATGATGGCAATGGAGGATGTGGACTGAAAACTATAATTAAAGTTTATTTTCAAAAACTATGAGCTGAACTCAATATTCTGTGCTAATAGATATTTCTACCTCACCTTCTCAGAAACAGTCATCTATTTCCTCTCAAACACATAAACAGTGCATTTCATTCCGAATACATGGCTTCCAGCTTAGATATGCTGCACTGAAGAATGAGTACATTTATTTAAAAGTAATAAAAAACACACTCAAGTTCATCACTCAATATGGTGTGTATATTTCTTGAAGATACGAAACTGTCATTTGACTTTTCCCAGTAAAACTGAAGACAGAATTTTGTTTTATTAATGCTCTTTGTTATATTTGAAGCCAACCTTTGTTTTTTGCGGTCTACAGCAGTAAGCAAATCTACTTCAGAAAAGAAGCATTCAATATCAGCTTTACTTGATGAGCTTTTGAAATTTTTCTTCCAACTTTTCTTTTAATTACATTAAAAAGCTATCAAGTTGATAATGTTGGCTGAAGAGGTGCTTTGCATCATCTGAATAATCTGAAGTTTGCTGTTATTTTGTGGTAAAAATGCACACAGCACATGTTTTAATTGCAGAATATACCTTTGTCTAGCAGGGTCACAGTTCCAGATAAAAATGCTAGGTTGATCCCTATGCTTTGGATAGCATGCTTCACTGGTGAGATAGTTAACTTAAAGGGAAGTACCCAAGGATACAAAAGATAACCTTATATTAAAACTTTATAAATTAATTTATCTGTATTTTAAATTTCTTACATTGTGTCATTTTTAAAACATAAATTAATTAAGCAATTCACACAAAATGCTGATAGAACGCAGCAGGTCAGGCAGTGTCCAAGGAAGTCAATGTTTCGGGCTGAAGCCCTTCTTCAGGATTGGAAAAGAAGGGGAGAGAAGCCAGAATAAAAAGGTGGAGGGGAAAGGAAGAAGGATAGCCAGAAGCAGCACTCAGATGCCTGGTGTTGTGAACTTCAGTTCTGAATGCTGTATAGTGTATACATACCTTGATATTAATATGTACTTTGAATTTTGATGGGTGAAGCCAAGTGGGTGCAAAAGATGAAGGGCTGGAGAGGAAGGAATTTGATCTGAGGATAGTGGACCATAGGAGAAAGGGAAGGAGGAGGAGACCCAGGGGGAGATGATAGGCAGATGAGAAGAGGCAAGAGTCAGAGTGTGGAATAGAGAACGAAGGGAGAAGGATTTTTTTAAACTTAAATTTATTTAAACATAAAGCTTACATTTTATTCTTTCATTTCTGATTAGTTTCTCATGACCAATCATAACGATTACTTCTACATCTTCGCTGTTCCTTGTGGTGTTTTGATTTTTGTGTAGCTTATTTTTGCTTCTGATTTGTTAGATAATCTGACAGGTTAGTTACAGGAGCCACAGATTAATTTACATTCTTTCATTCTCTGGGATAGCACATCGCCACAGGTCAACACCTCCTGATTTTGTGGAATTATTGTGTGCAGAAAATGTGGCTATATTTCCATTATACTGTTGCTCTGTTTTTTTTCAAAGATATCATTTATATTATGGATTACTCTATTCGTGTAAACTTATATACTGTGGTAGTAATGTAATACATCATTATTTACGGTGGTAGTAATACTCTACATTATTACAGTTTTCTTGAGTCTGTATAGAATGTGGCAAAGCTGAATTTACTTTCATTACACCTTCATTACACATGGATGATTGTTGTAGTGATAGAACCGAGGGAAGTAAGTATATAAAAAAAATTGAAAAATGAGGGACAGAAATTAGCCAAGACTCTTTACACTGGATTCAGGCTTAGTGTTGTAGAGGAAATGTGTGACTGAAGTAAAAAAGCTTTAGCATCAAGGGAAATTAACCTCTCTCTAGAATCAAATATCTAAAAGCAAACATCAGCAATCCTTGCTTTTAGATATTTGAGGTTCTAAAGGTCCCCATAAATTCAGAAATAGTAGTTCAATTGATATGTGTGCAGCACTTCATGCATTTTCACTCCTGAAATAGTAATTTCTACCACAGTTCAAACAAATGTCTATTCTAATATAAATTAATTTAAGAATATTATTTCTTCTAGAATGTTATATAAAATTAAATATGCTGCATATTTTTGTGTGATCTGATTTCTTTTTTTTAATCTTTACTCTTTACACATTGTGGAAATGCTATTGTTGAGAAAAAAATCCTGTTTACTTTTAAGACCATAAGACCATAAATATAGGAATAAATTAGGCCATTTGGCCCATCAAGTCTACTCTGCCATTTCATCATGATTGATCCAATTTTCCTCTCAGTCCCAATCTCCTGCCTTTTTCTCTCCTATTTGCTAGTCAGTTTGTAACCAAAGAGCAGTAAACTGTAATTAATCTTTTCTTCTCTTCTTTGTTCTATACACTTTAGCTTTAAGACATGTGAAATATTACTGACTCCATTTATATTTTATGTACTCCTCTTTTGTCAATATGAAATTGATCAGCTTTCCCCTTCATTCCTCAACCTGCCCTACTTGTATTTCACATCATTGTATAGGATGACAACAATATAATTTCTGTCAGTGCACTAGTATGTCTTCCACTATTTTTATTGTCTATGTGGAAGATAAATGCAAATTTTATATATAATCAGATTAGATTCATTAGATAAATTGCATATTCACTGAAGGTAGGGAATTCACCAATTAACTGAAATCCATATAATGTCCATTTATCTGATCAGATTATTTTTAGTAGATATTGAGATTACTTTGAAATCATACTTGAGAAAAAAGTTTTACTGTGATTCTGAGTGTAAGAACCTCGTGGAAGAACATTATAAAATTAAGGTGAAATTTTGAATTAAGTGTTGTTGTCAAGCTTGACCAGCTAGATATTGCTCAAGCCTTGGGTCATATGGGTGACAAGATAAGAGGCAATCGCTGCCTTGCTTGTGTGAGCTAACAATAACTGGACATAGATCATGCCAGCAATGACGTATTGTTAACATTTTCCTGAGATTGTTTAGTAAGTAGGGGAACTAATTGTAGACATGCATTTTGAATTTTGTGTATCGCGCATGAAGGTTGGCAAACTGGCTGATACCTATCAAGTGCTTTTTGAAATCTCTGACCAAGTATGTTTAGCTGTTGGCTGTAGCCCAAAATTTACTATATAAAGTTAAGGTTTAATCTGACGTTGATAGAGTTGCGAGACACTGGCTCCTCGTGATCACATAATAAAAAGATTAACCTTATACTGAACAATGTGTCTTCATTTCTGTTCCCTAACAGAGTAAGGTCTCTCACATGAATTTGGCAACAAAATTCTTTTGCGGTAATATACGGTAAATCAGAGTAAATTCTTTGACAACCTCCAAAACAAATCGGGAATCAAAATCAATGTAGTTATGCATCATTCATTTTGCCAACTTTCTGGGTGAGTGGTTCATGGTGAAATACCATTAGTTTACTGAATGTGGCTGAGTGATATTGATACATTAAAATATGAACCATTATTGACAATTTGAACACATGGGCAAAGCTCTATTAAACATATGCCATTAGTATCTACTGCAATAGTAATATACTTTTGATCTATAATAGCAATTTTTAATTTTTAATCTAATTTATGCAACAGTAGTGAAGTATTAAATAAGCTTTTTATCCTTAGCTAAATTACCAATTGATGGTGATAGTTAATCACAGCTGATAAATAAAACCATTGGATCAGTGTACATAATTTCTTTCCGAAGACATCCTCCTCCATTTCCAACTATTTGGAAACCAGTTCATTCCATTAATACATCTGCTTGACAGTTTCAGCAAGCTGAATTCAACCCTAAACTCAGAGATTATACTTGGCAACTTTATACATTCTTGTCGGGACACATAGTTTTCCCCAGGCACCCCATTTCCTACAACCTGTCAATCATTTATGGTAGAGTAATTACTTCTCTAAATTATCCCTCATGCGGTTGAATGGGAAAAGAATCAAAGTAAAGAAGAATAATAAGTGCACTAACTCTACTTTTCTTTCCAGTGATGCTTCCTGACCTGCTTCGTTTGCAGCATACTTTTGCTTTTAATTCAGATTTTTTGTTTACTTTCAGTGCCAGTAACATATTTGAAGGGTTTCTGAATTCTCTCCTCCAACTGCACTCAGGTATTAAATCCAGGTTCAGTTAGATTACTACGCTTCCTTTTATGAAAGTTTCTCTTCTTGTGCCAGCCACCATGTTTTGCCTATAGCACCCCGCATTGGCTTTATTTTTGTTTAAAATGTTCATTAGCCCAATTAGTGTTACTAAATGCAAATTATTGAAAGGATGTGACAATTGCCTTTTTCACTGTTCTTTTTAGTTTCTTAGTTAAGTTCTCTGTAAAAGTGTATGTAAATCTTATTTTTGTGTTGTTTTTGGCTATGCTTTTTTGACATTTTTGCTTTCAACATTTATGGTAGAGACCCCCCCCCCCCCCCTCCATTACTCACACACTCAACGCTTCAGGAACAGTTTCTTCCCCTCCAACATCAGTCTTCGGAATGGAAATGAATCTATGAACACTACCTCATTATTTTTCTCTCTCTTTTTGCACTATTTATTTAATCTATTTGTGCATTCTTCTTACTGTAATTTCTTATTGCAATCTACCTGCTGCCACAAAACAACAAATTTGGTATTATGAAAGCTGATTCTAATTCAGATTCAGTTACATCCAACTATTCCAACAGAATCTGTGATAAATCCTTCAGAATTTGAACAAAAACCCTCAGCAAATTTGCCCCAATATCTATGAAAACTTTTGAAGTTCTGGAATATTGGATCTCACTGAACATCTGTTGTTTTTTGGTGAACAATCTTGGATCTGTCATAACAAACAGTACTACAACACTTCAAAAAAAATCTAATTACGATTTAAATACAGCATTGAAATCTTTCTCTTTTGTTCAAAGATTTTACATCGTTCTTTTCCTTGCCTCTCCCTTTGATGGAATGTATTTTCGACTTTCTGCTTAGCTAGTTTAATATGGCAATGGCCTTATGAAGTATTCCATTGCTTCCAATCTGCTACATACCTAGATTTCTCTCTCTGTTTTATTGTGCACTCATTTATGTTGAAACTTAGACTCATTAGATAGTATCTTACTCCAGTGTCTTCTTCCAGCATTTTCAATCTATGGATACAATATTATTTTTAATTTTGCTTCCTGCAATCTTCAAGGTTATAAAATGTATATTTTTTATCACCAATTCGTTGCTCTTTCATTAATCTTATATAGTTTGACCTTGAAAGTAAGCTGTAGCACAGACTTTCCCTTTATTAGTTTCTCAATGAAGGGATGATTATGCCTCCAGAGAAGCATGATATCATTTCTGTGAGATTACTTTTACTTTCTACAGTATTACCAATCTGTTAACCAAGCATCGTTTCTTTAGTAATGACTGTAAAAAGGTAGGAATCTAACTAAAATTAAATGCATGATGGAAATCAAATGATAACGGCTTTTAACTTTCTATGTATCCTTGTTTTCATTTCCTATCAATCAATCATCTAGTAGTTGTTCACCTCTCTCATATATACATCTATTAATTGTAAATCCTGCTTGTCATGTCCTGTCATCAGTAATATAAAAATAATACAGGATGAAACATTTTATTTTATTGGTGTTTAATATCAAAAATTCTGATCTTTACTCCATATCCAAACATGAACCTCTGTTATATCTCACTTGGTGTGAAGTATTAGTTATTTTCATGTGTTCTTTTAACTCTACGAAGGTGCCAATGTAGTGTGGCGGTTAGCATGATCTATTACAGCTCGGGGCATCGGAGTTCAGAGTTCAGTTCTGGCATTCTCTGTGAAAAGGTTCGTACATTCCTCCCGGGAGAGTGTGGGTTTCCTCCCACAGTCCAGAGATGTACCGGTTAGTGGGTTAATTGTTCATTTTAAATTATCCTGTGATATACCTAGGGTTAAGTAAGGGGGTTTCTGGGCCTTGCAGCTCGTTGGGCTGGGCGGGCCTGGTCTGCACTGTATTTCTAAATAAACATAAAATAAAATATAAATTATTTTAAGATTGTTTTATTATAGCACTGCCCAATATCTTTGACCTACGCTGCCTTGTTTGGTTTATACAGTTATTGCTCTGCTGACCCATATGCACAGCAACCATCCATTCTTCTGTCGCTCTTTGTAGAGCACAATGACTGTAGGAGAAAAATAGTTGATACGAAAAAGATTGTGGTCCTGAAATTGTGTGCCAGAACTGGTTTAGTTCACAAATTATATTGATCAAAATGCACACTTCTGGTTTTGTTCATTGTCTTGTGACTTTTTAAAAATATCACATCACTGCAATTTATGAAGGTTATTTTTAATAATTGGAGATCCCTTTGTCTCTTTATATGGTTCTGTGAATGCACAGAATCTTGAAAAATAGGATTCTAGTTTCATAAAGACATCTAGTTCTTCTATATTCACTGAGCTCTCCAGAGTTCATGAAGCAAATGCCACCTAATACTTAAAGGAAAATGGTCTTATTGCTCTCCATGGCCCCACCAATAATATTCAAAGTGGCCATTAGAAACTTCAAAACCATTAGACTGTGTACCCTACAAAGGGCTCCCCATACAGGGACACTTTTCATTAGGAACCTGCAAAATCAGACTGAAACAATGAAACAATACAGGAAAGGACATTGACCCATCAAGTTCACACCAACCTATTACAGTAATACCAATTCCCTCCACTTTGGGCTCAACTTCTCCCATATTCTGTGTCTCACCAACACACTACAGTGGCAAATATTCATATCAACCTGAGATGCTAGAAATCCAGAGCAACACGCTCAAAATGCTGGAGGAGCTCAGCAGGTCAGGGAGCATCTATGGAAGGAAATAAAGAGTTGATGTTTTGGGCTGAGTAGTGAAGGATCCTGACCTGAAACGTTGACCGTTTATTTCTCTCCATAGATGCTGCCTGACTTGCTGAGTTCCTCCTCCATTTAATGTGTATTACTCATCATAACAAGCTGCATGTCTTTGATATGTGAAAGGGAACAACATTACTCAGAAGAAACCTCTCCAGTTACAGGGACAACGTGCAAAGTGTACACAAACAGTACAGGAAGTTGGCTTTAAACTCAGGTCACGGTGGCTAAGAGGCAGTAATTCTTCTCATCATACCACTCTGCTGCCCAATTCATCTTCAACTATTTAGCTGTGGCAATGGAATATTTAACGTACTGCTGGTGATATTAAACCTGATTCTGATTCTCTGTGCAAAAGTTTAATTATATATAGCGAGGGTGGAGTTTCATGGGAAGAGTGTGGGGGCGGGCAGGTGGCAGAGAAGAAATGCCAAGGGTAGAGAGTGGTGAGTGTGCAGATACACCCAGCCTTGAGGCACCAGACAAGGTCAGTTGATTCCAAACAATTCGTTTATTGATCGTTATAGAATGTCCCTCTGGTGCTTACTGCTCCCTCCCCTCTCCCTACCCCTTTCCCAACCATGATGCTCTTCTCTGTGTCCCTCCCACTCTCAGCCCACAATAAAGACCCATATTGGAATCAGCTTTGTCATCACTCACATGACATGAATCATTTTATTTTCCAGCAGCAGTACAGTGTAATACATAAAATTACTACAAAACTGTGCAAAAACCTTAGGCACCCTGTGGGGGGGGGGGGCGCGGGGTGTGTGTGAGTTTTGTATTGCTCAACACTGCTATCATGTTTGAATACTTGAAGACATCTTGTCAGTTTTGAACATAAATGTTTTTGTAACACAAAATCAATAAGCAGTAAACTGACCAATATCTTTCTTACACAGTCCTTTACAATTTTTTTTTGTTAAATTTACGAATTTTCATGGAATTGTAGAGTATGGAACCACAAAATGCCAGCTTGCATTTAGCTCCTTCATCCTGTGAATCGGGTGACCAGCTCAAGTGATTCAGAAAAATAGTTAAAATGCAACCTGTCGCTGCTGAAATGTCTAATAATGAACCTGTGAGTTGGTCAAATATACACAGCTTTCAATTGGAATAAGTTATTCTCCTGACAGAAGCATTCACAATTGGAGAGCACAAGTTAAGGTAAGGGTAATAAATTTGGTTGAATTCTGATGAGATATTTTTTCACCTCTGGAATGTACTGTCCAAGAAGGTGGTGAAGGCAGGTAAACCCACATCATTTAAGAAACTTGTAGCTGAACATCTGAATTGTTTCAGCATAATAGGTTCCTGACCACATATTGCTAAATTGACTATCAACTGGTACTTGCTCATGATAGGCTGAAGGACTTGTTTCTGTTTTGTATGATACCACCATAATCAGGTAGAATTGAAGAGTAAATCTGAGAATACACTAAAAAATGTGAGGTTCCAACATTTGTTTCAGGGAATAATTATGGAATTTAACATTGATTTTGTAGTTTTTTCACCTATAGTCTTAACCTTTAAAATGTTTTTAATTGATTGTTTGGGGCTACAAATTTTTATCTTGCACTAAGACTGCCTATTTATATGTATTTCATTGTGATTTAATAGATTGAATCTGATGACTGTAACATGGGTCTCTGTCAGATCGTGCCTGACCCAAAAGTAGTTATAAGAGCACTTTGACTACCGAAGTCCAAGTACTGTATCATCATTGCCTCGATCAATAAATTAATTAAAATAAAGAAAGTTTTTGGCCAGAATTTTTGGGAGAGGCATGACGCCTGCACTTGCCACTTAACCACACACAAAACCTCGATTACTTTCAATGGCTTCTCTGTTAAGAACTTCCTGAATCAAACTTAATCAACAAGGCCTTACAGAGCAGTTCAGGTAGCATCTATAGGTCTGTGGACCCCGCCCCCGGATAATAGTAGGGGTCCATGGCATAAAACGATTGGGAACCCCTGGTCTATATGAAGAGTTGATGCTGAAATAAAAGAGATAATGTAAACACTGAGCAGTTCAGAGAGTGTCTAGAGCAGGGGGTCCCAAACTTTTTTATCCCATGGACCAATACCATTAAGCAAGGGCACTGTGGACCCCAGGCTGAGAACCCTGCCTAGAGGAAAAGTTGATGTCTCAGGTTGGAAACTGGTCAACTGAAACATTGACTTTCTCTTTCCACAGATGACCTGTGACTTGTTGATTACTCATTTCCTGTACTTTGTTTTCATTTGAAGTTGATAGATATCTTGCACTGAAATGTTCAAAAACTGATTAAAAAAATTACTTGGTATTAACATTTTAAAATGTAAAAAGAGGAAAACACCAGAAACAAATAAAATCATATAATTAAATACCATTAAATCATAATATACTTGAAACTAATCCCTTGGCTTTACAACAGTTAGCCCTCCATTGGAAGGAACTAAGATTAGAATCAGAATCAGATTTAATATCACTGACATATGTTGTGTTGTTATGCAGCAGCAGTACATTGTAATACATAATTAAAACTGTGAATTACAGTTATACACATACATTTACAGATATACACATACATTTTAAACATTGAATTAAATAAGTAGTGCAAAAAGAGAAAGAAGTATTGAGGTAGCATTGAAGTGTCCTGCTGAAGGGTTTCAGCCCAAAATGTCGACTCTACTCTTTTCCACAGATGCTTCCTGAGCTGCTGAGTTTCTGCAGCATTTTGTGTGTCTTCCTTGAATTTCCAGCATCTGCAGGTTTTCTTTTGCTCGTGATTGAGTTACTGTTCATAGGTTGCTGAACCTGAACATTTTTAACTTGGTTGAGGACCAGTAGGCAGGTTTTCTAGTTCAGAAACTGTGGGAAGTTGGCTGTCCACTGCTGGATTTCATGGGGAAACCAGAGAAGAAATGCTTTTGAAAAAAACCTGCTAGGATGATCAGGAGTAAGCAGCTCAGCAAGAGCCCTGAACGATTGACTGTATACATCGGCAGAAACCACAGGCATTTCTCTGCAAAGTCTAGGGCAGGGGTTCCAAACCCGAGGTCTTCAGACTCCTTGGTTAATGGTAGGGGTCTATGGCATAAAAACGGTTGGGAACACCTGCTGTAGGGCATTACTCCTGATCAGCAGATCAGACAGCATCTAATGCATCAACAGGGCATTAAATGGTACCCACCCTGCAGAGTTCCTCCAGTACTTTGTGAGTGCTGCTCATTATTTCTTCCTTTTACTTTAAATCAGGGCTTCCCAGTCTAGGGTCCATGGACCCCTCACTTAATGGTAGGAGTCCATGGCATAAAAAAGGTTTTGAATCCCTGCTTTAAATGATAAAATAAAAGAGTTATTTATTTAAATTTATGTGATGGCGTTTTGAAGAATGAGATGACACTCTTAAGAAGCTGGTTAGAGGTTGGGTTGGTTTGACTAATGGAGGAATCTGAAACAAGGGGAAAACTGTAAAGCGAAGGGTCAGGATTTAAAACTGATGGACCGAGAAATTTCTCTCGTGGATCTTTGGATCTCTCTGCCCTGAGGCCAGGATATTACAGGTGTATAAAATAAAGGTGGATGAATATCTGATAAATCAAGGAACAGAAAATTACATGGAATTAAATGGGTAAATTTATTAGTAAATTGGTTTATTATCATCATGCACTCAGTGTCTTCCACACAGATCATTTCATCAGCTCAGTCCTTTGAGGTAGTACAAGGGAAAGCAATGACAGAATGTGAAATAAAGTGTCAGCTTTACACAGCAAGTGCAGTGCAGGGGGACAACGGGGGTGGGGGGGTCAAAGCCATGGTGAGGTTGATTGTGATGTCAAGAGTGTATCATATCATACAAAAAGTCCATTTAATAGTGTCAGGGCAGTGGGATAGAAGCTATTCTTGGATTGAACGGCAAGCTTTCGTATCTTCTGCCTGAAGGGAGTGGGGAGGACACAGGTTGGCCAAGGTGGGTGGATTCTTTGACATCTTTTTGGAGTCACCAAGAAGTGAAAGGAGAGCTCGTGGAGGGAAGGCTGGGTTCTGTAGTGTGCTGAGCTATGACCACAACTCTCTACAGCTTCTGGCAGAGGAGTTGAGCCCAGTGCAGATTAGCCATGATCATATTAAAAGATGAGGCGGATTTGAAGGCCCCATGTTTTCAAAGTATTTGATAGATATTTAAAGATGGTTTGGGGGTGGCTACTGAACAGGACTGAAAGAAGCTGCTTAAGGTTGTAATATTAGTCAGCTCTTTCTTGGGTACTAGCCTTGAAAGTATGCAAGACATTTTCAAGGGGTGGTGTCTCAGAAAAATGGTGTACATTATTAAAGACCATTCTCACCCAGGACACACCCTCTTCTCATTGTTGCCATCAGGAAGAAGACACAGAAGGCTGAAGGCACACACCCAGTGATTCAGAAACAGTTTCTTCCCCTCTGCCACCCAATTTCCAAATCAACATCGAATCCATGAACACTACCTCATTTTTTAATTATTATTTCTGTTTTGCACCGCTTTAATGTAACTATTATATATATAACCTTACTGCAAATGATTTATTATTTTTATTATTTTTCTTTCTATGTTATACATTGCATTGTACTGCTGCCACAAAGTTAACTAATATCACCACACATGTTGGTGATAATTAACCTGATTCTTCTGATGATTGTGACAGGACAAAATCAGGGCAATAAACACAATTGGATTATTTAACCAGGGTGGCTAAAATGGTTGAAGTAATCCAGCCTTGTTTTGGAATAGACATGCAATTTGAACCATGGATGTTGAAGAAGGGTCTAGGCTTGAAACGACGACTGTTTTATTTATTTCCATGGATGCTGTCTGACTGGCTGAGTTCCTGCAGCATTTGGTATGCGTTACTCTGAAGCGTTGTGTGATTGACAGAGGAGTAAATCTGTTTTTATAAATCGGTGAGATGATTATTCTCCAGTAAAATTAAATGAAGAGCCCCTCATAATAGAAGTGAACAGGTGTGTAAGTTCTATCCTAAAACTTGCTGCGTTTTATTGAAAATTGATTAGGAATTCTTATTGAAATGGTGTCTGTTCCCATCATGATGGTCGGACTCTGACTGACTGCCAGGGAAAAAGAGGAAAGCAAATTTATTGTTGATGCAACTGGAAACGAAATGAGTATTCAGAAAACTAGCGCAGAATGTGGCTTCCTCCAGGCGATGGCCTATTCCCAGAACTGGGAGAATTGAAAGCAGGCATCCTCTGTGCCTGCATTATGATAAATTAAGGCCACTAGAAGGACAACATAATGCTACCGGAAACCATCGGTCCCCTCTCCCCACTCCTCGATCCATTTCTAACCAAATATTCTCTCAGACCGTAATCTAATCCTTTTCGATTTATTTGCAGAAAATCAAACAAGTGAGAAGCGAAGGGTCAAACGCCAAGTTGCCCGTTCCGCCGGACAAACTCAACAGGATCAATTTGCGCATGGTAGAGGAGAAGAAATATTTACCCAAGCCCGAGACTGACAAAGAAAGCGCGGGCAAACCCGAGCAAGTCTCGCCGAATTCCTCCGAAAAGACGGGTGTGGACAACTCGCAATCGCTGAGCGATTCTTTGTATGACAGCTCCTCATCTTGTGCGAGTCAAGCTTCTAACGGCGTGTAGAGCGACAAAGAACCAAAAAGAATAATAATGCAAATTAAAGACAGTTGGGACAATTTTGAAACTCTGTCTGAGTAAAATTAAGACGGAGTAACGAATTCTGCTCTGCTCTTCCCACAGCAGATTGCACTTCTTGTCAAAGAACACTGTATTAAAACTGGTAATTGCTGCAATTCCTATGACGTGAATTAAATTTAAAGGAAACCTATTTTGCACTGTATAAATACTGAATTTCTTTTCTTGTAAATTGAGAAATATATTTGTACACAATAAAGCAATACATACTAAAACATGGTGCAATCCTGCCTGGACTAACACCCTTTAGCTGGGAAGTTGGAGATCACAGGTTAAAATATCATTTTCGTCTGCATTTATTTTTTTTTGTTCGCTTTTTGCTTGGGTCAGATCCTGTGCTGGAGAGCAGTTCCGCGAATGGGCACGCTTTCAAGGAAATTGGGTTTTTAAAACGCACTCCCACTGTAAGGAGGGAAGCAGAAACTATCTACAACTCAAATTTTTGTGCCTAGGAAAGTGACGGCCCCAGTTCGGATGATGTATATTTTAACTCAGGTGACTTGTAACATTTATAAGAAAATGGATGGCCGCGTATTCCAAGCTTAGCGGGGTTTTGTCCTTAAACAAATGTCAGGGATATCTGTAAAATACTGTAGTTGTTCTTTAAAATCTCCTGTAATGAAATGAACGCATCTTCAGCTACGAGCCAGACTGTTAGTAATAATCAGTTTTCACTTTCCCTTTACTTATTTTAAACGACTTCGTCGTACATCCCTACTGGAGTTGATGAAGTTTTTTTTAATAGCAACCCCTTTTCCAGCAGAGACCTGGCGGGGCTGACTCAATCTCATCAATCCCCCTGATTTCCACCACAGCTCCCCTCATGTATTTGGAGAACATGCGAAATTTCAAATGGCGCGTATTTTTTTCTAGATGTGAGATATTTATACCTACTTTTGTACATCGAATTGTAAAGTAGTATATTTGATATGTTCTGACTCTACACTCAATCAAAACGGCTGATTCAAAAAATGTTCCAAGTGCAAACATCCGCAACGTTCGCAACAGTGTTACTTCAATTCCTGGTGCAATCTAGATGTTCATTCTTAGAAATTAATGTCATATTTTCCATGTACGAACTTTGTTAAAACAAAATAAACTCGATGCGTTTGTTTTCAGATTTTAAATAGGAGAGTCTGTCGTGTGTTGCAAACGTCGCCTTGTTATCTTTTAATTCTAGGCGTGCCGACAGAAAACTTTCAGAACCATTTCCCGATATTTGATCGCTTTTGTTGTTTTGCGATGGCCGGGCATCCAGTTAACACACATAAAGACTCAAAGGCGCTTGAGATGGTTACGCGAATTGCAGGCTTCCCCGCACTCCGTGTGCGCGTACTCGCCTCTCGGTGACTGGCGGACTCACCTAATCCCGCAAGGAATCGGTGCGCCCCTTTTGCAGGGTAATGCATGCACTGTACCTGCAGTTAGTTAATAATCAGACTAGCTGCGCGCTGCCCACAAAACTGTAAATGCACTTTTATTCAGAGCAGGGATATGACCAGTGAGCCGTGATCGCAATAGAAAGGGACAAATGGAAAAGCTTCCAAGCATACAGGTGATCACCTAGCATTCTGATAAGCAGCACTTTTGAGGCTTATTAGGATTAACTGTTTGAAGACCGTAATTGCAGCTTTGTCAATTGACTTCCGCGTTACAATGAACCGAACTCGTAGAGCCGGTTCATGCAATTGTGGAATTCCGCAGTACTGTGTTGGTTTTACAAAGCCTCGCGAACACGTACTGCCGATAGATGTAACATTCGGCGCCGTTACTTCCAGAAAACTCGGGAATTTATTGGGGAAGAGGAAATGCAGATTTACGCACATAAACTCGTCAGATTACTTGTACATCTAATATCACTGAGCTTCCATCATATTTATAGACTACTGCAGTTTGTATTTTACATAAGCCGTTCTGCCTGACTCAATTACTTTAATCTTCACCCTCTTCCCTTTTCTCTTCTCTTCCTACAGTCAATGTGCTTGCTTTCCCGCATCTGCTAGTTATATCTTACTTTCTTTCTGTCTCTCGCTCCCTCTTCCCCTGGAATACGTACCACGAATCTCTCCCGAGTCCCAAGTGACAGATGACTGTTGTCACGTGGTGCCAATGTTTGCCTCCTCTGCCCATTTCCCTGTCTCTCCACCAAACTCTCAGTTTCCTCGGGCTCTCTCTCAGTCGAGGGACCGACCACTCCACAGACATGGCTTGACCGTGCAAGCTCGCCTGAGACCCGACCTGACGGTGCGCTCTACAACGATACCGTGCAACAGAATGGAGCTGTTCATATACACAACTTTCTGCGGCATGTTAGCGGCCACAGGTAAGCTTGGGTCCCCTGACGGGAAAACCAGTTTCCCAGGAGCTGAAGTAATTTAATCTGCAATAGCTGTAACCAAAAATTGTCTTGCGTTTTCTCTGCTCTGTGTTCCCGTGTGTTTAAATCAATTGCTAACAACGATTTTTCCTATAGTCGAAACCCTTAAAAGATTTTTTTTGCAATTTACCACAGTGAACCAGTGTGCGTGAGCTGTCACAGCGCATACTGGTTAATTAATGGCAATAAAAGTTAATAAGGGCCATAAGTGGATCCAGCGAGCAAAGCCTTTCAGTCTTCGACATGAAATTATTTCAGGTGACTGAACTTGCAATTTATTGGGTTCAGTTCAGTCTCTACATCTTCATTGTCATTTCAGCGGGTAAGTGCGGAGAGGCCGATTTGACAGTCCATCAATCCACCATCTTAACTTTTTTTCAGGATATGGCTTTCAGATCCAATGTTATCAATGTGAAGAATTCCGATTGAACGACGATTGCTCATCTCCGGAGTTCATCGCAAACTGTACTGTCAACGTCCAAGACATGTGTTTAAAGGAAGTGATTGTCAAAAGTGACGGTAGGACCACTCGGGAAGATCGCACGGGGAAAATATTCATGTAGTTCGGCTTGTAATAATTTAGTTTCATGAGCAATAACTTTTGGTCAGTGGATGTCAAAGAAAATATATTATTTTGACACTGCAACCTTGTAATTAGAATTTCATCCTCTCGAATAGATACAATAAACATCCTTAATTTATTTTTTATAGATTAACCAATTTCTGTCTGAAGTGAAATATGGTCCCATCAGGTAGTGAAGTGTTTCGGGGTTCTTGCGAATCTAGGTTGCAATTGACTGCAAGATACAGAAATAAATTTAAAACACATAAAAACGCAGCTGATCGATCTGCTCGTCCATTCAATGTTTCTTTTTCTGTCTAGCAGTCCAATATTCGACTATATGGGCAAAGAGATTAAATCCGACATTTTGACGTGATTAGGGACAAGGAGATCACAAACTGAATTATAAGGTCTGAACTGTGCTGGGGTGTTAGTAATATACTCTTTGAATTTAAATAGAATAATTTTTCTCTTCCACGGCATTCTAGATAAAGACCTCTCACCATAACGTGATGAATGGAAAAAAAGAATTCAATTTCAATAAATGTGACTTCTACATTTACAAAGCTTTGAGAAGTTTAGCTTTTGGAGCGATTAGACAAGTCGAATTTACTTTCTTCCCAATATATAAAATTCGAAAGTGAGGATATGATCTTAAGTTGATGGAGCAATACGCACAAATCGCTGGAGGAACTCGGCAGGTCAGGTAGCATCTGTGGAAATTAATAAACACAGGAGATTCTGCAGATGCTGGAAATACAGTAACACACACACAAAATGCTGAATGAACTCAGCGGATCGGGCAACATCTATAGAAAGTAACCTGTTTACAATCAGGCCCAGACCCTGGTCAGGATTGAATGAATATCCCTTTTTCTTTCCAGTCTTGATGAAGGTTCTTGGCTGAAACATTGGCTGTGTATTCATTTCCATAGATGCTGCTTGACCTGCTGAGTTCCTGCAGCATTTTGTGTGAGTTGCCCTGGATCTCCAGCATCTGCAGAATCTCTTGTGTTCATTATTAAGTTGATAGAGTCAAAATTCTGTGTAGTGCAAGTAATAGATGGAAGTATTTTACAAACTTTAATATTTAGTAAGGGAAGTGCAGACAGATCTGGGATGTTATATTACATTCTGCTCTCAGCAAACATAGTTATACAATTCTCTTCATAATACTGCATTTAGGTTCCAGTTATATAGATATTAGATGTTTAACATGCATTGATGTATTCCGTCTAATACAGGAAGCTCACAAAACTATGGCTGACAAGTGCAGTGAGACTTGAGTTTAAAAGAAACACATTTAACTTCACCATTCACATAACATCTGGCCCCAGAGCATCATCTCAAAAGACAATGCTTACAGTATGCAAGAAGCTATCCAACTTTAAGAAAAATTGTACCAAGAAATACAATAAATAATATGTCTTGGGGTATAGCAATCTCAAGTAAATCATCTCATGTAATGGCTAACATGAGAGGACACAGGTTTAAGGTTCTTGGAAGTAGGTACAGAGGAGATGTCAGGGGTTAGTTTTTTACTGAGCGGTGAGTGTGTAGAATGGGCTGCCAGCAACAGTGGTGGAGGCAGATACAACAGGGTCTTTTAAGAGACTCCTGGATAGGTACATGGAGCTTAGAAAAATAGAGGGTTATGGGTAAACCTAGGTAATTTCTGAGGTGAGTATATCTTCAGCCCAGCTTTGTGGGCCGAAGGGCCTGTATTGTGCTGTAGGTTTTCTATGTTTCTGTCCTTAAACTGTAGATTTTCAGACCACCATGTGCTCACTCAGTGCCAATGGAAAGTAAAGGCAAAAGTATTTCACCAGCTCCGTATTTTGAATGTGACAGAAAGATTTTAAATTACTGAGAACTCGCTTTTCATAATTCTCATTGTCTGTTTTGGTTAAATCTAAATTGAGATTTTGAAGGCTTCTGTTTTAATTAGGGTTTTGTCACAATCTATAAACAAAATTTGGACTTGATAAATACAAGGTCTACTCCATAGAATCTCTCTGCAGTAATCAAGAGAATGCAGTAATGATGTCATAAAGGCATGTTATTGTTTTCACCCAATGTCAAGCAGCTCTGCATTGACTCTGATGAGCTCTTACATATTGGTGTCACTAACATTTTCCCGAAAAGTAATCGAAAATTTAAGTTCATTCTGCCATATAGGGAAATAGATTAAATTTGATATTGAGGCACAATTATTTTTAATACAACATAATTAAGGGTTATAATACAAAACATCATATTATATTTTGAACTACTTTGATTTTGCTGATCTGGACGATGACAGTCAGTTATGTGCTTAGACAAAGAAATATAACTGTTTAGATAGATGTAGTTAGTTACACAATGTAAAACTGAATATATTATTGAATTCAAGACTATAATCAAGCATTACAATTGAAATGGCTTCTCATACAATGGTGTAATTTCACACTCTTAACACCATTTAATTGGAGTCACTTGCATAGGTTAATTTCGAGTTCAATCCCAGGTCTCAAAGCATTCTGACAAATAAATCAAGAAAGAAGACAGTGCATGTTCCCTTCTTACATCTGAAAATAACAGAGGGAGCTGTGAAGTGAGTTTTGCAGTTTTCTAATAGAATCTACACAGGTGAATTTGACCATTAGACCATAAGATATAGCAGCAGAATGAGACAGTTTGACCCATCGAATCTGCTCCACCATTTCATCATGGCTGATCCATTTTCCATCTCAGCTCCAATCTCCTGCCTTTTCCCTGTATCCCTTCGTACCCTGACCAATCAAGAACCTATCAGCCTCTGAGTTAAATTTACATAAAGACACAGCTGCCTGTGGAAAAGAATTCCGTAGATTCACCACTCTTTGGCTAAAAAAACAATTATTCCTCATGTTCTTTCTAAAAGAATGCCCCTCTATTCTGAGGCTGTGACCTCTGGTCCTAAACTCTTCCACCATAGAAAACATCCATTCCACATCAGCTCTATCAAGGCCTTTTAACATTCGATAGGGACCCTTTCTCACTGCTCCCTCTCTATGATCTCTGCTGCTCTCCAACTTCTCAGTTATGTCCTCACCCAGACTCGCTACCACAGCTATCACCTTCCAGTTATCCACTTTCTTCTCACTCCATCTTTTAATTTTGGCACCTTTCACCTTCCTTTCCAGTCCTGCTGAAGGGTCTTGGCCTGAAATGTTGACTGATTATTCATTTCCATAGATGCTGTCTGACCTGCTGATTTCTTCCAGCATTTTGTGTGTGTTGCAAAGATGAAATTTGTTTCTTTATGTGCAATTACCTTCTGGCCTATGGATTTCCTGAATTTGAACAACAAATACCCATGCATTTTTTTTGGAAAGGTTGCTATCCAACTACTGAATAAATATTTGGATTTACACAGTATGAGTGTGAGGGAGCAAGAAAGCATTTATTTGATCATTTGATCATTTGATCTATTTGATCATCTCTTGATCGTCGCTCAGTTTTGCAGTGTTGATGCAGAAATGTCAAGGATTAGAATATGGAAAGGATGAGCAGGATGGCTAGGACAGTATACAAAGTTAACAGAATGGATAAGAATGTGGGAATAGAAATAGATCTATCAGTCTCTCATATCCAGTCTGCTATTCAGTGAGGTTATAGCTGATTATAAACACAAGAGCTTCTGCAGATGCTGGAAATCTGGAGCAACACAGGAGGAACTCAGCAGGTCAGGCAGGATCCATGGAGTGGAACGAACAGGTGACATTCTGGGCTGAATAGCCTTCTCCTCCCTCCATCTTCTTATTCTGGCTTCTTCCCCCTGTCCTAATGAAGGGTCTTGGCCAGAAATGTTGACTATTGATTTCCCTCTGTAGATGCTGCTTGACTTGCTAAGTTCCTCCAGCATTTTGTGTGTGTTACTGAAGTTAATAGCTCATTTCTGTTCCTGAACTTATCCGGCCTTGGTAGTGAAAATTCACTGATCTCATGCTCAAAGTATTAACTAAACTGGCATAACCTGTTTCTGTGTTTATAGGAGACTCCTGTAGATCCATAGAGGAAAAATATTTTTATAAGGATTTATGATTTTATTATTTTCAATAATTCCATTTAATATCAGAGAAATGTATGCAATGTACATCCTGAAATTCTTGTTCTTCAGACATCCACAGAAGCAGAGGAGTGCCCCAAAGAGTTAGTGACAGTAAAAATGTTAGAACCCCAAAACACCCCTTACTCCCTCCCTTCCATGCACAAGTAGCACCAAAGCAATGACCCTTCCCCACCTGCACCCACCACCCACCAGGCATGCAACAGCAAAGACCCCAAAAAGGACCATGATCTGCAATACAACAAAACCTAATCATTCACCTGACAATTCAACACACTGCGGGCTTTCACTCATTCAAGGCTTCTCCATCAATGCACAACATTTCACTATGAAAAACTCCAGTCAAATCTTGTTTATGTTTATTCCAAAGATGGGGAGCTTGATTTGTGCTATTTCTCCTTGGAATTGTAAAAATCAGAAACATACCTGTCCAGGAGTCTCTTAAAAGACCCTATTTTATCCGTCTCCACCACCGTTCCCTGCAGCCCGTTCCACATTCTCGTGTAACTCCTCAGAATCTTATGATCCAAAAAGTTCCAAGATGATACAGTATGTCTAGAGCAGCAAGAAGTACAGCAAATATCATAAAGCCAGAATTTTATAAATCTCTATAAGACACAAAGATTTTAACTGATACACAAGTGTAGTTCTGCGAGGGTGTGACATTGTTACTGCTATTTAATGAAGAATTAAATTTTGACACTGCTCTTTCTGGTAAATACTTTAAAGAAGATTGGAAGAGTTGAATCTAGTCTTCACACCAGTTTTATTCCTTAAGTATGTCAGCATCTCACCATCATTTGCTACTTTTGGGAATTTGCTGTGCACAAGTAATTTGCTTTGTTTCTGACAAAGCAACATGACATCATTAGCTGCAAAGACTTACGGATGGCCTGAAGTTGCGGAAATCACTGATTCAATTGAAGTCTTTTCTTCTATCAAGATGTTTCCTGTATATCATAGCCCTCCAGAAATAAAGTCTAATATCAATTAGACTTTCCAATTATTTGTTGTATCTGACCACTGCATTTTAGAGCTCTGTGTTATAAACACAGCCTGAAGGCATGCACTCACCAATTCAGGATAGTTTCTTCCCCTCTGCTATCAGATCTGTGAATGGACATGGAACCCATGAACACTACTTCATGACTTTTTTTACTTTCTCTCTTTTTGCACTACTTATTTAATTTAATTTTATATATGTACTTTTTGTAATTTACAGTTTTAGGATTTATTATTATGTATTGCAATATACTGCTGCTACATAACAACAAACTTCCTGACATGTCCCAGTGATATTAAACTTGATTCTGATTCTGATTCCCTCTTAGCTACACAGATATACAGCCGCTCAGTAACTGGAATGTTCCCGTGCATATAGTCGTAGCCTTTGTTCCTACGCAGTTAGATTTTTGTTTTCTATAATGTTAATATAAAGTGCCACAGAGTTTTGTGACATTGTAACAATTTCAACAGTTGGTGCACACAGCTGAAAAAAGAATTAGAGTCAACATTAGTTTTCTAGTATGCCTATCTTTTTGCTGTTAAGGGAATACTTTTATACATCTATTTGTTGACTAAACAAGATGACCTTAATGTTTATCAGTGTTCATATCAACCTGGCACAGTTTTGCCCACACACTTAATTAATCTTTTTATATTTTTATGATCCCATTCACACTACATATTTATCTTTGTGATAAGAATCTCTTGTGTTTATTCATTTCCATCGATGCTGCCTGACCTGCTGAGTTCCTCCAGCATTTTGTGTGTGTACTCTGGATTTTCAGCATCTGCAGAATCTCTTGTGTTCAAAATATCTGTTGATGAGGGTCCAACACAAATATCTGTGTGGCTGCCAGTCCAAGGAAATGTTGATTTTATTATCTCCCCCATCTTCTAATCAGGTCAATTACATGCCTTCAATTGCTTGAGGTTCAATTTTAACTAAAAATCTATATTTGAACTTTATTAAATGCTTTCTTGAAGTTTATGTAAGTTACCCCCATAGACATTACCCTCCCTACTATTCCTACATATTCAGTTCAGTATGGCCTACCAATTACAAATCTGTGTTGGCATTCTCTGATGAGTTCCATTTTCTCCAGGTGGTCAGTCACTTTGTCCTTAATTATAGACTTGAATAACTTCCCCATAACAAATTTTAGACTAAGAGCTCTGTCGCGTCCTGGCCTCGTTCTCACATCTCCTATAAACAACAGAGCTTCCATCAAATTTTTCTAGTGTACGTAAGATAGCAATTCCTAAAACAGAACATTTTGGGAAAAAGTAGCAAAAGCATCAGCAATTTCCTCACGTTTTGTAAATTTTGTAAATCTGTCTATCTATTTATTTAGTGATTGATTGACATTGATTGAGATACAGCACAGAATAGGCCCTTCTGGCCCTTTGAGTCACACTACCCAGCAAACCCAGATGTAATCCTAGGCTAATCACAGGACAGTTTACAACAACCAATTGACCCATTAACCTGTAGGTATTTGGACTGTGGGAGGAAACCGTGGGGTCACAGGGAGAATGTACAAACTCCTTACAGACAGCAATGGAATTGAACCTGCGTCGCTGGTATCGTAAAGCATTGTGCTAACCACTGTGATACAGTGCCATCCCATTATACTTTTACCAAACTGTTTGCTTGCTTATTTTAACTTCAATGATTACAGCCCTTTGCTCATCATTTATTTCCATGAACAATCATGTACAACACCCTCACTCTCTGTTGTGAAGCCTGACACAAAAAAGTTCCAGCCCAAAATGTTGACTGTTTATATTCCTTTCCATGGATGCTGCCTGTTCTGTTGAGTTCCTTCAGCGTTTTGTGTGTGTTGCTTTGAATTTCTAGCAACTGCAGACTTTCTCATGTTTTATATTCTTAGTTTTGTTTCAACAGTAAACTTGAAGATGTTAGCTGCAGTCAAGTTATTAGTGCAGATGGTGAATAGTTGGGACTAACACATTGATCTCCATGGCTTGTCACAAGTCATTCTGCTGGAGGTAAAATGAGGGCAGATGTCAAGGGTAGGGTTCTTGTTCTGAGATTGGTGAGTCCTAGAATACACTGACAGGATGATGGTAATGGTGGTAAAGACTGATAAAATAAAAATCTATAAGAGATTCATAGACAGGTACATAAATGTAAGGAAAATGGCAGGTATGGGCTATGTAGGAAGGAAGGGTTAGATTGATTGCAAGGCAAATTTATACAGTTTAGTATAACATTTTGGGCTGAAGGGCTCATTCTGTGCACAGTGTTATACGTTATCCTCAGACAGACTCTACTGTTCTGTTGATTAACCTTTAACCTATGTCAGCATATTACTTCGAGTGCTGTGTTCTATAATGTTGTTCAGCAATCTCCATTCGGGGACCTATCAAAAGCCTTTCAAACATCCAGATGTACCATCTTCACTGTTCCTCATTATTTATTTTCATGTACAGTACTGTGCAAAGGTTTTAGGCTATAAAAGTTATATATATTGCTGGAGTGCTTAAGGCACCATACAAGGTCATTAGATTCCAAACAATTAGTTTATTGATTATTACAGAACGTCTCTCCAGTGCTTCCCACTCCCTTCCCTTTCCCTTGACCTTTTCCTAACCATGATTGCCCTCTCCCTGTCCCCTTCTCACTCTCAGTCCACAATAGAGACTCATAACAGAATCCTTTACTTGGGACTCTTTCACTCTTTCCTTGGGACTCCTACATAATAAAATCATTAGCTAACACTTTCTCGTTCGATCTAACAGTGCTGGATCTAAAGTAGTCTGTTTTCCAGTTGCTTCCTCAATAGACCTGGAAATCCATCTTCCGTACATTCCGGGACTTCTTGCTCTGCATTGTTAGTGCTACTTTGATTTGCTGAATCGATGTGAATGCCAAAATTCTCCTTGATTACAATTTTGCTCAAGTTACATGTGCTGCACTTCTAAAGCTTCTTGTTTATGCTCTGTCAAATATTATTGCTACTCAGGAGACATGGAAACAATTACCACCGATGTTTCTCACTCCTTGCTGCTTCTTAATTCTACCAAATCAATTCTAATTCTTTACCACAATCTGTTAAGCGAAGATCCTTCCTCCCTGCAACACAGGTTGCATTCTCTATTTACAGCTGTACTGAATGTTCTTTTTGGAATGTCAAATACCTTCCAAGTCATTGTAAAAAACTTCTGGTATTTCTCATTCCTCTCGTTTTCTATAATATTAATTTCATTTGCAACATTTATTATCTTTACTGTTTTCCTTTGTTCTCCATCGTGGATACTTTACCGACATTCTAAATGCTACAGTCAGAATCAGCATCAGTTTAAATCACTGGTACATGTTGTGAAACTTGTTAATTTTCTGGCAGCAGTACAATGCAATACATGATAATAGAAAAAGCTGTGAATTACAGGTAGTGTTCCTGGGTTCAATGTCCATTCAGAAATCAGAAAGCTTCTTCGTGTCTTCTGTCATTCTGGTTTATATGATTTCTTACATCTTATTTGTCAAACTTGATGTTTAATCTGGCAAGTAGGCAGATTTTGTCTTTGCACTTTAAACTGAGATTGATGACAATTAAGCCAAATACTATTTTGAATGATACCATCACTCATCTATAGTTTTACCTTTAATAATTTGTACTAATGTGACATAATTGTGATTGATATTGTGATTAATGTTGAGATAGATCTGGGAAATTATATCCAAATGAGGTCCTATGATCTTCATTTTAATAGTACCTAGGAATCACAAGGTCATCTCGATAGAGAGCTCCTTAAGTTCATTTAACTACACTGAGGATGGTTAAATTCACATTGTAGTTGGACAAGATTCCACAAATTCTTCTGAAGGAACAAAGATTCAGAAAGCAGTTAAATAGCTATGTCTGTAATTTCATCACAGTTCTAAGGGAACTTTGTCCATAAGAGAAAAATTGTTAATTGTTTTATTTAATTAATAAAAACCCCACATATTTAATCTAAATATGTTTCTGGATAATGACAATACTTATTATTGTTATTTCACTTTGTATTTGCACAGTTTGTTGCCTTGTACACGCTGGTTGCCCAAGCTGCTGTGGTCTTTCATGGATTCTGTAATGGTTATTATTCGATAGAGTTATTGAGTATGCCTACAAGAAACTTAATCTTAGTGTTGTACATGGTGACATATACCAGAATCAGAAGCAGTTTCACTTTTAGTATCACCAGCATACGGCATGAAATCTGTTGTCTTTGCAGCAGCAGTACAATCCGATAAATGATACTGCAAAGCTTCTTCCCCTCTGCCATCCAGTTTTGAAATGGACATTGAACCCGTGAACACTGCCTCACTTTTTATTTTGCACTACTATTTTAAAATTTAACTATTTAATATCCATATATATTTACTATAATTCATTTATTTTTTCTATATTATCATGTATTGCATTGTACTGCTGCCGCTGAGTTTACGAGTTTTATGACTTATGCCAGTGATATTAAACCAGACTCTGGTTCTAATTCTAATAATAATAGAAAATCTGGATTAGAGTAAGGATATATGAATGTGCACATATATATAATATTTAAATTAAATAAGTATCGCAAAAATAGAAATAAAAAGATAGTGAGATAGTGTCCATTGGTTCAATGTCTATTGAGAAATCGGAAGGTAGAGAGGAAGAAGCTGTTTCTGAATAGTTGAGTGTGTGCCTTCAGTCTTCTGTACCTTCTACCTGGTAGTAGCAATGGGAAAGGGGCATGGCCTGGCTGATTGAGGTCCTTCATGATAGAAGCCACCCTTTTGAGGCATTGCTCCTTGAAGATGTCTTGGATACTATGGAGTCTCATGCCCATGGTGGACCTGGCTGAGTTTAAAACTCTCTGCAGCTTATCTTGATTCTGTGCAGTGGCCCCTCCATACCAGACAGTGATGCAGCCAGTTAGAATGCTCTCTGTAGAAATTTGTGATTGTTTTTAGTGACCCATCAAATCTCCTCAAACTTCTAATGAAGTATAACCATGCCGTCCGTGCCTTTGTAGCTGCACTGATACATTGGGTTCGTGTTAGAGCCTCAGAGATGCTGACACACAAATTGTTCACCCTTTCCATTTCAGACCCCTCTTTGAGGACTGGTGTGTGTTCTCTTATTTTACCTTTGTCTTACTTTGATAATATATATACTTTAAAGTTTGAAATTTGAAGATAGGTCTCAGCCCAAAATGTTGATTATTTATTCATTTCCATATATGCTGCCTGACCTGATGAGATTCTCCAGCATTTTATGTGTGTTGCTTTGGATTTCTGACATCTGAAGAATTTCTTATATTTAATCACTAAGATTTTTACTTTAAACAAATGTTCTTTTTATATATTTCAAAACAACAAGCAAGCTTAGTTTTAATCTCCTTGACAGCTTAGTAAATCATCATAACTTACAGGCAGGGTTTATGTTTGAAGAACTAGCACTTTGGCAAATAGCAGAATTTGCTCAATGGAGCTGAAGCAGTTTGCCAGCATACATCAGAAAGTGAGAAAATGCAGACTGAGGCTGACCAGACTTTAGAAACATAGAAACACAGAAAAACTACAGCACAATACAATCACTTTGGCCCACAAAGCTGTGCCAAACATGTCCTTACCTTAAAAATTACCTAGGGTTTCCCATAGCCCTCCATTTTTCTAAGCTCCATGTACATATCCAGGAGTGTCTCAAAAGACCTTATTGTATCCACCTCCACCACCGACACCGGCAGCCCATTCCACGCACTCACCACTCTCTGCGTAAAAAAACTTACCCCTGACATTTCCTCTGTCTCTACTTCCAAGCACCTTAAATCTGTGTCCTCTTGTGCTAGCTGTTCCAGCCCTGGGAAAAAGCCTCTGACTATCCAAACGATCAATGCCTCTCATCATCTTAAACACCTCTATAAGGTCACCTCTTATCCTCCATTATTTCAAGGAGAAAAGCCCACATTCACTCAATCTATTCTCATAAGGCATGCTCCCCAATCCAGGAAACATTCTTGTAAATCACCCCTGCACCACTTCAATGGTTACCACATCCTTCCTGTAGTGAGGCGACCAGAACTGAGCACAGTACTCCAAGTGGAGTCTGATCAGGGTCCTATATAGCTGCAAGATTACTTCTCAGCTCTTGAACTCAATCTCACAGTTGATGAAGGCCAATGCACCATATGCCTTCTTAACCACAGAGTCAACCTGCACAACTGCTTTGAGCGTCCTATGGACTCGGAATCTAAGATCCCTCTGATCCTCCACACTGCCAAACACAGAACATAGAACATAGAATAGTACAGCACATTATAGGCCCTTCGGCCCATAATGTTGTGCCGACCCTCAAACCTTGCCTCCCATATAACCCCCCACCTTAAATTCCTCCATATACCTGTCTAGTAGTCTCTTAAATTTCACTAGTGTATCTGCCTCCACCACTGATTCAGGCAGTGCATTCCATGCACCAACCACTCTCTGAGTGAAAAACTTTCCTCTAATATCCCCCTTGAACTTCCCTCCCCTTACCTTAAAGCCATGTCCTCTTGTACAGAGCAGTGGAGCCCTGGAGAAGAGGTGCTGGGAGCTAGGGCTTTACTCTTTGGAGAGAAGGAGGATGAGAGGAGACATGAAACATCTAACTATTAATACTATATTCTGCCATCATATTTGACCTAGAAAAATGAACCACTTCACACTTATCTGGGTTGAACTCCATCTGCCACTTCTCAGCCCAGTTTTGCATCTTATCAATGTCCCGAGTTAACCTCTGACAGCTCTCCACACTATCCACAACACCACCAACCTTTGTGTCATCAGCAAACTTACTAACCCATTCCTCCACTTCCTCATCCAGGTCATTTATAAAAATCATGAAGGGAAGGGGTCTCAGAACAGATCCCTGAGGCACACCACTGGTGACTGACCTCCATGCAGAATATGACCTGTCTACAACCACATTTTGCCTTCTGTGGGCAAGCCAGTTCTGGATCCACAAAGCAGTGTCCCCTTAGATCCCACGTCTCGTTACTTTGTCAATAAGCCTCACAACGGTTACCTTATCAAATGCCCTGCTGAAATCCATATACACTACATCTACTGCTCTTCCTTCATCAATGTTTAGTCACATCCTCAAAAAATTCCCTTAGGCTCGTAAGGCACGACCTGCCTTTGACAAAGCCATGCTGACTATTCCTAATCATATTATGCCTCTCCAAATGTTCATAAATCCTGCCTCTCAGGATCTTCTCCATCAACTTACCAACCACTGAAATAAGACTCACTGGTCTATAATTTCCTGGACTATCTCTACTCCCTTTCTTGAATAAAGGAACAACATCCACAACCCTCCAATCCTCCAGAACCTCTCCCGTCCCCATTGATGATGCAAAGATCATCACCAGAGGCTCAGCAATCTCCTCCCTCGCCTCCCACAGTAGCCTGGGGTATATCTTGTCTGATCCCACTGACTTATCCACCTTGATATTTTCCTAAAGCACCAGCACATCCTCTTTCTTAATATCTACATACTCAAGCTTTTCACTCAACTAAGTCATCCCTACAATTGTCAAGATCCTTTTCCTTAGTGAATACTGATGCAAAGTATTCATTAAGTACTCTGCTATCTCCTCCGGTTCCATACACACATTTCCACTATCACACTTGATTGGTCCCATTCTCTCACGTCTTATCTCCTTGCTCTTCACATACTTGCAGAATGCCTTGGGGTTTTCTGTAATCCTGCCCACCAAGGCCTTCTCATGGCCCCTTCTGGCTCTCCTATTTCATTCTTACGCTCCTTCCTGCGAGCTTTATAATCTTCTAGATCTCTATCATTACCTAGTTTTTTGAACCTTTCGTAAGCTTTTCTTCTTGACTAGATTTACAACAGCCTTTGTACATCACAGCTCCTGTACCCTCCTTTCCCTGTCTCATTGGAGCGTACCTATGCAGAACGCCATGCAAATAGTCCCTGAAAATTTGCAACATTTCTTCCATACTATTCCCTGAGAACATCTGTTCCCAATTTATGCTTCCAAGTGCCTGCCTGGTAGCCTCATATTTCCCGTTACTCCAATTAAACACTTTCCTAGCTTTCTATTCCTATCCCTCTCTAATTCTATGGTAAAGGAAATAGAATTGTGATCACTATCTCCAAAATGCTCTCCCACTGAGAGATCTGACACCTGACCAGGTTCATTTCCCAATACCAGATCAAGTGCAGCCTCTCCTCTTTTAGGCTTATCTACATTTTGAGTCAAGAAACCTTCCTGAACACACCTAACAAACTCCACCCCATCTAAACCCCTCACTCTGGGGAGATGCCACTCGATATTTTGGAAATTAAAGTCTCCCACCACAACAACCCTGTTATTATTACATCTTTCCAGAATCTGTCTCCCCATCTGCTCCTCGATGTCCCTGTTATTATTGGGTGGTCCATTCTTCCAGACATCCGATTGAAATATTTGGGCTTCTTATTAACTTACAGACTTCCGATCAGAACTTCCAGGCTTCTGATCAACTTCAGGATATGTGATTGAAACATCTGGACTTCCGGACTTCTGCTTGATACAGTTTTTCTCTATAATATATTTAATATACTAATCTTTGGTTTGCACCCTATCATTGATTTCCCCCTCTGTTTTCACCAGCTCATCTCCCCTCTACGATATACCCATTTATTCCCTTTTCCTGTCTGACTTTACATCTCTTCCCATTAATACTTCTGATTTTTCCCTTCTCATGTTAATTTTTCCTTATTGCAAAGGTTTCCATTTTTTCTGAGGTACCTACATTTATTCAAATATAAACACAAGAGATTCTGCAGATGCAGGAAATCTTCAGCAACACACCACAATGCTGCAGGGTCTCAGCAAATCAGGACTGATGAAGGATCTTGGCCTAAACTTTGATTGTCCATTTTCTTCTGTTGAAATGCCAAATCTGCTAAGTCAAAAATATTGAATTGAATCAAAAGAGATAATACAAACTATTTTAGTATATCAATGTTTATCTGAATGTGATGGGCTTTAATTGTAATTAACAGCTGACACAAGGCCCGCTGTTGGTCAGAGTTGACCATGGATATTGAGTCTCAGCTGTCTACGTGATATGCAAGCCAGATCAGTGCAATATGCAGAGCAAGCTGTTGCCCACATAGGAAGCTCGCCCTCTCCACGCAGCTGATGAATCCTAAGCAATGGCACAGACTGATATATTTCGCACTAGTGGCATAGTAGGAGTCGCCAGTCAGTGCTGAACTCAACATAAGACTGCCTCGGGGTCTCCAGCTCTAGAGTTTTTCTCAGGGTTTACTCTCTTGGGCCTCCCCATGAGTGGGTACAGCAGCAAGGCAGTGAAGGTTTGAGATCAGAGTTTTCCTTTTCCTAGCTGAGCTGCTAAACATGGCTGACGAGTCCCATCTGCCTGAAATGACTGGCATTAAGGCAACATTAACCTGCCTTTGCCCCTTCTTTTGTCAGTGGAAATGGTTCTGCCAGACCTAGTAACAGACGAAGGCCAGGAGCTGGATTTGGTTGTCAAAGACTATTTCAGCTGCATGCCATTTAAGAGGAGCTGGGAGTTTGTCCCCGAATACCAAAAGCTGACATGAAATGTATACAAAGTAAGATGTGACTAAGCAGAACATGGAGATCATGTATCCCTCTTCTGATTTCGCTGACTCTAAACTCGGGCTTTTCCTAATAAAGAGAAACTGACAAACTTGCTGTCATAATTTTTATACTGTACTTATGATTATTTTTAAATTTATTTATTGTGATACAGAATGAGCAGGTCCTTTCTGCCCGTCAAAGTGTGACACCTGGAATTCCCTGATTTACCCCAGCCTAAACATGGGAAAATTTGTAGTGACCAATTAGCCTATGAATGGGTACATTTTTGGACTGTGGGAGGAAACCAGTGCAGCCGGAGGAAACTCACACGGTCACAGGGAGAATGTATAACTCCTTAGAGGCAATGGTGGGCATTGAATCTGGGTAGCTGGCACAGTAAAGCATTGTGCTAACCACTATGCTACTGTGCTGCCAACATTTGACAATTAATGCTGTCTCTAATTAGAAATCTAGCACACTGAAGATGCAGAAGCAGTTTGTAAAGTCCAAAAAGTGAAGGACATCAAATGTGATGCATATTCATCTCTCAGATACCTTGTGAGGCTAGAGAGTGCCACAGGTCAGGACAGACAACAGAAGCTGTTCATCACAGTTTTTCTCCTCTGCATTGTCTCAAAATTAAGCTGAAGATGAAGATCTTTGAATGAGAAAATGGTAAGGCCTGCTGGGAGTAGGAGCCTCAATAAAGATGTATGTTCTTCTTGAGACTGCCTATTATTCTCTGGGGCAATTTTAGAAACATAGAAATATTGAAAACCTACAGCACAATACAGGCCTTTCAGCCCACAAATCTGCGCTGAACATCTACTTACTTTAGAAATTACCTAGGGTTATCCATAGTCCTCTATTTTTCAAAAATCCATGTACCTATCCAGGAGTTTCTTAAAAGCCCTTATTGTATCTGCCTCCACTACCATTGTAAAGCAGCCCATTCCACGCACTCACCACTCTCTGCATAAAAAAATTTACCCCTGACATTTCCTCTGTATCTACTTCCTTAAAACTGTGCCCTCTCATGTTAGCCATTACAGTCCTAGAAAAAAGCCTCTGACTACCCACACGATCAAAGCCTCTCATCATCTTATACACCTCTATCAGGTGACCTCTAATCCTCCACCGCTACAAGGAGAAAAAGCCAAGTTCACTCAACCGACTCTCATAAGGCATGCTCCCCAATCCAGGCAACATCCTTGTTAATCTCCTCTGCACCCTTTCTATAGTTTCCGCATCCTTCCTGTAGTGAAGTGACCAGAACTGAGCACAGTACGCCAAGTGGGGTCTGTCCAAGGTCCTGTACAGCTGTAACATTACCGCTCGGCTCTTAAACACAATCCCACGGTTGATGAAGGCCAATGCATTGTATGCTTTCTTATCCGCAGAGTCAACCTGCACAGCTGCTTTGAGCGTCCTATAGACTCGAACCCAAAGATCCCTCTGATCCTCCACACTGCCAAGAGTCTTACCGTTAATACTATATTCCACCATCATATTTGATCTACAAAAACAAACCACCACACGCTTATCTGGTTTCAACTCCATCTGCCACCTCTCAGCCTAGATTTGCATCCTATCAATGTCCCATTGTAACTTCTGACAGCCCTCCACACTATCCACAACACCCCCCCAACCTTTGTGTCATCAGCAAATTTACTAACCCATTCCTCCACTTCCTCATCCAGGTCATTTATAAAAATTGGGAAGAGAAGGGGTCACAGAACTACAGACCTACCCAGGAGTGCATAAAGTGCACAAAACAGTGCAGGCATTACAATAAATAATAAACAGGACAATAGGGCAGTAAGGTGTCAGTCCAGGCTCTGGGTATTGAAGAGTCTGATAGCTTGGGGGAAGAAACTGTTACATAGTCTGGTCAAGAGAGCCCAAATGCTTTGGTGCCTTTTCCCAGATGGCAAGAGGGAGAAGAGTTTGTATGAGGGGTGTGTGGGGTCCTCCATAATACTGTTTGCTTTGCGGATGCAGTGTGTAGTGTAAACGTCCGTGATGGTGGGAAGAGAGACCCTGATGATCTTCTCAGCCGACCTCACTACCCGCTGCAGGGTCTTGCGATCCAGGAGGTGCAATTTCCGAACCAGGCAGTGATGCAGTTGCTCAGGATGCTCTCAATACAACCCCTGTAGAATGTGGTGAGGATGGGGCGTGGGAGATGGACTTTCCTCAGCCTTTGCAGAACGTAGAGATGCTGCTGGGCTTTCTTTGCTATGGAGCTGGTGTTGAGGGACCAGGTGAGATTCTCCGCCAGGTGAACACCAAGAAATTTGGTGCTCTTAACGATCTCTACCGAGGAGCCATCGATGTTCAGTGGGGAGCGATCGCTCCGTGCCCTCCTGAAGTCAACAACCATCTCTTTTGTTTTGTTCACATTAACAGACAGGTCGTTGGCTCTGCACCAGTCCGTTAGCCGCTGCACCTCCTCTCTGTAAGCTGACTCGTCGTTCTTGCTGATGAGACCCACCACGGTCGTGTCATCGGCGAACTTGATGATGTGGTTCGAGCTGTGTGTTGCAGCGCAGTCGTGGGTCAGCAGAGTGAACAGCAGTGGACTGAGCACACAGCCCTGGGGAGCCCCCGTGCTCAGTGTGCCGGTGTTGGAGATGCTGCGCCCGATCCGGAGAGACTGAGATCTCCCAGTCAGGAAGTCTAGGATCCAGTTGCAGAGGGAGGTGTTCAGGCCCAGTAGGCTCAGCTTTCCAATCAGTTTCTGAGGGATGATTGTGTTGAATGCTGAACTGACGTCTATGAACAGCATCTGAATGTATGTCTTTTTTGTCCAGGTGGGTTAGGGCCAGGTGGAGGGTGATGGCAATGGCATCGTCTGTTGAGCGGTTGGGACAGTACACAAACTGCAGGGGGTCCAGTGAGGGGGGCAGCAAGGTCTTGATATGTCTCATGACGAGCCTCTCGAAACACTTCATGATGATGGATGTGAGTGCAACGGGATGATAGTCATTTAGGCAGAACACTGAAGACTTCTTCGGCAAGGCGACGATGGTGGCGGCCTTGAAGCACGTTGGAACGGTGGCGCTGCTCAGGGAGATGCTGAAGATGTCAGTGTGAACATCTGCTAGCTGGTCTGCACATTGTCTATGCACTCTACCAGGGATGTTGTCTGGTCCAGCAGCCTTCCGTGGGTTGACCCTGCACAGGGTTCTTCTCACAACGGCAACGGTGAGACACAGCACCTGGTCGTTTGTAGGAGGGGTAGACTTCCTCACCGCCACGTCATTTTCTGCCTCAAAATGGGCGTCGAAGTTATTCAGCGCATGTGGGAGGGAGGCATCACCTGCACAGTCAGGTGATGTTGTCCTGTAGTTGGTGGTGTCCTGGAAGGGCATGACGAAGGGCATCTTCCAGATGCGCCGTGTGTCGCCGCTGTCCTGGAAGGGCATGACGAAGGGCATCTTCCACATGCGCCGCGTGTCACCGCTGTCCTGGAAGGGCATGACGAAGGGCATCTTCCACATGCGCCGCGTGTCACCGCTGTCCTGGAAGTGGCTGTGGATTCGCTGGGCATGTGCACGCTTTGCCTCTCTGATGGCCCGGGACACTTTGGCCCTCCCTGTTGTTAGGGCTGCCTTGTCACCTGCTCTGAAGGCGGAGTCGTGGGTCCTCAGCAGCACAAGCAGCTCTGCGGCCATCCATGGCTTCTGGATAGCGGATAGTGATGGTCTTGGACAGAGTAACATCATCAATACACTTGCTGATGTAGCTGGTCACTGATGCTGTGTACTCCTCTAAGTTACTCCTCTAAATAGAGGTGCTGGTGAGCTTTCTCGGCCATGGCGTGTATGTGCTTGGATGAGGACAGTCTATAAGAGATGTTCACTCGCAGGAACGTGATGTTCTCAACTTTCTTGACCTCAGCACGGTTGATGTAAGCAGAGGCATGTGCAGCACCTCCCTTTCTGAAATCAGTGACCAGTTCTTTTGTTTTCCTGACACTGAGGGAAAAATTGTCAAGACATTGTGCCATTGTGCTCTGTACCTCTCTCCTGTATTCTATTCACCGTTATTTGAGATATGGTGGTACAGTAGTATCATCTGTAAACTTGTAGATGATACATACATTCATTAATATATATATAGAGTAGATTACAAGGCTGAGGAGGCAGCCTTGTGGAACATCCATGTTGAGAATATTGAGGTTGAAAATCCTTCGTTAGAACTATGGAAGAGAGAAAACTACTTAGTTAAATTGAAGTGACGGAGTGGAGGATGAATCGGGGAAAGGAATAAGTCTGATGGGATGAGGCCGCAGTTGTCATAGGAATCAGTTATTGAGGCCATCTGATTGATGAGTTAATGGGGGCAGCTGTTATGAACAGGTTATGAAATGAGAAAGCATTAGCACTAACAATGGAATGTAAAGTTTTATGAAATACTGAGCTGTGAATTATTTCGGGCTGAGCTAATGGACAGAGAAGTGAACCAATATTACAGATAGATGGCTTACAGAAGAAATGGTCCATTTTGTATATATATATAAATATATATCTATAGAGAGAGAGAGAGAGAGAGAGAGAGAGAGAGAGAGAGAGTGTGTGTGTGTTCTCTGATACTGTAGTACTGAATACAGTAAAATTCTGATAACAGGGATGCTTGATAAGTTCAATGTTTCTAGCATTTTGTGGTTTTATTTCATATTCTCAGTATCACGAGTTTTCTTTTCAAAAATTTTAGTAACGATTGAATGTTATACTCATTGTGATGTATTTTGGAAAGGACATTAAATTGATGTCCCATCTGCTCTCTTGAGAGGATATAAAACATCCCATTGCACAAGCGTAGGAGTCATTGTAATCTGAATTTTTCACTGAGCAATGTGAGCAGGGTATTATACTAACTCAGTCATCTTCCCGGTGCTGGTTGTAGGAGTTTGCTGTGCTACCACCTCTCAACATTAAAACTAACACCACACTTCATCAGCTGTAAAGTGATTTGAGAGGTTCTCAAAGGTGCTGAACAATTGTGTCCTTGTTTTATTTCAGAAAAATAAGATGGAATTATTTTGTGAGAAATCATTAAAGTAAGGAACTATCAAGTTAATGAGTTTTGTTTGAATTAGAATTCGGCACCAAAATGTACTTTGACTTTAAGCAATATTTTACTAATTGAGTCTCTGAGCTCTTTAAGTTCAGCTCTGTAATCATATGTAGCTCTTTTCTGATATAAGATTATTCAGTGAATTTACAGAGTTTGCAGGTTTGCTTGTAATCAGACGACTACATTAGAATGCAGGAGGAAAGGACATGCTGTAGAAGGCAGGTGAGGCAGTACATAGGATTGCACATTCAAAGTTGATTATCAGAGGACACATACATCAGCACATACAACCCTGCGATTCATTTCCTTGCGGGTATATGCAGCAAATCTATAGAATTATAACTATAATGGGATCAATGAAAGATCAACTAGAGTACAGAAAACAACACACTGTGTAAATGCTAATGTTAAATAGCTACAAATAATGAGAACATAAGCATTCTCATTATTCTCATGTGAGAGTAAGCGTTCGGCACGGACTAGAAGGGCCGAGATGGCCTGTTTCCGTGCTGTAATTGTTATATATGGTTATAAGGTAATGAGATAAAGAGTCCTTAAAGTGAGATCATTGGTTGTGAGAAGGTCTCAATGGATGGGCAAGAGAGTGTAGTTGTCCCCAGTTGTTCACAAGCCTGATTGTTGTGGGGTAGAAAATGTTCCTGAACTCGGTGGTATGAGTCCTGAGGCGCCTATACCTTCTACATGGGAGAGCATGGCCTGGGTGGTAGGCATCTCTGGTGATGGATAGTCCTTTCCTATGACAATGTTTCATGCAAATGTGCCCAATGGTTGGGTGGGCTTTACCCATGATGTACTGAGCTGAATCCATTACCTTTTGTAAAATTTCTGTTCAAAGGCATTGGTGTTTCCATAATAGGTCTTGATGCAGCCAGTCGATACACTATATTCCACACATATATATTGATGTTTGTCAAAGTTTTAGATGTCATGTTGAATCTCCACAGACTCCTAAGGAAGTAGATGCACTGCTGTGCTTTCTTCACAATGTCATCATTTAATGAACTGGAGGACAAAGAAGACTATGTATAAACAACTTAGGATAGGTAAAGATGTAAACTCATGTTTCCTAGAAGTCTAGCCGTACTTTTTGTTTGCATTTTGGATTCCATTACTTTGAACGTCCACATCTGATGATTGCTCAGCTGCAAAGAATAAGAAAATCATTCGTGTTGAGATTCATTTCTTGAAGGAGAATATTCTTGAAGTCATATTTTTGTTCATATGGTAAGCATATAACTATACAACACAGCAGAAAAATGCTGGGATTTCCCATTGCCATTTATAAATACAGAACTAAAACATATAAATCATTTTGGAGAAAAGAAAAGGAGCATATTAAAGCAAATTAAAAGGAAAAGGGGTGCAGGGTGGAGATACATCCCCACCAAAAGAAGTATAAGGCATTTCTTCCCTCCGCTAGCCTGCAGGTCTCCCCGGGTCAGGTGTAGTACCTGCTTAGACCAAGGCCCGACCAGGGTCATGTGAAGCCATGGGACCAGGTGGTGGATTATTGTATGAGCTGATGGTACATATCACAGGTCCTGGTTATGTGACCACTGACACCAGGCAGTCAATCTCTGAAGAGTATTGATGATAGCTGGGGTCACCCGTCTTGTAAAGACACTGTTCAGAAGAAGGCAATGGCAAACCACTTCTGTAGAAAAAATATGACAAGAACTATCATGGCCATGAAGAGTTGATGATAGTCCATGTCAGACAACATCACACGTAATGAATGATGAATCAAAGCAAAATGAATGCCAAGTAGTTTAAATAAGTTATTTTGCAGCACTGTTACAAAACATTACAAATACGCTGGGGAAATATAGTCATTATTTAGAATGGAGGAATGAAGTAGTGCAGACTTGACATCAACATGATTTCAACTGGAGCAAGGTCGAAAATAAAAATATTTGGCTGTAAATTTTTTAAAGTCTCTAAAATTTCCAGGAGGTTTTGAGAGGGAAAAGGGGCAGGGAACCTGTTAATTAGACATTTTGGCTGATCTTGCTTTTTTTGGTGTAGTCCTTAGAATTGCCTGAATATATTGGAGTCCCCTGTGACTTGTACACTAGCATGTAAATGACAGAAAATATGCTGTAGTATGTCATCCCTTCCATTGCATCCCATTATAATTTGCCTGCCTGTATTTGGCCAGAGGTATTATAGACCAAGCAATATTTCAGGCAGTGAATTGTATTGCAAAAACAATTCACTGTGAACACCGGAAAACTGAAATTCAAACAAAAGTAGTCAATTGGTGAGGTTTACTTCTGGACAGACAAACAGTCAACACTGGAGAAAAACAAAGATGAGTTTGAACCTGTGGAACAAAGGAAAACAGTGGAAGGACAGACGGTAGGAGAGATTAAATTACAAAAAGGTTGTGGGACGTAATGGGACACATAAAAGAACCAAAAGATTGATCTGAGGGAAGTGTAATGGGAGTAGCAGCAGTTTTATCTGAAATGGTTGCACACAATCCGATCGAGTACAATTTGCCTGGCAGAGAAATGAGGTGCTGTCCCTTAAGATTAAATTGCGTTTCATTAAAACAGTGTAGGAGGCTGATAAAGAGACGCAAGAGTAGAAGTGGGATGCTGCCTCCCTGACAGAATCGATGAGAAACAGATCACATGACTGAGAGCTGACCAGTTTTCCACCAATCTGGAAAATACAAACACACAATTCACCTGTGAATTGTAACCACATAATTAAAACTGAGTCTCAGTAAAGGAATGTTTGGCAAGAACTCTGACACAATTGTACCAGCTTATATGTATAAAAAGCACATGAAAATAATTTTGCAAATGTTTTCAAGTGGTTGCAGATATTTCTATTTGAATTCAAGGCCATCTGGTTCATGTGCTTGTTCACTCATTGTGCTGTGCCTTATGATGTCAGCAATCATGGTCATCACCATGACTGTTATTTACAAATTTTTCTGCAAAAGAGGTTTGCCATTGCCTTCTCCTGGGCAGTGTCTTTACAGGACAGGTGACCCCAGCCATTATTAATACTCTGCTGAGATTGACTGCCTGGTGTATGTGGTTGCATAACCAGGACGTGATACCACCCACTCCCGTGGTGTCACATGACCCTGATAGGGGGTGGGGGGTAAGCAAGTGCTACACCTGACCCAAGGGTGATCTGCAAATGGAGCAGATGTGCTCAGTGAGGTGCTCTCCCAATCTACAACAGGTCTCACCAAATAGGAGACAGCTTTGCCGAGCACCTTTGTTCCAGCCGCCAAAAACAGCACAATCTCCTGGTGGACACCTATTTCAGTTCAACTTCCCAACTCTTTACTTCACCCCTCACCCTCTCTCCATTTCACCTGTCACCTGCCACCTTGTATTTCTTCCTCCCCTTTCCTCACCTTCTTACTCCAACTTCTAATATCTTTATTCAAGTCCTGATGAAAGGACCCAGCGCAAAATATTGACTGTTTCTTCATTTCCACCTGCTGAGTTCCTCCAGCATTGTGTGAGTGTTGATTTGGATTTCTAGCATCTGTAGATTTTCTTGATCTTGTGACCCATTAATTACTGATGGATATTTGACCAACAGCCCTAATTTTTGAGCTGTCAATAAAATGAGGAGTGTGCCAAACTGAGATTAGTGTAATCGAGACAGAAAATGCTGGGAATACTCTACAGGTCAGGCAGCACCTGAGGAAGGAGAAACAGACTTGAAGAGGGGAAACAAGTTAAGTTTATGTTGTAAAGAGGAGCACCAATCGTGAGTTAGATAGCAGGGAAGGTTTAGGCATAAAAGGGAGATACCGCCTAGCGGATCGGTCATCAATGGAGTGATCTGAGAGAAAGTGGTAGGGTTTTGGCTCATTCTGGATTCGGTGATAACAGGTCGAGGCAAGTTAAGTTACCTGTGAGGCCAGTGTTCTGTACTGGGTGTCAGATGTGGCATGTCCGGGAGACACCCAGACTCCCGGACAGCCACATCTGCACCTGGTGAGTGGAGCTGCGGCTCCTTAGGGACCGCATTAGGGAAATGGAGATGCAGCTCGATGACCTTTGTCTGGTCAGGGAAAGTGAGGAGGTGATAGAGAGGAGTTACAGGCAAGTAGTCACACTGGGGCCTTGTGAGACAGATAAGTGAGTAACAGTCAGGAGAGGGAAAGGCACAAGTCAGATATTAGAGAGTACCCCCATTGCTGTCCCCCTTGACAATAAATACTCCTGCTTGAGTACTGTTGGGGGGAACGGCCTACCTGGGGGAAGCAACAGTGGCCATGTCTCCAGCACAGAGTCCAGCCCTGTGGCTAAGAAGGGTAGGGAAAGGAAGAATGCAGTAATAATAGGGGACTTTATAGTTAGGAGGTCAGACAGGCGATTCTGTGGAATGCAGGAAAAAAACCCGGTTGGTAGTTTGCCTCCCAGGTACCAGGGTCCAGGATGTTTCAGATCCCGTCCATGATATCCTAAAGAGGGAGGGAGAACAGCCAGAGGCCGTGGTGTATACTCGTACCAATGACATGGGTAGGAAAAGGAAGGAAGTCCTGAAAGCAGACTACAGGGAGTTAGGAAGGAAGTTGAGAAGCAGGACCGCAAAGGTAGTAATCTCAGGATTAATGCCTGTGTCAAGCGACAGTGAGTATAGGAATAGAATGAGGTGGAGGATAAATGCGTGGCTGAGGGATTGGAGCAGGGGGCAAGGATTGAGATTCTAGATTATTGGGGCCTCTTTTGGGGCAGGTGTGACCTGTACAAAAAGCACCAGTTGCACTTGAATCCCAGGGGAACCAATATCCTGATGGGTGGTCTGCTAAGGCTAAGTTTAAACTAGAATTGTGGGGGTGGGTTAGGAACCGAACTGAAAATATGGAGGAAGGGGCGGTTGGCTCACAAATAGAGAAAGCTTGGAGATAGTGTGAGAGGGAGGATAGGCAGGTGATAGAGAAGGGACCTGCTCAGATCGATGGTTTGAAATGTATCCATTTTAATGCAAGAAGCATCATGAACAAAGCAGATGAGCTTAGAGCATGGATCAGTACTTGAAGCTATGATGTTGTGGCCATTACAGAGACTTGGATGGCTCAGGGGCAGGAATGGTTACTTAGAATGCCAGGCTTTAGATGTTTCAGAAGGTCAGAGAGAGAGGCAAAAGAGGTGGGCAAGTCACTGCTGGTCAGGGATTGTGTAACAGTTGTAGAAAAGGAGGAAGTCATGGAGGGATTGTCTACTGAGTCCCTATGGGTGGAAATAGACTACCCAACAGTAAAAAGAACATCGAAGAGCAGATAGAGAGACAGATTCTGGAAAGGTCTAATAATAATAGGGTTGTTGTGGTGAGAGATTTTAATTTCCCCAATACTAATTGGCACCTTCCCAGAGCAAGGGGTTTAGATGGGGTGGAGTTTGTTAGGTGTGTTCAGGAAGGTTTCCTGACACAACATGTAGATAAGCCTACAAGAGGAGAGGCTGTACTTGATCTGGTATTGGGAAATGAACCTGGTCAGGTGTCAGGTCTGTCAGCAGGAGAGCATTTAAGAGATACAGATCACATTTCTATCTCTTCTACCATAGCATCGGAGAGGGATAGGAACAGACAAGTTCGGAAAGTGTTTAATTGGAGTATGTGGAAATATGAAGCTATCAAGCAGGAACTTGGAAGCATAAATTGGGAACAGATGTTCTCAGGGAAATGTATGGCAGAAATTCTGTAAATGTTCAGGGGATATTTGCATGGCATTCTTCATAGATTTGTTCCAATGAGACATGGAAAGGATTGTAGGGTGCAGGAACTATAGTGTACAAAGGCTGTTGAAAATCGAGTCAAGAAGTACAGAAAAGCTTATGAAAAGTTCAAAAAACTAGGTAATGATAGAGATCTACAAGATTATAAGGCTACCAGGAAGCAGTTTCAGAATGAAATCAAGATAGCCTGAAGGGGTCATGAGAAAGCTTTGGCGGACAGGATTAAGGAAAACCACAAGGCATTCTACAAGCATGTGAAGATCAAAAGGATAAGATGTGAGGGAATAGAACCAATCAAGTGTGACAGTGGAAAATTGTGTATGGAACCAGAGGAGATAGTAGAGGTACTAAATGAATACTTTGCTTCAGAGTTCACTACGGAAAAGGATCTTGATGATTGTAGGGATGACTTGCAGCAGATTGATCATGTAGACATTAAGAAAGAGGATGTGCTGGAGCTTTTGGAAAGCATCAAGTTGGATAAGTCACTAGGACTGGATGAGTTGTAACCCAGGCTACTGTGGGAGGTGAGGGAGGAGATTGCTGAGCCTCTGGCGATGATCTTTGCTTCATCAATGGGGACGGGAGAAGTTCCGGAGGATTGGAGGGTTGCAGATGTGGTTCGCTTATTCAAGAAAGGGAGTAGGAATAGCCCAGGAGATTATACATCAGTGATTCTTACCTCAGTGGTTGGTAAGTTGATGGAGAAGATCCTGAGAGGCAGGATTTATGAACATATGATTAGGAATAGTCAGCATAGCTTTGTCAAAGGCAGGTCGTGCCTGACAAGCCTGATTGAATTTTTTGAGGATGTGACTAAATTCATTGATGAAGGTAGAGCAGTAGATGTAGTGAATATGGATTCAGCAAGGCATTTGATAAGGTGCCCCATGCAAGGCTTATTGAGTAAGTAAGGAGGCCTGGATTCAAAGGGGACATTGCTTTGTGGATCCAGAACTGTTTTGCCCACAGAAGGCAAAGAGTGGTCGTAAATGGGTCATATTCTGCATGGAAGTCAGTGACCAGTAATGTGCCTCAAGGATCTGTTCTGGGACCCCTACTTCTTGTGATGTTTACAAATGACCTGGATGAGGAAGTTGAGGGATCGGTTAGTAAATTTGCTGATGATGCAAAGTTTGGGGTGTTGTGGATAATGTGGAGGACTGTCAGAGGTTACAGCAGGGCATCGATAGGATGCACAACTGGGCTGAGAAGTGGCAGATGGAGTTCAACCCAGATGAGTGTGAAGTGATTCATTTTGGTAGGTCAAATATGATGGCAGAATATAGTATAAATGGCAGTGTGGAAGAGCAGAGGGATCTTGGGGTCCGAGTCCATAGGACACTCAAAGCTGCTACGCAGGTTGACTCTGTGGTTAAGAAGGCATATGGTACATTGGCCTTCATCAACGTGGACATGAGTTTAAGAGCCGAGAGGTAGTGTTGCAGCTATGTAGGACCCTGGTCAGACCCCACTTGGAGTACTGTGCTCAGTTCTGGTCACCTCACTACAGGAAGGATGTAGAAACTATTGAAAATGTGCAGAGGAGATTTATATGGATGTCATCTGGATTGGGGAGCATGCCTTGTGATGATAGGTTGAGTGAACTCGGTCTTTTCTTCTTGGAGTGGCAGAGGATGAGAGGTGACCTGATAGAGGTGTATAAGATGATAAGAGGCATTGATTATGTGGATAGTCAGAATTTTTTTCCAGGGCTTAAATGGCTAACACAAGAGGGCAAAGTTTTAAGGTGCTTGGAAGTAGGTACAGAGGAGATGTCAGGGGTAAGTTTTTTACGCAGAGAGTGTTGAGTGCCTGGAATGGCCTGCCAGCAATGGTGGTGGAGGTGGATACGATAGGGTCTTTTAAGAGACTCCTGGACAGGTACATGGAGCTTAGAAAAATAGAGTGCTATGGGTAACCTTAGGTAATTTCTAAGGTAAGTACATGTCTGGCGCAGCATTGTGGGCCCAAGGGCCTGTATTGTGCTGCAGGTTTTCTATGTTTCTGTGTAAACGTGAGGTACAGTGGTGAAGGAAAAGGAATCTGGGAATACAGGCCCCTAATTCATTGAAATTTGGGTCACAGGTAGATAGGGTCATAAAGAAAGATTTTGCCACATTATCCTTCAATAGGATCTTGAATACAGAAGTTGGGATGTTATGTTGAAGTTGCATAAGACATTGGTGAAGCTAGTTTTGGAGTATTGTGTGCAGCTTTGGCCATGTACCAACTGGAAAGTTCCAGTAATCCTGAAGAAGGTGAAAACATCATCTGTGTACTCATTTCAAAGATACTGCCTCACCTGCTGAGCTCTTCCAGCATTTTGTGCAAGTTGCTTTTGGAAAGATATCAGTAAGCTTGAAGTAGCAAAGGGAAAATTTCTCTTTCAATATTTTTATTAATTTTCTACATAGAAGAATATGGAGTACAATAAAATATATATTATAAGTCAAAAAAGGATTAAATATTATCAAATACGTTATATTTGAATCACATGTGGAATCTCAATACCCTATATTCATGTAAATTAAATTAAATCATAATATTGCAATGCGATAATTTTACTATACAAAAAAAAATCTAAGCCCACTACCAAGACTGAAGCTGTTTGGTAAAGAAAGGAAAAAGGAAAAAGAATCCTTATCCTATAGTGAAATATGTTATTAGCCAACATCTGTACGTTAAGAGCAAATCAAAGGTTTTGAAAATAGTTCAAGAATGGTCCTCACAATGTTTGAAAGTCTTGACTAGATTCAGAAATTGAACAATGGATCTTCTCTAAATTTAAGCATGACATAACATCATGTAACCATTGAGCGTGAGTAGATAGAACAGCATCCTTCCATTTAAGCAAGAGTGCCCTCCTAGCCATAAGAGAAATAAAAGCCAAAATGTGCAAATGAGATGTCTCCAAAGTAATATCTTTTCCTCCATCAATATTGAATAAGGCAGTCAAAGGGTTAGGCTTAAAATTTACTTGGAAAAGTACAGAGGAAGTTTGGAATATTTCCTTCCAGTATTTTTCAAGACTCGGGTATGTCCAAAACATATTAGTGAAGCTTCTCCATTGTTACATCTATCACAATAGGGAGATATATCCAAATAAAAATGAGATAGCTTATCCTTGGTAATGTGAGCCCTATGGACCACTTTAAATTGTAGGAGGGAGTGGCATATGCATAATAATGAAGTGTTAACCAATTTAAAAATTCCATTCCAAGTTACCTCAGAAATAGAAATCTGTATATCTTGTTCCCAAGGATTTTTAATTTTGTCTAAAGGCGCATTTCTCATTCCCAGCAACATGCCATAAATATTGGATATTGATATTGAAAAGGCTTCATATTAGAAATTACGTCCTATATGTTCTTATTGGGACTTTTAGGAAATATGTGTAATTGAGAATGCAGAATGTCTCTAATTTGTAGATATCGAAAGAAGTGAGTTTTTGGTTAGCTATATTTAACTGACAATTGCTCAAATGAAGAGAGTCTTCCTTCAACAAACAGATCCTGGAGGCCTTTAATACCCAGTTTATCCCAATCTTTAAAAACTGGATTGGTCATAGAAGGTTTAAAAAATAATTAGCAAAAATGGGACTAGAAAGAGAAAATTTCAATAAACCAAAGTATTTTCTAAATTGTACCCAGATCCTCAAAGTATGTTTAACTACCAAATTGTCAGTTAGTTTACTTAAAGACAAAGGAAATGAGGATCCAAGGAGAGAAATGATAGAAAATTTATTAACAGTATTAGCTTCTAAAGAAACCCATACCAGACAGTTCTCACATTTAATATAATATGACCAAAATGTAAGATTTCATATTTTGACTGCCCAGTAATAAAACCTAAAATTTGGTAAAGCTAAACCTCCATTCTTTTTAGCTTTTTGAAGATGAACTTAATGTAGTCGAGAATGTTTTTCCATATATAAAAAGATAGAATAGAATCAAGAGAATCAAAAAAGGATTTAGCAATAAATACGGGTAAGGCCTGAAAAAGGTATATAAATTTAGGTAAGATATTCATTTTAACAGAATTAATTTGGCCAATCAACAATAACGAGAGGGGCAACCAATTTGATCATGCCCTTTTTACATAATTCAGTAGGGTAAGAAAGTTTTCTTTAAGTAGGTGTTTATAATTCTTAGTAATTGTTACACCCAAATAGGTAAATTGATTTTTTACAATTTTAAGAGGAAGGTTAGTATTAATTGATACCAAATTATTCAAAGGAAAAAGTTCACTCTTATGTAAATTCAGTTTATATCCTGAAAGCTGGCTGAAACAGGAGAGTGAAGAAAGAATAGGAGATAACAAAGTCTCGTCATTAAAAATAAAAAGCAATAGGTCATCAGCATGGAGTGAAATTTTGTGGGTAGTACACAGGGAAAATTTACAAGGACTTGAGGATCTGAATTATGGCAGAAAGTTGAATAAGTTACGACTTTATTTCCTGGAAGGTTCGGACAATGAGAGGAAAGTTGATAGAGGTATACAAAATTATGAGGGTATTGATAGTGTAAATGCATGCAGGCTTTTTCCACTGAGGTTGGGTGAGGTTAGAACTGGAGATCATAGGTTAAAGATAAAAGGTGAAATATTTACAGGGAACCTGAGTGGAAACTTCTTCAGTCAGAGGGTGGTGTGAGTGTGGAATGGACTGCCAGTGGCAGTGGTGGATGCCGGTTCAATTGCAATATTTAAAAGATGCCCGGGTATGTACATGAATGGGAGGCTGAGGCCCACAGCAGTTAGATGTGTCTAAGCAATAGAGCAGGTTATTATGGACTACATGGGCTGATGGGCCTGGCTCAGTGCTGTAGCACTCTATTATTCTATGAATATCTCTGATAAGGAAGGCTGTGCTGAGCCAAGATCACATTTGGATGACTTAGCACATATGGCCAGTTCCAGTAAAGAGAGAGTGATTGTTACAAAGTTCAATACTCCAATAGTCCACTATCCAGCAACTTGTCTGTGCCTGACCCACTAGGTGCCATTTCCTGCCCTTCCTTAAACACTGTGGGCCTGGTTTACATGTTCCTTTCACATTCTGGTTCCTGAATCCCACCCTCCATCACATACAATGTGGTTTGAGTTCCCACACACTGCAGCCCTGTTTGTCAAGCTTGCTTATACTCACCCCGCTTTGAGTTCCAGTGCTTCCTTGCCTCCAATTCTTGTCTCCTTTTCAAACAGTGGAGCCACATTTCGCACAATCCCTTTAAACTCACTACCACTCTGCTTCTCACACTCCCTTAAAACTTACTTGTTTATTGGGCAAACTTTAAATTTACTGGGTTAATTGCAAAAATGTATCATTTAACAATGTGACATCTAAAAGGAAACATATTAAAGAGATGTTAGAATATTAATAGTATTGAGTTTACGTCTGCTGGTCCAGAATCGCCAGTCCTGAGAAGGTCAAAGTACTAAAGGTTCATTATATTGAGTCTGGAAGATTGAACGGGCCCATGTGGAAGATATGCATGTTGAGTCTTCTGTAGTCAATAATGGTGGCCTCTACAACTGAAACTTGAAACATTTATTCTGCTTCTCTTTCCACGGGTGCTGCCTGACTTAGAGTGATGTTAAGTATGTCAGTTGAGATTTCCCCTCACCCACCCCTTTTATCTACACTGATGTTTAATTCATGGCAATTCTGAACAGGGTTGAAGTATCTATGCTATGACTTCTCCAATTCACTGGTGCTTGGATCTGTGACATTGATGCTGCTGCTGTTATCGATCATGTTGTGGAGCCACCCATACAGCATGGGTGTGACCAGCACCCTCCCTGGGATAGGGTGCTTTCCGTTTGCAGACACATACAGCATGGGTGTGACCAGCACCCTCCCTGGGGATAGGGTGCTTTCCGTTTGCAGACCCATACAGCATGGGTGTGACCAGCACCCTCCCTGGGATAGGGTGCTTTCCGTTTGCAGACCCATACAGCATGGGTGTGACCAGCACCCTCCCTGGGATAGGGTGCTTTCCGTTTGCAGACACATACAGTATGGGTGTGACCAGCACCCTCCCTGGGATAGGGTGCTTTCCGTTTGCAGACCCATACAGCATGGGTGTGACCAGCACCCTCCCTGGGGATAGGGTGCTTTCCGTTTGCAGACCCATACAGCATGGGTGTGACCAGCACCCTCCCTGGGGATAGGGTGCTTTCCGTTTGCAGACCCATACAGCATGGGTGTGACCAGCACCCTCCCTGGGATAGGGTGCTTTCCGTTTGCAGACACATACAGCATGGGTGTGACCATCACCCTCCCTGGGATAGGGTGCTTTCCGTTTGCAGACCCATACAGCATGGGTGTGACCAGCACCCTCCCTGGGATAGGGTGCTTTCCGTTTGCAGACACATACAGCATGGGTGTGACCAGCACCCTCCCTGGGGATAGGGTGCTTTCCGTTTGCAGACCCATACAGCATGGGTGTGACCAGCACCCTCCCTGGGATAGGGTGCTTTCCGTTTGCAGACCCATACAGTATGAACCACATTGCCACGTCCACCCTTATTCAATCATCCCATTGCCTCCCAACACCTGATAACAGTCCTGTATCTTCCCATCTTCTGGGCAACATCTGGCTACATTCAGTACACAAGATGTAAGGGTACTTTGTTGAATTGTCCAGGCTAAGCTAAATGCTTCCTAAAAAGAAGATACTATAATGACTATTTTCTAAAGCAAAGATGTGTCAAATTCATTTTTTATTGGCACTTAGTACATCCAAACAGTATGAAATTGGATTTCTATCATTAATATCATAAACAAAAAAAAGACGAAAAATGTTATTATCTGATGAGGATAATTACATGCTTGTCTGTTCCAAATATGAAGCACTCATTCCTATTAATCTTGCACTCACACTGTCTACACACAATCCACTCACGGTCTCGGATTCTACACTTTAGCAGACACTTGGGGCAAGTTCCAGCGAACAATTATCCTTTTGATCAAACTGTTGGTGGATGTAGAAAGAACTTGAAAACAGGGTGAATGTGCAAACTCCACAAAGAACAGAGGCTGTGATAGAACGTAGGATATTGGAGACGTGAGTCACAGTTCAAATACCACTGCAAGTTCTCCCGAGAGCAGTAATTATAGTTCAGAAGGTAAGGATAGAATGGAGTGTTGAGACAAAGCAGAGTAATTCTGTAGCCAGGATAGACTGGAGTGTAGAGACAAAGCTGAAGAATTCTGTAGATAGTTATAAAATGGAGTGTATTCACAAAGCAGAGTAATTCAGGCGAAAGGATTGAATAGAGGGTAGAGACAGAGCAGACTATTTCTGTAGATAGGAATATAATCGGGTGATGAGAAAAAGTGATGAGTAATTTGAAGATAAGAATAGAATGGAGTGCAGAGACTAAGCAGAGTAATGAAGTAGACAGTATAGGTTGGAGTATAGAGTCAAAGCAGCGTAATTCTGTAGCCAGGATAAAGTAGGGTGTTTAGACAAAGCAGAGTAATTCTGTAGACAGAAATAGAGTGGAGTGTGAGACAAAGCAGAGAAATTATGTAGACAGGCTACAACAGAGTGTAAACAAAGAAGAGTAATTCTGTAGATAGGAATAGAGTGGAGTGTAGAGACAAAGCACTGTAATTCTGTAGACATTATAGAATGGAGTGTAGAGATAAAGCAGAGTAATTCTGTAAACAGGAATAGAGTGGAGTGTAGAGTCAAAGCAGAGTAATTCTGTAGCCAGGATAGACTGGAATGTAGAGACAAAGCTGAAGAATTCTGTAGATAGTTATAAAATGGAGTGTAGTCACAAAGCAGAGTAATTCAGGCGAAAGGATTGAATGGAGGGTAGAGACAGAGCAGACTATTTCTGTAGATAGGAATATAATCAGATGATGAGAAAAAGTGAGTAATTCTGAAGATAGGAATAGAATGGAGGGCAGAGACTAAGCAGAGTAATGAAGTAGACAGTATAGGTTGGAGTATAGAGACAAAGCAGAGTAATTCTGTAGCCAGGATAGAGTAGGGTGTTGAGACAAAACAGAGTAATTCTGTAGACAGGATACAACAGAGTGTAAACAAAGAAGAGTAATTCAGTAGCCAGGATAGAATGGAGTGTAGAGACAAATCAGAGTAATTCTGTCGATAGGGATAGAATAGAGTGTAGAGGCAAAGCAGAGTAATACTGTAGCCCAATAGAGTGGAGTGCAGAGACAAATCAGAGTAATTCTGTAGATAGAGATAGAATAGAGTGTAGAGACAAAGCAGAGTAATTATGCAGACAGGATAGTTTGGAGTGTGCAGAAATAGCAGAGTAATTCTGTAGCCAGGATAGAATGGAGTGTAGAGACAAATCAGAGTAATTCTGCAGATAGGGATACAATGGAGTGGGGAGAAAAAGCAGAGTAATGCTGTAGACAGTATAGGAAGGAGTATTGAGACAAAGCAGAGTAATTCTGTAGCAGGAATAGAATTGTGTGTAGAGACAAAGCAGAATAATGCTGTAGCCAGGATAGAGTGGATTGTTTAGACAAAGCAGAGTAATTCTGTAGACAGGAATGGAATAGAGCTTAGACAAAGCAATGTAATTCTGGAGAGAGGAATAGAATGGAATGTAGAGACAAAGCAGAGTAATTATGTAGGCAGGATAGAATGGAGTGTAGAGAAAAGAAAAGTTATTCTGGAGACAGGAGAGAATGGAGTGTTGAGACAAATCAGAGTAATTCTGTAGATTGGGATAGAGTGGACTGCAGAGTAAGAAAAGTAATTCTGTACTCTGGATAGAATAGAATGCAGAAACAAAGCAAAGTAAATCTGTAGAGAGTAATAGAACGGAGTGGACAGACAAAGCAGAGTAATTCTGTAGACAGGAATAGAGTGGAGTGTAGAGACAAAGCAGAGTAATTCTGTAGACAGGATAGAATGGAGTGTGAAGGCAAAGCAGCGTAATACTGTAGCCAGGATAGAGTGGAGCGTAGAGACAAATCAGAGTAATTCTGTAGATAGGGATAGAATAGTGTGTAGAGACAAAGTAGAGTAATACTGTAGCCACTATAGAGTGGAGTGCAGAGACAAATCAGAGTAATTCAGTAGCCAAGATAGAATGGAGTATAGAGACAAATCAGAATAATTCTGTAGATAGGGATAGAATGGAATTTAGAGACAAAGCAGAGTAATTATGCAGACAGGATAGTTTGGAGTGTGCAGAAATAGCTGAGTAATTCTGTAGCCAGAATAGAATGGAGTGTAGAGACAAATCAGAGTAATTCTGCAGATAGGGATACAATGGAATGGGGAGAAAAAGCAGAGTAATGCTGTAGACAGTATAGGAAGGAGTATTGAGACAAAGTAGAGTAATTCTGTAGCAGGAATAGAATTGAGTGTAGAGACAGAGCAGAATAATGCTGTAGCCAGGATAGAGTGGAGTGTTTAGACAAAGCAGAGTAATTCTGTAGACAGGAATGGAATAGAGCTTAGACAAAGCAGTGTAATTCTGGAGACAGGAATAGAAAGGAGTGTAGAGACAAAGCAGAGTAATTATGTAGGCAGGATAGAATAGAGTGTGTAGGCAAAGCAGAGTAATTCTGTAGCCAGAATAGAATGGAGTGTAGAGAAAAAAAAAAGTTATTCTGGAGACGGGAGAGAATGGAGTGTTGACACAAATCAGAGTAATTCTGTAGATTGGGATAGAGTGGACTGCAGAGTAAGAAAAGTAATTCTGTACTCTGGATAGAATAGAATGCAGAAACAAAGCAAAGTAATTCTGTAGAGAGTAATAGAACGGAGTGGACAGACAAAGCAGAGTAATTCAACAGACAGGAATAGAATCGACTTTAGACAAAGCTGGGTAATTCTGGAGACAGGAATAGAATGGTGTGTAGACAAAGCAGAGTAATTCTGTAGACAGGAATAGAGTGGAGTGTGTGACAAAGCAGAGTAATTATGCAGACAGGATAGAATGGAGTGTGAAGAAAAAGCAGAGTAATACTGTAGCCAGGATAGAATGGAGAGTAGAGACAAAACCGATTGATTCTTCAGAAAAGAAAGAAAGGAATTTAGAGACAAAGCAGTATATATCTGCAGATAGGGACAGAATGCAATGTAGAGAGAAAGCAGAGTAATTCTGTTGCCAGGATAGAAGTGAGTATACAGACAAATCAGAGTAATTCAGTAACCAGGATAGAATGGAGTGTAAAGACAAATCAGAGTAATTCTGCAGACAGGAATAGAGTGGAGTGTAGAGACAAAGCAGAGTAATTCTGTAGACAGGATAGAATGGAGTGTGAAGGCAAAGCAGCGTAATACTGTAGACAGGATAGAGTGGAGTGTAGAGACAAAGCACTATAATTCTGTAGTCATTATAGAATGGAGTGTCGAGAGAAAGCAGAGTAATGCTGTTGACAGCATAGGATAGAGTATAGAGAAAAAGGAGAGTAATTCTGTAGCCTGGATAGAATGGAGTGTAGAGACAAATCAGAGTAATTCTGTAGATAGGGATAGAATAGTGTGTAGAGACAAAGCAGAGTAATACTGTAGCCCAATAGAGTGGAGTGCAGAGACAAATCAGAGTAATTCAGTAGCCAAGATAGAATGGAGTATAGAGACAAATCAGAATAATTCTGTAGATAGGGATAGAATGGAATTTAGAGACAAAGCAGAGTAATTATGCAGACAGGATAGTTTGGAGTGTGCAGAAATAGCTGAGTAATTCTGTAGCCAGAATAGAATGGAGTGTAGACAAATCAGAGTAATTCTGCAGATAGGGATACAATGGAGTGGGGAGAAAAAGCAGAGTAATGCTGTAGACAGTATAGGAAGGAGTATTGAGATAAAGCAGAGTAATTCTGTAGCAGAGATAGAATCGAGTATAGAGACAAAGCGGAGTAATTCTGTAGCAGGAATAGAATGGAATGTAGAGACAAAGCAGAGTAATTCTGGAGCAGGAATAGAATGGAGTGTATTGACAAATCAGAGTAATTCAGTAGCCAGGATAGAATGGAGTGTAGAGACAAAGCAGAGTGATTCTGACGATAGGGATAAAATGGAGTATAGAGACAAAGCAGAGAAATTCTGCAGACAGAATATAATGGAGTGGGGATAAAAAGCAAAGTAATTCTGTAGCAGAGATAGAATCGAGTATAGAGACAAAGCTGAGTAATTCTGTTGCAGGAATAGAATGGAGTGTAGAGACAAAGCAGAGTAATTCTGGAGCAGGATTAGAATGGAGTGTATAGACAAATCAGAGTAATTCATTAGCCAGGATAGAATGGAATGTAGAGACAAAACAGAGTAATTCTGCAGATTGGAATAGAATAGATGTAGAGACAAAGCAGAGTAATTCTGCAGACAGAATAGATTGGAGTGGGCGAAAATGCAGAGTGATGTTGTAGACAGTACAGGAAGGAGCATAGAGACAAAGCAGAGTAATTCTGTAGCAGGAATAGAATTGAGTGTAGAGACAAACCCACATAATGTTATAGCCAGGATAGAGTGGAGTGTTTAGCAAAGCAGAGTAATTCTGCAGATAGGAAAATAATTCAGTGTAGAGACAAAGCAGAGTATTTCTGTAGCCTGGATAGTATGAAGTGTGGAGCAAAGCAGAGTGATTCTGAGATAGGGATAAAATGGAGTGTAGAGACAAAGCAGAGTAATTCTGTAGCCTGGATAGTATGAAGTGTGGAGACAAAGCAGAGTGATTCTGCCGATAGGGATAAAATGGAGTATAGAGACAAAGCCGAGTAATTCTGCAGACAGAATATAATGGAGTGGGGATAAAAAGCAGAGTAATTCTGTAGACAGTATATGAAGGAGCATAGAGACAAAGCAGAGTAATTCTGTAGCAGAGATAGAATCGAGTATAGAGACAAAGCTGAGTAATTCTGTAGCAGGAATAGAATGGAGTGTATTGACAAATCAGAGTAATTCTGGAGTAGGAATATAATGGAGCATACAGACAAAGCAGAGTAATTCTGGAGACAGAATAGATTGGAGTGGGTCAAAATGCAGAGTAATGCTGTAGACAGTTTAGGAAGGAGCATAGAGACAAAGCAGAGTAATTCTGTAGCAGGAATAGAATGGAGTGTATAGACAAATCAGAGTAGTTCAGTAGCCAGGATAGAATGGAGTGTAGAGACAAAGCAGAGTAATTCTGTAGCCTGGATAGAATGGAGTGTAGAGACAAAACAGATTGATTCTGCAGACAAGAATGAAAGAAATTTAGAGACAAAGCAGAGTATTTCTGCAGATAAGGATAGAATGCCAAGCTTTTAGAGACAAAGCAGAGTAATTCTCAAGCCTGGTTAGAATGGACTGAAGAGACAAAACAGAGTAATTCTGCAGTTAGGGATAGAGTGGAATGAAGAGACAAAACAGAGTAATTCTGCAGTTAGGGATAGAGTGGAATGAAGAGACAAAGCAGAGTAATTCTGTAGCAGGAATAGAGTGGTGTTGAGCCAAAGCAGAGTAATTCTGTAGATTGGGATAGATTGGTGTATAGAGACAAAGCAGAGTAATTCTGCAGATTGGGATAGATTAGTGTATAGAGACAAAGCAGAGTAATTCTGTAGCAGGAAAAGAATGGAGTGTAGAGACAAAGCAGAGTAATTCTGTAGCCAGAATAGAATGGAGTGTAGAGACAAAGCAGAGTTATTCTGGAGACAGGAGAGAATGTAATGTTGAGACAAATCAGAGTAATTCTGTAGATTGGGATAGTGTGGAGTGTAGAGTAAGAAAAGTAATTCTGTACCCTGGATAGAATGGAGTGTAGGGACAAAGCGAAGTAATTCTGTAGAGAGTAATAGAACGGAGTGTAGAGACAAAGCAGAGTAATTCAGTAGCCACGACAGAGTGGAGTGTTGAGACAAAGCAGTTTAATTCTGTAGATTGGTTAGAATGGAGTGTAGAAAGAATGCAGAGTAATTCTGTAGCCTGGAAAGAATGAAGTTTACAGACAAAGCAGAGTAAATCTGCACATAGGGATAGAATGGAGTATTGAGACAAAGCAGAGTTATTCTGCAAGCAGAATATAATGGAGTGGGGAGAAAAAGCAGAGTAATTCTGTAGCAGGAATAGAATCGAATATGGAGACAAAGCAGAGTAACTCTGTAGCAGGAATAGCAATGAGTGAAGAGACAAAGCAGAGTAATGCTGTAGCCAGGATAGAGTGGAGTGTTTAGCAAAGCAGAGTAATTCTATAGAAAGGAACAGAATTCAGTGTAGAGACAAAGCAGAGTAATTCTGTAGACAGGATGAGAATAGAGTTTAGACAAAGCTGAGTAATTCTGGAGACAGGAATAGAATGGAGTGTAGACAAAGTAGACTAATTCTGTAGATAGGGATAGAAAGCAGGGTAGAGACAAAGCAGAGTAATTATGCGAACAGGATAGAATGGAGTGTGGAGAAAAAGCAGAGTAATACTGTCGCAGGAATAGAATGGATTATAGAGACAAAGCAGAGTAATTCTGTAGACTGGATAGAATGGAGTGCAGAGACAAAACAGAGTAATTCTGTAGCCTGGATAGAATGGAGTGTAGAGACAAAACAGAGTAATTCTGTAGCAGGAATAGAATTGAGTGTAGAGACAAAGCAGAGTAATGCTGTAGCCAGGATAGAGTGGAGTGTTTAGACAAAGCAGAGTAATTCTGTAGAAAGGAATAGAATTCAGTATATAGACAAAGCAGAGTTATTCTGTAGACAGGAATAGAATGGAGTTTAGACAAAGATGAGTAATTCTGGAGACAGGAATAGAATGGACTGTAGACAAAGCAGAGTAATTCAGTAGCCTGGATAGAATGGAGTGTAGAGACAAAACAGATTGATTTCGCAGATAAGAATGAAAGAAATTTAGAGACAAAGCAGAGTATTTCTGCAGATAGGGATAGAATGCCAAGCTTTTAGAGACAAAGCAGAGTAACTCCGAAGCCTGGATAGAATGGACTGAAGAGACAAAACAGAGTAATTCTGCAGTTAGGGATAGAGTGGAGTGTTGAGACAAAGCAGAGTAATTCTGTAGATTGGAATAGAATAGATGTAGAGACAAAGCAGAGTAATTCTGTAGCCAGAATAGAATGGAGTGTAGAGTCAAAGCAGAGCTATTCTGGAGACTGGAGAGAATCGAGTGTTGAGACAAATCAAAGTAATTCTGAAAATAGGGATAGAATGGAGTATAGAGACAAAGCAGAGTAATTCAGTAGCCACGGCAGAGTGAAGTTTTAAGACAAAGCAGAGTAATTCTGCAGATTGGGATAGATTGGTGTATAGGTACAAAGCAGAGTAATTCTGCAGACAGAATATAATGGAGTGGGGATAAAAAGCAGAGTAATTCTGTAGCAGGAATAGAATCGAGTGTAGAGACAAAGCAGAGTAATTCTGTAGAGAGTAATAGAATGGAGTGTAGAGACAAAGCATAGTAATTCTGAAGCCTCAATTGAATGGAGTGAAGACACAAAACAGAGTAATTCTGCAGATAGGGATAGAATGGAGTATAGAGACAAAGCAGAGTAATTATGCGAACAGGATAGAATGGTGTGTGGAGAAAGAGCAGAGTAATACTGTCGCAGGAATAGAATGGATGATAGAGACAAAGCAGAGTAATTATGCGAACAGGATAGAATGGTGTGTGGAGAAAAAGCAGAGTAATACTGTCGCAGGAATAGAATGGATGATAGAGACAAAGCAGTGTAATTCTGTAGACTGGATAGAATGGAGTGTAGAGACAAAACAAATTGATTCTGCAGATAATAAAGAAAGGAAATTAGAGACAAAGCAGAGTAATTCTGTAGCAGGAATAGAATGGAGTGTAGAGACAAAGCAGAGTAATTCTGTAGATTGGAATAGAATAGATGTAGAGGCAAAGCAGAGTAATTCGTAGCCAGAATATAACAGAGTGCAGAGAAAAAGCAGAGTTATTCTGGACACAGGAGAGAACGGTGTTGAGGCAAATCAGAGTAATTATGTAGATTGGGATAGAGTGGAGTGTAGAGTAACTCTGTACCCTGGATAGAATGGAGTGTAGAGACAAAGCAAAGTAATTCTGTAGAGAGTAATAGAATGAAGTGGAGAGACGAAGCAGATTAATTCAGCAGACAGGAATAGAATGGAGTTTAGACAAAGCAGAGTAATGCTGTAGACAGGAATAGAGTGGAGTGTGAGACAAAGCAATGTAATTATGCAAAAAGCATAGAATGGAGTGTGGAGAAAAAGCAGAGTAATTCTGTAGCAGTAATAGAATGGAGTGTAGAGACAAAGCAGTGTAATTATATCGTACAGGATAAATAGGAGTGTGCAGAAAAAGTAGAGTAATTCTGTAGCAGGAATAGAGTGGAGTGTAGAGACAAATCAGAGTCATTCTGTAGCCAGGATAGAATGGAGTATAGAGACAAAGCAGAGTAATTCTGCAGACAGAATATAATGGAGTTGGGAGAAAAAGCAGAGTAATTCTGTAGCAGGAATAGAATGGAGTGTAGAGACAAAGCAGAGTAATTCAGTAGCCAGGATAGAATGGAGTATAGAGACAAAGCAGAGTAATACCGTAGCCCAATAGAGTGGAGTGCACAGACAAATCAGAGTAATTCTGTAGATGGAGATAGAATAGAGTGTAGAGACAAAACAGAGTAATTCTGTAGCCTGGATAGAATAGAGTGTAGAGACAAAGCAGAGTAATTCTGTAGCAGGAATAGAATGGAATGTGGAGACAAATCAGAGTAATTCTGCAGACAGAATAGAATGGAGTAGGGAGAAAAAGCAGAGTAACGCTGTAGACAGATTAGGAAGGAGTATAGAGACAAAGCAGAGTAATTCTGTAGCAGGAATAGAATTGAGAGTAGAGACAAAGCAGAATAATGCTGTAGCCAGGATAGAGTGGAGTGTTTAGACAAAGCAGAGTAATTCTGTAGATTGGAATAGAATTCAGTATAGAGATAAAGCAGAGTTATTCTTTAGACAGGAATAGAATTGAGTTTAGACAAAGCTGAGTAATTCTGGAGACAGGAATAGAATGGACTGTAGACAAAGCAGAGTAATTCTGTAGACAGGGATAGAAAGCAGTGTCTGGACAAAGCAGAGTAATTCTGTAGAGAGTAACAGAACGGAGTGTAGAGACAAAGCAGAGTAATTATGCAGTCAGGATAGAATGGAGTGTGGAGAAAAAGCAGAGTAATACTGTAGCAGGAATAGAATGGAGTATAGAGACAAAGCAGATTGATTCTGCAGATAAGAAAGAAAGAAATTTAGAGACAAAGCAGAGTAATTCTGTAGAGAGTAATAGAACAGAGTGGAGAGACAAAGCAGATTAATTATGCAGACAGGATAGAATGGAGTGTGGAGAAAAAAGCAGAGTAATACTGTCACGGGAATAGAATGGAGTATAGAGACAAAGCAGAGTAATTCTGTAGCTGGAATAGAAATGAGTGTAGAGACAAAGCAGAGTAATGCTGTAGCCAGGATTGAGTGGAGTGTTCAGCAAAGCAGATTAATTCTGTAGAAATGAATAGAATTCAGTGTAGAGGCAAAGCAGAGTTATTCTGTAGACAGGAATAGAATGGAGTTTAGACAAAGCTGAGTAATTCTGGAGACAGGAGTAAAAAGGAGTGTAGAGACAATGCAGAGTAATGCTGCACCCAGGATAGAATGGAGTATACAGACCAAGCAGAGTACTTCTTTAGCCAGGATAAAGTGGAGTGTAGAGACAAAGGAGAGAAATTCTGCAGACTGAATAGGATGGAGTGTAGTGACAAAGCAGAGTAATGCTCTAGACAGTATAGGATAGAGTATAGAGAAAAAGCAGAGTAATTCTGTAGAAAGGAATAGAATGGAGTTTAGACAAATCTGAATAATTCTGGAGACAGGATTAAAATGGAGTGTAGACAAACAGAGTAATACTGTAGATAGGGATAGAAAGCAGTGCAGGGAGAAAACAGAGTAATTCTGTATAGAGTAATAGAATGGAGTATAGAGACAATGCCGAGTAATTCTGTCGATTGGAATACAATGGAGTGCAGAGACAAAGCAGAGTAATTCTGTAGCAGGAATAGAATGGAGTGTAGAGGCAAAACAGATTGATTCTGCAGTTAAGAAAGAAAGGAATTTAGAGACAAAGCAGAGTGTATCTGCAGATAGGGATAGAATGCATTGTATAGACAAAGCAGAGTAATTCTGTAGACATTATAGAATGATGTGTAGAGACAAAGCAGAGTAATGCTGTACCCAGGATAGAATAGAGTATACAGACCAAGCAGAGTAATTCTGCAGATTGGGATAGATTGGAGTATAGAGAAAAAGCAGAGTAATTCTGTAGCAGGAATAGAATGGAGTGCTGATTCAAAGCAGAGTAATGCTGTAGACAGTATAGAATGGAGTGTAGAAACAAAGCAGAGTAATTCTGCAGATAGTGATAGAATGGAGTACAGAGACAAAGCAGAGTAATTCTGCAGACAGAATAGAATGGAGTGGGGATAAAAAGCAGAGTAATTCAGTAGAGAGGATATAATGGAGTGTTTAGACAAAGCAGAGTAATTCAGTAGCAAGGATAGAATGGAGTGTGTAGAGAAAGCAGAGTAATTCTGTAGCCTAGATAGAATGTAGAAACAAATCATAATAATTCTGTAGCCTGGATAGAATGGAGTGTGGAGAGAAAGCAGAGTAATTCTGTAGCAGGAATTGAATGGAGTGCAGAGACAAAGCAGAGTAATGCTGTAGACAGAATAGGATAGAGTATAGAGAAAAAGTAGAGTAATTCTGTAGCCAGGATAGAATGAAGTGTAGAAACAAATCAGAGTAATTCTGTAGATAGGAAGAGAATGGAGTATAGAGACAAAGCAGAGTAATTTAGTAGCCGGGATAGAATGGGGTGTTAGACAAAGCAGAGTAATACTGTAGCCAGAATAGAGTGGAGTGTAGAGACAAATCAGAGTTATTCAGTAGCCAGGATAGAATGGAGTATAGAGACAAAGCAGAGTAATTCAGTAGCCAGGATAGAATGGGGTGTTAGACAAAGCAGAGTAATTCTGCAAATAGGGATAGGATGGAGTGCAGAGACAAAGCAGATTAATTCTGCAGACAGAATAGAAAGGAGAGGGAGAAAAAGCAGAGTAATTCTGTAGCAGGAATAGAATGGAGTGTAGACTCAAAGCAGAGTAATGCTGTAGACAGTATAGGATGGAGTATAGAGACAAAGCAAAGTAATTCAGTAGCCAGGATAGAGTGGAGTGTTTAGACAAAGCAGAGTAATTCTGTAGACAGTATATAATGGAGTTGGGAGAAAAAGCATAGTAATTCTGTAGCAGGAATAGAATGGAGTGTAGAGACAAAGCAGAGTAATTCTGTAGCCTGGATAGTATGAATTGTGGAGACAAAGCAGAGTATTTCTGCAGATAGAGATAGAAAGCAGTGTAGGGACAAAGCAGAGTAATTCTGTAGAGAGTAACAAAACGGAGTGTAGAGACAAAGCAGACTAATTATGCAGTCAGGATAGAATGGAGTGTGGAGAAAAAGCAGAGTAATACTGTAGCAGGAATAGAATAGAGTATGGAGACAAAGCAGTGTAATTCTGTAGCCTGGATAGTATGCAGTGTAGAGACAAAGCAGAGTAATTCTAGAGACCGGAGAGAATCGAGTGTTGAGACAAATTAAAGTAATTCTGAAAATAGGGATAGAATGGAGTATAGAGACAAAGCAGAGTAATTCTGCAGACAGAATATAATAGAGTGGGGAGAAAAAGCAGAGTAATTCTGTAGCAGGAATAGAATTGAGTATGGTGACATAGCAAAGTAATTCTGTAGCTGGAATAGAAATGAGTGTAGAGACAAAGCAGAGTAATGCTGTAGCCAGGATAGAGTGGAGTGTTCAGCAAAGCAGATTAATTCTGTAGAAATGAATAGAATTCAGTATAGAGACAAAGCTGAGTAATTCTGGAGTCAAGAGTAGAATGGACTGTAGACAAAGCACAGTAATTCTGTAGCCAAGATAGAATGGAGTGTAGAGACAAAGCAGAGTAATGCTGTAGCCAGGTTAGAGTGGAGTGTAGAAACAAATCAGAGTAATTCTGTAGATAGGAAGAGAATGGAGTATAGAGACAAAGCAGATTAATTCAGTAGCCAGGATAGAATGGGGTGTTAGACAAAGCAGAGTAATACTGTAGCCAGAATAGAGTCGAGTGTAGAGACAAAACAGATTGATTCTGCCGATAAGAATGGAAGGAAATTAGAGACAAAGCAGAGTATTTCTACAGATAGGGATAGAATGCAATGTAGAGACAAAGCAGAGTAATTCAGTAGATTGGAATAGAATAGAATTCTGCAGACAGAATATAATGGAGTTGGGAGAGAAAGCTGAGTAATTCTGTAGCCACGACAGAGGGGAATGTAGAGACAAAGCAGTTTAATTCTTTAAACAGGATAGAATGGAGTGTAGAAACAAAGCAGAGTAATTCTGTAGCCTGGATCGTATAAAGTGTAGAGACAGATCAGAGTAATTCTGTAGATAGGGATAGATTGGAGTGTGGAGACAAAGCAGAGTAACTCAGTAGCCAGGATAGAATGGGATGTTGGACAAATCAGAGTAATTCTGCTGATAGGGATAGGATGGAGTGCAGAGACAAAGCAGATTAATTATGCAGACAGGATATATTGGAGTGTGGAGAAAAAGCAGAGTAATTCTGTAGCAGGAATAGAGTGGAGTGTAGAGACAAAGCAGAGTAATTCTGTAGCAGGAATACAATGGAGTGCAGAGACAAAGCAGAGTAATTCTGTAGACATTATAGAATGATGTGTAGAGACAAAGCAGAGTAATTCTGCAGACAGAATAGAATGGAGTGGGATAAAAAGCAGAGTAATTCTGTAGCAGGAATAGACAATGAGTAGGAGATGAGTTATACAGCTCTCGTTACATGTAATGCAGTTTAACTCTTTGAGTGATTATGCAGAAAGTTTGAAGTTAATAATTCATCTCCTTCTACCTTAGGCCACAAACTTATCAATCACCCCTGCTGTGGCCACTTTCTGGAGGTCCAAGATCTGTATGCTCCACGACCGCTGGACTAAGTGTGTAAATGTAGGAGGGGACTATGTTGAAAAAGAAATATGCTAGGCTTTCTAAAGTTAACTCCTACCTTAGGCCCTGAACTTATCAATCAGCCATTGTATGTTAACCCTTTTATTCCTGGGATCGTTCTCATGAACAGCCTCTCCAATTCCATCACATCTTATATAAGGAGCCCAAAATTGATCACAATACCCCGTGTGACCTGACCAATGCCTTATAGAGCCTCAGCATCACATAATTATTTGTATATTCCAGACCTCTTCAAATGTATGCTAAAATTGCATTTGCCTTTTCTCATATTCCGACATGTCAGTCCATGTCCTCCTCCACTGTAGCAATGAGTTTACACTCAGGTTTGAGGAACAATACCTCACATTCGGTCTGGGTAGCCTCACAATTCTGGTATTGCCCCCCCAACTTTAGTATTCCCCACCCCCTTTTCCCTCTCCCACCTTATTCTTTGCCTGCCAATCACCTCCCTCGGGTGCTCCTCCCCCTTTTCTTTCTTCCATGGCCTTCTGTCCTCTCCTTTTAGATTCCCCCTTTTCTAGCTGCTTTCACCAATCAACTTCCCAACTCTTCACTTCACCCCTCCCGTCCTCCTGGTGTCACCTCATCTTTTTTTGGGCCTTGGTCTAAAACATCGACGGTCATCTTTTCCATAGACACTGCCTGGCCTGCTAATTTCCTCCAGCATTTTGTGTGTGTTGCTTGGATTTCCAGCACCTGCAGATTCTCTCTTGTTTGTGATTGTATTTGCCTTCCTTACAATCAAATAAAACTGCAAGTTAACCTTTAGGAAATCTTGCACAGGCACTCACAAGTCTTGTTGCACCTCTGATTTTTGAATTTTCTCTCGATTTAGAAAATAGTCTATCTCTTTATTCCTTCTACCAAGCTGCATGACTATTCACTTCCTATATTATACTCCATCTGAGTCCTGACGAAGGGTCTCAGCCCAAAACGTCAGCAGTGTTTCTCCCTATGAATGCTGCCTGGCCTGCTGTGTTCCACCAGCATTTTGTATGTGTTGCTTATACTCCATCTGCCACTTCTTTGCCCATTCTCCTAATCTGTCCAAGTCCTTCTGCAGACTTTCTGCTTCTTTAATACTACCTCCACCTCTTTCATGTCATCTGCAAACTTCCATCATCGAGATCCTTGACGTATAAGTGAAAAGTAGTGCCAACACCAACCCCTGCAGATGCTAATAGTCACAAGCAGCCAACCAGAAAAGGCTCCCTTTATTCCCTGTCTTTGCCTTCTGCTAATCAGCCAATCCTTTATTCATACAAGGATCTTTCCTGTAATACCATGGGTTCTAAGCTCGTTTAGCAGCCTCATGTGCCTTCTACAGGCTTCTGAAAGTCCATGATTTTTTTTGATAATCATGCCTCAGAGAATTAGAACAGATTTGAAGTGTAAGATTTCCCCTTTAAGGAAACCATCAGCTTATTTTATCACATGCCCTTCAAGTACCCCAAAACCTCATCCTTTTCAATTACTCTACCAGCGAAGCAAATTGGCCTAACTAGCCTTTAATTTCCTGTCTTTTGCCTCCCTGTCATCTTGAAGAGTAGAGTGATATTTACAATTTTACAATCCTCTGGAACCATGCCAGAATCTAGTGATTCTTGAAATATCATTACTAATGCCCACACAATCTCTTCAGCTGCCCCTTTCAGAATCTGGGGATGTAGTCCATTTTGTCCAGGTGACTTCAAGCCCTTCAGTTTCTCAAGCATCTTCTGGTAATAGTAATTACACTCACTTCTGCCCCCACCCTGAGTCTGTGGCCTCTGCCGGTCAGAGTTGATAATGAATATTGCATCCGAGCTGTCTAGATATGCAAGCCTGGGCAGTCCGATATGGAGAGCAAGCTGTTGCCCATGTCATAAGCTCCCCCTCTCCACGCATCTGATGAGCCCAAAGGAACGGCACAGACCGATACAGTTTGATACGTTGGAGTTGCCAGTCAGCATTGAACTCAATGTAGGACTGCCTTAGGGACTTAGACTCCTTTGATGTAGACTCCTAAAGACTTTCCTCATGAGTGGATATAGCTGCAAGGTAGTGGAGATTGGAGATCAGAGTTTTCCTTCTCCTAGATGAGCTGCCAAGCACGGCTGACAAGCCCCATTTACCTGAAGTGACTGGTTTTAAGGTACCAGTAAGGCACCTTTGTCCGAGGTTACTTGAGGCACATGCCATTAGGAGCTGCTCCCTCATGCCTCTGTAATTCCTTTACTGCGTTACAAGATCATCTACCATATTGCGTATACTGTCTGCATTCACCTTCACACCCGCATTCATCATCCTTTTCCATTTTGTCCTCATGTTACTGAAAGTTAAATGCTTATCCCTTTCTAAACTTTTCAACCATATAACCATATAACAATTACAGCACAGAAACAGGCCATCTCGGCCCTTCTAGTCCGTGCTGAACCACTTACTCTCACCTAGTCCCACCTACCCGCACTCAGCCCATTACCCTCCACTCCTTTCCTGTCCATATACCTATCCAATTTTTTGTTAATGACAAAATTGAACCTGCCTCTACCACTTCTACTGGAAGCACTTTCCACACACCTACCACTCTCTGAGTAAAGAAGTTCACCCTCGTGTTACCCCTAACTGTCTGCCCCTTAACTCTCAAATCATGTCCACTTGTTTGAATCTCCCCTACTCTCAATGGAAAAAGCCTATCCATGTCAACTCTGTCTATCCCCCTCATAATTTTAAATACATCTATCAAGACCCCCCTCAACCATCTATGCTCCGAAGAATAAAGACCTAACTTAATTAACCTTTCCCTGTAACCTAGGTGCTGAAACCCAGGTAACATTCCAGTAAATCTCCTCTGTACTTTCTCTATTTTGTTAACATCTTTCCTATAATTCAGTGACCAGAACTATACACAGTACTCCAAATTTGGCCTTGTACAATTTTACCATTACATCCCAACTCCAATACTCAATGCTCTGATTTATAAAGGCCAGAATACCAAAAGCTTTCTTCACCACCCTATCCACATGAGATTCCACCTTCAGGGAACTATGCACCATTATTCCTAGATCATTCTGTTCTACTGCATTCCTCAATGCCCTACCATTCACCATGTTTGTCCTATTTTGATTAGTCCTACCAAAATGTAGCACCTCACACTTATCAGCATTAAACTCCATCTGCCATCTTTCAGCCCACTCTTCTAACTGGCCTAAATCTCTCTGCAAGCTTTGAAAACCTACTTCATTATCCACAATGCCACCTATCTTAGTATCATCTGCATACTTACTAATCCAATTTACCACCCCATCATCCAGATCATTAATGTATATGACAAACAACATTGGACCCAGTACAGATCCCTGAGGCACACCACTAGTCACCGGCCTCCAACCTGACAAATAGTTATCCACCAATATTCTCTGGCATCTCCCATCCAGCCACTGTTGAATCCATTTTACTACTTCAATATTAATACCTAACGATTGAACCTTCCTAACCAACCTTCCGTGTGGAACCTTGTCAAAGGCCTTACTGAAGTCCATATAGACAACATCCACTGCTTTACCCTCGTCAACTTTCCTTGTAACCTCTTCAAAAGTTTCAATAAGATTTATCAGACACGACCTTCCACCCACAAATCCATGTTGACTGTTCTTAATCAGACCCTGTCTACCCAGATAATCATATATACCATCGCTAAGAATACTTTCCATTAATTTACCCACCACTGACGTCAAACTTACAAGCTGATAATTGCTAGGATTACTCTTAGAACCCTTTTTAAACAATGGAACCACATGAGCAATACACCAATCCTCTGGCACCATCCCCATTGCAAATGACATTTGAAATATTTCTTTCAGAGCCCCTGCTATTTCTGTACTAACTTCCCTCAAGGTCCTAGGATATATCCTGTCAGGATCCGGAGACATCCATTTTTATATTCTTTAGAAGTGCCAGTCCTTCCTCTTCTTTAATCATCATAGTTTCCATAACTACCTACTTGTTTCCCTTACCTTACAAAATTCAATATCCTTCTCCTTAGTGAATACCGAAGAAAAGAAATTGTTCAAAATCCACCCCCCATCTCTTTTGGCTCCACACATAGCTGTCCAGTCTGATTCTCTAAGGGACTAATTTTATCCCTCACTATCCTTTTGTTATTAATATAACTGTAGAAACACTTTGGATTTATTTTCACCTTACTTGCCAAAGCAACCTCATATCTACTTTTAGCTTTTTTAATTTCTTTCTTTGGATTCTTTTTACATTCTTTATATTCCTTGAATACCTCATTTACTCCATGCTACCTGTATTTATTGTAGATCTCTCTCTTTTTCTGATATCCCTTGAAAACCACGGCTCTCTCAAAATTTTAACCTTTTCTTTCAACCTAACAGGAACATAAAGATTCTGTACCCTCAACATTTCACCTTTAAATGACCTCCATTTCTCTATGACATCCTTCCCATAAAACAAATTGTGCCAATCCACTGCTTCTAAATCCTTTCGCATCTCCTCAAAGTTAGCCTTTCTCCAATCAAAAATCTCAACCCTGGGTCCAGTCCTATCCTTCTCTATAATTATATTGAAACTAATGGCATTGTGATCACTGGACCCTAAGTGCTCCCCAACACAGACTTCCGTCACCTGACCTATCTCATTTCCTAACAGAAGATCCAACACTGCCCCTTCTCTAGTTGGTACCTCTATGTATTGCTGCAAAAAACTATCCTGCACACATTTTACAAACTCTAAACTATCCAGCCCTTTTACAGAATTGGCTTCCCAGTCTATGTGTGGAAAATTAAAATCTACCACAATCACAACCTTGTGCTTAGTACAAATATCTGCTATCTCTTTACAAATTTGCTCCTCCAATTCTTGCTCGCCATTAGGTGGTCTATAATACATCCCTATAAGTGTTTCTACACCTTTCCCATTCCTCAATTCCACCCAAATAGTCTCCCTAGACGAGCCCTCTAATCTATCCTGCCAAAGCACCGCTGTAATATTTTCTCTGACAAACAATGCAACACCTCCCCCTCTTGCCCCTCCAATTCAATCACACCTGAAGCAATGAAATCCAGGAATATTTAGTTGACGATCGCACCCCTCCTGCAACTATGTTTCACTCGTAGCTACAACATCATAATTCCAAATATCAATCCATGCTCTAAGCTCATCCACCTTTCTTTCAATGCTCCTCGCATTAAAATAGATGCATTTAAGAAACACTCCACATCTTACTCTCTGTTTATCCCTAACAATGCAAACAAATTTATTATCTTTTTCTTCCTTCTCCCCTACATCTTCAGTCTGAGTACTGCCACCTGCCTATCCTCGCTCACACACTGTCTACTAGCTTTCTCTATTTGTGAACTAACCTCTCTCCTAGTCTCTTCAATTTGATTCCCACCCCCAACCATTCTAGTTTAAAGTCTCCCCAGTAGCCTTTGCAAATCTACCCCTAGGATTCAAGTGTAACCCATCCTATTTGTACAGGTCACACCTGCCCCAAAAGAGGTCCCAATGATCCAGAAACTTGAATCCCTGCCCCCTGCTCTAATCCCTCAGCCACACATTTATCCTCCACCTCATTCCATTCCTACTCTCACTGTCACATGGCACAGGCAGTATTCTCGAGATTACTACCTTTGCAGTCCTTCTTCTCATCTTCCTGCCTAACTCCCAATATTCTCCTTTCAGGACATCTTCCCTTTTCCTACCTATGTCATTGGTACCTATATGTACCACGACCTCTGACTCCTCACCCTCCCACTTCAGGATATCTTGGACGCGATCAGAAACATCCCGAACCCTGGCACCAGGGTGGCAAACTACCATCCGGGTCTCCTGATCGCGTCTACAGAATCGCCTATCTGACCCCCTAACTATAGATTCCCCTATTACTGCTGCCTTCCTCTTCCTTTCCCTACCCTTCTGAGCTACAGGGCTGGATTCTGTGCCAGAGGCGCGGCCACTGTCGCTTCCCCCAGGTAGGCTGCCCGCCAACAGTACTCAGACAGGAGTACTTATTGTCAAGGGGTACAGTCACTGGGGTACTCTCTAGTACTTGACTCTTCCCCTTCCCCCTCCTAGCCATGACCCACTTGTCTGCCTCCCATGGCCCCGGTGTGACCAGCTGCCTGTAACAGTCACCTCCTCACTCTCCCTGACCAGACGAAGGTCATCGAGCTGCATCTCCGGTTCCCTAACACGATCCCTTAGGAGCTGCAGCTCGGCGCACCTGGCACAGATGTGGATGTCCGGGAGGCTTGCAGACTCTAGGACCTCCCACATCCAACACCGAGAACAAGCTGCCCTCACACTCGTACTGCCCCCTTTTCTCAAATAACAGGAAAAATTGAAGACTAAACCTACCTTGCCTCGCTCGTTTCCACCTAAGCCCGTTGAGCCCAAGCCCTTAAGCTTCACTTTGCTCTCAGCTCACTCCACTGCCCGCAAAACAATGCTGCCCGTTGTCTTCCTTTTAAATCTTCCACTGCCCGACGTCACACGCCTGCGCAGTCCCGCCTCTCTTTACTCCGATGAGAAGAAGAAAATATCAAAATGGCTCCTACCGCACTCTCACTCCGATTCTCAGACCTCCTTCTCCAAATTCTTGTCTTTTTGTCTTTTTTTGTCTTTTTATGTTTTTGAAGGACTTCAGTTACATCTCCTGCACCCTCCTTCCCTTTTATTTCATTCTCAGTTTTGCATACCTTACATTTAGTTTAAATACCCATCCCACAGACTTCAACTTTGCCCTATAACCTGCCTGTCCTTTCTTACAGTCTCACCAGACATTGCGTATGTATACCAACTGTCCCATCCTCTGCCCTATTATTCTGGGTCCCATCCCCCAGCCAAATTAGTTTAGAAATGTACAGCCCCAATTGATACATAAAGGGAAAATAAAAGGGTACATCAAAAACAGAAGTGATGGAGCAGATAAACCAGACACTATAGACAACAAACAAATTCTCCGAAGGTTACCCATTTTGTCATATTAATTTGATAAGATCTTTTGGATACCAAACATCAAATGAATAGATGTCTGTATAACCATCAGAAAGCATTTTCTGAATTGTTGCAATAGAAATTGTTTCGGGAACTTAGGATGACAAAAAGATTGACATAAAAGGTATAAGTATGTAGATGTTCCTCAGCCTAACAGATCATTTATTAATGGCGATGGATGTTGCATTCCTTAGGGATTTCTGTTAAGCGTATCCTATTATTTATAATACAACTCGCATTGCACGTGGGAAATTAAGATCCTGTAGAGTTAAGGTGAAACAAGGCTGGCAGCAGGCAATAATTGGACTGAATTCAGGACCTGTTTTAAAGTCATTTGTTCTGTCCTTTAAATTTTGATTATCAATTATACATTTATAATCAATATATTCCCTGTAAAACTGCCATACTTTGATTACAGCCTAGGATGAGATTTCCACTCTTCGATTTAAGGGAAAGGTGTAATTATTGTGTAATAAATTTACATAGACTGTGGCTATTATTAGGGTAAACATTTTAATTGACAATGGCAGCTGTTGATGTAAGAATTGTAAAGGTTCCAACATGGATTTGCTTTACTCTGTGGAATCATAAGATGCAGACTTCTGCATCACCATTCTGAGGTCTGACGTAACAGAGGAGCTTCAGAAACTAAATCCTGTTTAAAGACAAGTGGACTATTTTTTACAGTGCCGAAGTTGTTGACGAGATGAATACAGAGCCTCTGAGCTTTTCAGACAATCTGGGAAGTCGACAAGAGTGAAAGGACTGGGGCAGGTATGGGCCAAGTTTTTTTTCAGATTTCAGCATTTCAAGAGAATTATTGGGAACTTGATACATAGCTTTAAGCTGACCTAATACTTTCATTTTAAAATAATAACCCCCATTAAGGAAGGATGCTCCCAAGGACAGAAAGCTGTTCGCTACTACTACAGCTCACAACAGGAACTTCTGAGCTGTGGATGGGAGGAGAGTGCAGATAGGCTGAAACCACAACTAGCAAGGAAATCACAAACACAAGAGATTCTGTAGATGCTGAAAATCTGCAGTAATGCACACTAAATGCTGGAGGAACTTTAGCAGATCAGACAGCACCTAAGGAATGGAATAAATAGTTGATGTTCTGGGTGCATAGCTGCTGCCTGACCTGCCTACTTCTTCCAGCATGTTGTGTGTGTTACTAATGAGGAAGTGAGGTGAAAGTGACTCCAAACAACATTGCTGCAAATTTTTTGGGAAGAACTTCCACCACTCAACCAAATGAAGAGACGGAGAACAGGGTACTAATTACCAACCGATTGTTATTGGATCATACCGCTGCCACAAAGCAGAACATTTCACAAAGCATGTCAGTGATTCTGATCCTGATTCAGTTTCCCAGAATTTTACAGATAATACAAGTATTCTCCAGTTTATGGCAAGGTAAGTCTCCTGAGAATTATTCCTGACCTGAGCACTGTAAGTTGGAAATCAATAAAATTTGTGGGAGAGGACCAGAGAAATGGGAAACCAGGTGTATCTGCCAGGGCTCGGCCTCACTGACACAGTGAGTGGGTGAGTCTGCTCAGCACTGACAACCCTGGCTACCTTAACCTAGTGGCAGCTTGGTGGTGAACAAGGCTGGATGGGGTGAGGGTAGGTGTGCTGTAATTAGACAAGGGACTTGGAAATGACCCATTTTATTCCCACCCAGCAGAAAATCCAGCCTGCTGGTCTCCGAATGTTCTCCAACTGCACAATGTGTCCGTAAGCCAGATACTTGTAACCTGGGGAGGTATCTGTTTGAACCAAGAGGTTAACACCATACTGCAAAGAAGACTTTCCATGCATGAGGATCTTCATTTCCAAGTCAGGGATATTGAGAAATTCCTCCATGGTAATACAGTAGGACTGTCATGGCAACACATTATTTACCACCACCACCTCCCTGCTCCGGGACCTGGGATTTATCCCAGTCTCTGGAGCTGTTGGCCTATCGGTAACTGCGTGAGTCTTTTCCCAGAGATCTGCTGTTGTTCACTGTGAGTTAACTTTTAGTGTAAAATATAACTGAGAAGGGTTCAAGTAAACACAAAGGGGGAAGGGGACTAGTGGAATTACTCTGCTAGGAGCCAGTATGGATCTGTTGAGAATGGCCTCATTCTTTGCTAAGTTGTCAACTAAAATTCAGCCACCTTGAAAATTAAAAGCTTGAAGACTAAAACCAATGGATTCTTACTATCTGTAGAAATGGATGAACATGGATAAATGGAACAATGGTACAGGTTTGGTCCCTCTTGTTCCCATATTATTAATGCTGGCAACTAATGAAACAATGACAGTTTAACATATTTGTAGATTCAGGTTGCATGGCTTTCTGCAACTTGTCAGAAAGTCTTTAGAACACTGTGTGTCCAGGTGAGACTTACAACTATACCCTATCCCTATTATATGCGTCTTCAGACAATGCGTTTTCACAAAAGCTGGATGAACTCAGCAGGTCGGGCAGCATCCATTGAAAGAAGGAGTCAACGTTTCGGGTCAAGACCTCGCATTAGGTCTCTAATGCTGACGAAGGGTCTCGACTCGAAACGTTGGCTGCTTCTTCCAACGGATGCTGCCCGACCTGCTGAGTTCATCCAGCTTTTTTGTACGTCTTGATTTGACCACAGCATCTGCAGTGTACTTTGTGTTTACAATGTGTTTTCACAGTTGTGTGTCAAACCTATTTCTACCAATTTCTCCTTAGATGCATCCAAAACTCACAGTTATTTGTGCGTGTGCAGTGGATTCTGCGAGGCTGTTGGCCAACCAGTATCATGTGGGACGAGACGCACCACTTTCTTGCCAAAACAAGCCACGCGTGCACGCCTCACATTCTCACTCCCGCCAGTCTCACATTGGTAGTGGCAGCGTGTGGATGTGCAATCATACACTCTGAACCTTTTGCTGTTATCACCTACAGTGCAGTCATTTCGTGCTTGAAGTATTTAACCATGCCTCCTAAGCATCCTATGTCATGTCCTGGGCCATCAGCCAAGCAGCAGAGAACCCCTTTAACACTTGAAAAAAAGTTGGAGATTATAAACAAGGCCGTGTTAGGTGAAGGTAACATAGCTCTGGGATGCTACTTAGGCCTGGGTGAGTCCACAATCAGGAACGTAAAGGAAAATGCTGAGAAAATAAGAAGTGCATTGAATGATTCATCTCAAGTGTCTTCAAAGATTGTTACCAAAGTGCATCACCTGATTATGACAAAAATAGAGAAAGTGTTGAGTTTGTACATTGAGCATGAAACAAAAAAAAACACCAACACTCAGTTCCGATCATCTTCGTGTGAAAACTTTGGAAATTTATAGTCGCCTTTATTCAGAGACTAGAGAGGAAGTGTCAAGTGATATTGTTAGCTTTAATGCAAGTAGGTTTTCTAAGTTTGTTAATCGTCACAGGCTTCACAACTTAGCTGTGCGTGTTGAGCGAGCTAGTGCTGACCACGAAGCTGCTGAACGCTACCCTGTGCAGTTGCAGGCTATGATAGCTGAGTCAGGCATCACACCAAAGCAGGTATTTAATGCAGATGAGACCTGGCTTATTTTGGAAGCGTATGGCGAAATGCACTTACATAAGTAAGGATGAAAAGTCTGCGTCAGGTTTCAAGGCAGCAAAGGATAGGTTGACTCTGCTTATGTGTTCCAATGCTGTAAGATGAAGCCTCTCTTAGTTTACCATTCACTAAACCCCCATGCTCTTAAGGGTTTGAATAAGAAAATGCTTCCTGGCCACTGGGCAGCTAACAAGAAAGCATGGGTCACTGGTCAAGTTTTTGAAGATTGGTTTGCTAATCATTTTGCTGTTCAGGCTGAATGCTGCTGCCGGGGATAGAATCTGGGGAACACTTGGCACAAAAGGCGATGGACATGGACCCAAGTTTAGAACGGAATCAGCGTTTCAGTCATTCCCTGCCATCAACTCTTCTTTCCTACAAGCAGATTTATGCTGAAAAACAAAATGCTGCCAAGCAAACTACCCTCACCACTTTCTTCAAACCGGTGTCATCCACACCAACTCCACCTGAGCACTCCTGCCATCGACACTTCTGAGAGTTCCACTAACTTGCCAGAGATTTCTCTAAGTCTTCCTGCACCCCCTTGATGATCCTAATGACCCACAACCATCCACCTCATCCGTGTAAAGCTGCCCAACACCACTGCACAACCACTCATCTCCCGATGCCAACACACCTGCCACTGTTGCTGAGTACTGTACACCCATGTGTTAACTTTCTGTGATTTATTATGTTGAGAATTACCTTAAATTGATGAAATACAATGCGAATGTTGCCTTGTGATACTGCTTTTGTGTCGTATTGGTATGAAAATGCGAATAAATTACAGATAAAACACATTTAGGAAGTCCTCTGGAATGCATCCCTGTTTTCTGCATTTAAATAATTGTTCACATTATGTGTTTTCCACATTATGCATTGACTGCGGTGAATGTATCCCTCACATATCACAGGGATAGGGTGTAACATACAGCGTTCAATTCAACTGTCACATAGCATAATATTTCAAAAACTATCTCCTGGATTACCAGCTGTAATCTCATGCAATTTTCAGATTTAAATAGATAAACTGTTAACAGAGCTCTTTATCATTGTATGTTTGCATATGATGTTCATCATTTTGCTGACAAGAACATAAGAAGTCAAAGCAGAAGTGGTCCATGTCACTGCTTAAGCCAAGGGTTCCCAACCTGGACTCCACAGACCCTTTACTTCATGGTATTGGTCCATGGCATAAAAGAAGTTTGGGAACCCCTGGCTTAAACAGTTGTGTATACACTGTTGGTGTTTCGCAGCTGCTTTCTTGTGCCATCCATATTTTCCTGGGTTTTTATTCAATGGTTAATTGTTCTCTGTTTAGAATACATGGATATACATAGTTAAGCATGGACAATTTCAGAGTTAGAGAATTTGAGAAAACCAGTCGGTCTACATCACATTAATACATGCTGAACTCTGCATCTCTTCCCCTGACCCCAGGAACCAAAGTTCCAATGTCTTCAACCTAGAGAAAGAGCCTTTCACTGTCTATGGTCAGTTCCACTCAGAATTCTACATTTTTCATTGAGATCAACTCTTAATCTCCAGTGAGTGTAAACCATCTGTTCACTAATTTACCAGTGGGTAATCTCCACATCACAAATTTCACTAGCTTACCAGTGGGCAATTTCCACATCACACCTGACTGCTCAAAGGTTGCTTTAGGATACTGTTATCCTTCATGAACACATTATTAGCTTTCCTAGTTCATTATTATGCCAACCTTTAACTTTATGTATTTAATGAAATAGCGCAGGTCACTCTGCAATCTATTTACTATAATTTGCCACTGGAAATGCTCTGTTCATCCCACAGAAGGGAATAACCTCACATTTTCACACCATATATTCTATGTCTGCAACACACTCAAAATGCTGGAGGAACTCAGCAGGCCAGGCAGGACCTATGGAAAAAAGTACTGTCGACATTTTAGGCCCATTTGGCAGGATCCCATCATTTTTCCCATTAGCTTCCTCTATCATTAACCTTTCAAAGATAATTTTCTTACATCATCTGCAAAATCATCTGTGAGAGTAAGCGTTTAGCATGGACTAGAAGGGCCGAGATGGCCTGCTTCCGTGCTGTAATTGTTATCTGTTATAAAACTGGTATTCCTTATATTCTTCATTATCCATATGGATTGCCCATAGCCGATGCGGTTTACTAAATGAACTAATGTTGCTGAGATTAAAAACAATCAAATTTGCAAAGATCTGACATAGCTCAGTTACTTTCCCAGTTCCCCTCGGATATGAACTGGCACCAGCACTGTGTGGGAGCTTCTACTGCTCTGGGCATATTGGAGTGGAAGACATCACTCCCATATACTAGACCTCCTATGGGATGCTTACGTCTACCAACCAATCAGAGAGGGCCTTTATTCTGAAACAAGCAAAACTGCAAACTGAATTACAAAGTGAAGGAATATTGAAGAAATAAAACTGCACTTCCCCAGACGTGTTCTCAGGTTATTAAAAATAGGAGGAGATCGTGGTCAATCCAGTCCCTTCCTTTTCTGCTGACCTCCTAGTTCTAATGGACGGCGGACTCAAAAGGCAGTCAATTAAAGGACAACGATTTCAAGTTTGCCTGATTAATTTCTGACGTGTTTTCCATTATTATCTGTCACTTTAATGCATAACTCAATTACAGCATCAAACAGCTCTCACCTCGCAATCCAAGTGTTTGTACCTGTGTTATTAAAAAATTCAGATGGAATGAATGTCTAAAGATCTGTTAAGAATAGGGATGATAATCTCTGAGAGTGAAAGTTCACATGGACGTGACCCCTCTAGGAGAATGGTTATTTTGAGAGTATGGTTCTTATCATGCTTGAGTATGACAAATAGTGGCCTCTCACTTAATCAGCAGAAAAGAGGCAGATGTCATTACCCCTTGAAAGGAAAATCATAGAAGCCCACTTCCTCCAGCAAGCAAAAGTCCAATGAAGTGGGAGAGTGGAAAAGAAGATTAATAGCTCTTATTCCCAGCAGGATGTTTGTGTTTAATACATTAGTCATCTTTATAAATGGGATGAGAATTACCCTTTAAATTACCACATTCTGTAAGTTTAAAGCAGAAATTTAACTCTTTGGATAAATAGCCAAAGACGTTGTTTTCTTTTTCTGTTTGCATTAGAGTGAGCAAATACAAGAGTGCACAATAATGCAAAATAGAAATGCAACCAGTAACAGGTAGCAGGTTGCATCCAACCTATCGACTGTAACATTGAAGCAATGAGCTCTTCTTGGTCTTCCCTCTCGCTGTGGAAGGAATGATATCTCTTTTCCCCTTGTTAGAGAGAGAGAGAGTCAGACTGTCGGGATGAACACTAGTTTTTGATGGACTGTCTTTGGGGCTTTGCTGTTGCTTGCTTGGTGGGTGATGGGAATGCTGATGCTTTCTGCTGGGGGAGGGTTGATGCTGCTTGATAATGGGAGTGGGGGGGTTTAGGGGATCTTGCATTTTCTCTGTCATTCATTCATTCTTTGGGGTTTTTTCTGTTTTGAGGATGTCTGTGAAGAGTAAGAATTTCAGGCTGTATACTGTATACATTCTCTGATAATATTTGGAACCACTGAGCTTATCTTACCCATGCTGTCTTTCTGTTTCCAGGGGTCATGTACCGAAAGTCCTGTGCTGCTTCTACATCTTGCCTCATTACGTCTGCAGGTTATCAGTCATTTTGCTCCCCAGGAAAGGTGGGATCTGTATGCATCAGCTGCTGTAACACTCCACTTTGTAATGGACCCCGACCCAGGAGGAGAGGAAACTCATCAACGTCTCCCAGAGCAAGTCTAAAGCTCTTAGCTGCTGTTGGAATACTCACATCGACACTTCTAACATAAACTCATAAAGTGACAGAAACTTTGAGAAGATTAATTACCATTGTAGGAGTTCTGAACTTGCTCCCTTGTTTGCTGCTAGCATTTCACGTGCAGTTCTGAAACACCTTGCATCACTAACAAGAGACAACCACTATCTAAGAACATTACTAGCCCACAGAGACAGTTTCCATTGTTAACTTTATTGAAATTTTACATGGCACTGTATCCTTAAGGTTAACACTGACAGCACTTTAAAAGTTTTCTTATGGCCTTTGTTTGAAGTATTTATGTTTTATAAAAGCATTATATCTCTGTTTCACTGATTTCATTTGGTTGCTCTTTTAAATGTACCACTGTGGTTTGTTCCGGTGATTGCGGCTCAGAGTTAATATCCCACACCTCAGGCCTTGAAACCAGATTGAATCCTGTTGACTTTGATTCTGTTTTAGGATCGCAGTTCTGATGTGACAATGGTTCAAGCTCAAAGACCTTGTCTCTTACCATTGGAGATGGAAGACTCCGAGGGGATTTCCAGTGTGAGTGGACATCTTTCCGTGGAGCAGGAAGGAGGGATTTTGTTGACTGAGGAGTGTTGATCTTGGGAATGGTATAATTTCTGTTTATCGTCTGCATGTTCCGATGCACAATGGAAATTTTACAGCGCAGAACCTGCATAAAGACCGCCCTAAACTGCCTGGAGGACAGACAATACAGCAGTGGATTTAATACTGAGCTGAGGTAAAAGAAAGTATCTGAGATAGGCATCAGGATTAAAAAAGCTTTGAGGTATGCAATTGTCCAGTGTGATCTGGCCTTGGAAGCTGCCATGATCCGTCGAATTTGCAATGGTGTCCAACACACAACCAGAGTAACCACAATAAGCACTGCGGAAAGAAAGAGAAAGAAAATTATTTTTGAAAGTATCTTGTTTTGTTTGCTCCATTGTACATTTTTTTCAAATAAACTAGTAACACATTGTCCTGCTTTCCTGAAGATAGAATGATAAATGCATAATTGCATTAAGTTCAAAAGGTTGGAACAGAGAATGCATGGGAAGTACTGCAGACAAACTCAGTGTACCTATGACCCCTGTCTCTACATTTAGTGTACTTGAAGAACAAGGACATTGTATAATAAACGTAAGCTAAAAAAAAAACTCCTGTGATGTGGAACATAATTTTAATATTATTGATGACTGGTTATAATCTTAATGGGTAAGAATATTTTTGGTTACCTAGTTAGCTTGTGATTTTCAAATTTAAATCAAATCAAATTCAAGATTAATTATCATTCAACCATACATGAATACAGCTGAACATAACAGCATTACTCTGGGGCCAAGACGCAAAACATGCACAGTGCATTCAAGATAGCTAGCACACATAGGGTCATGCAAAATATATATAAAATAAATATTATTATATAATATACATAAGTCCCAAGTCCCTGAGTGATATGTCCCACAAATTGGTGGTGCTGTTGCCAGCGGTCTGCAGACAAACACACATGCACAATCCAGCTTGTCATTCCACCAATCGGACACTGGAGGGCAGCACCAATGGGAGAGGCCAACCTCAACCCGCTACACTGTCTCCAGCGTGCCTTTCCTGGATTGCAGTAGTAGGCAAGCCCAAGGCTTGACGCCTAGTCCTTGCTGCAGCCAAGGCCATGCAGCTCCTCTGCCATCTGTCACACACCAGCAATTTAATGAAGAACATTTGTAAGTAACTATTGTTATTTTAGAATATACTGTCAGCTATAGTTCCCCTTTCATTCACTACCTATTTGGTGCAGAGGTCGTAACACATTGGTCCACATATGGTCTTCAGTGTACTGGAGGCAGGCAGTGGAGCAAGCAAATTGAGCATCTTCCTGGTGTCATCCAGGAGAGGCCCTTGATTAAGCTTCACTTGCACACACTTGGCAAGCTGCCTGTTCATGCAAATCAACTTCCCTTAATGTGACATCCAGTAAGTAATAGTGACATTTTCTGGAGGCCTCAAACTTCTGATGTTTTTTGCCAAAGCTGAGGGATGTCAGTGCTCAAGAATAGAACATTCCGGGTTAGAGGTAATAAGTAAGATGCGGAATAAGATTATATTTACTCTCCTGCAGTCATACATCTTCTGTCTTGAGTACCTGCAGCTACCAGAGCAAGCAGACATCCTTTCTGTCAACTGCCTTGAATTCAGTGCCACTTAACAATATTTAATGGATGTTCACGAATTCACTACACCATCCACATCCAAATACTGATTATGCCCAACAAAAGGTGCTGTTCATTGTAAGACCCATGTTTTATGTAAGGCTTTTGCAAATGACTTTTCCCTTTCATCCTCAAATCTTATCACTGTATTTGTGAGATAATTTGTCTATTTTTATGAAATAATCCCTATTTATTAAACAGAAGGAACTGTATCATTCCTCCAGTTCTATGTAATTACCTGCAGTGCTGAGGAACAGTATCTGCCTGAGGCAGTTGTTATACTCTGCAACGTATTCTAAAGCTGAATTTAGTCCTTCTGTCGACTTTGATAATATCTGCCTAGCAGCTGAACAGCAGCAGCATTTTATAAATTAAGACCTGGGAAAAAATATTTAAGCTTGCTAATTACAGAGATACAAAAGAGCTGACAGAAACAAAAAGAAAGGTGATAACAATGCCACTGTTGCAATAATAAATCTGGCCTGTCGCTTCCTTAATGGCGTGTTCCTGGTTCTAATTCACCACAGTGAATGTGCAGGCCAGGTTACTGACAGCCCAGTGAATCATTCATGCTTGTATGTTACAACCAGTAGAATGGCAGTACGACACCATATGATTATTATTATTTTGTCTGTTCATCAAATACAATGGTGCATTAGATAATTAAAACATTTATAGAGTCATAGAACACTACGGTGCAAAAACATCTGATCCATACCGAACCATTAATCTGCCTGCTTCCATCAACCTGCACCCAAACCATAGCCGTCCATGACCCTATCTAAATTTCTCTTAAATGTTGAAATCAAACCCGCACCCACCACTTGCACTGGAAGTTCGTTCCACACACTCACCATCTTCTGACTGAAGAAATTCCCCCTCATGTTCCCCGTGAACATTTCACCTTTTATGTTTGACCCATGACCTCTTGTTCCAGACTTTACAAGTGTATATATTTCTTCATAATGGAAGTAATTTTTTCTTATTTATATGAAAAATTAATATGTTGTTTGATTATCATTATAATGGCTTTATCTGGTGCTTTAAGGAGTGAAGAGATGGCCTACTTCATCACGACCCACCATTTAATGGGCCACTATTTGATCTGGTTGGTATAAAACCATAACAAATGTGACCTAAAATAATTATTGAAATCACTACATAAATTAAACCTTTTTTGCTTATCTACAATATAAAACAATCCAAACCACGTGATATTTTAATTTTCTTCAGTTATTACAAGAAGAAATTGACAGAATTTTAATGCAATTTAAGAAGAAAGAAAAACAATTTCTGAATTACCTGATATTAAATAGTCAAAGACAAACATTCAGGATCAGAACCTGAGGTATACATAGGTATATGTACTGAAATTTGTGTCTATGCAGCAGCAGTAGTACATTGCTAAACACAATAATAGAACAAAACATGAATTACAGTAAGTAGATATGTTAAATAGTAGTGCAAATATAAACATAGTGAGGTAGTGTTCATGGGTTCAGTGACCTGATGGCAGAGAGGAAGAAGCTGTTCCTGAATTGATGAGCGTGTGCCTGATGGAAGAAATGAGAAGAGGGCATGTGCTGGGTGATGGGGCCCTTAATGGTGGATGCCATTGAGATGAGGCACTGCTCCTTGAAAATGTCCTGGATGCCATGGGCACCTGACACCTTAACAAGGACAATGTTATGCACATTACTAGATTTAAATTTTTAAAACCTCTCATATGTTTTCATTTTGAAAGACCATTTTATATGACAAATATATTAGAAAACTGAAAGTTTGGTGAAGGAAGAAAAGAAAAAGTAAAGATTTGAAGCTTTTTCATAGACTAATGAAGCACTTTTCCCATGTAATTTTGATTACCCAGTTGAGTATAAATGGAAACCAGTAAACCAAACTGTTCCTATTGAACTTCATCCAAACAACTGATAAAAAAGGCTGTACAATGCTCCTGTCTTCCCCTCTCCCTTAGAAAGCCAATTACAGGCAGCTGACTCTGTCTGTCTTCAAGGTGAACATAGTGGTAGAAGATGAATGAACTGTACAATTATGATTCCTGCTGAAACCTCACGATAGTGAACAAGAAATTGTCTTCCTGCATGAAAAGCAATCACTGAGTCCAAATATATCTGAGTTGCTCCTCCTACGTCACTTTGCTTCACAGCCTCCCACTTATACCAGTCTGACTTGATTTAATAATTTAAACCAGACCAGATCAGGTTTAATTCCACCAGCAAACGTCATGAAATTTGTATATAAAATTAAATAAGTAGTGTAAAAAGAGGAAAAAAAAGTAGTGAGGCAGAGTTCATGGGTTCAGTGTCCATTCAGAAACCTAGTGGCAGAGGGGAAGGAGCTTTTTCCAAATCGTTGAGTGTGTGCCTTCAGGCTCCTGTACCTCCTCCCTGATGGCAGAGGGGAAGAAGCTGTTCCTGAATCACTGAGTGTGTGTCTTCAGGCTCCTGTACCTCCTCCCTGATGGCAGAGGGGAAGAAGCTGTTCCTGAATCGTTGAGTGTGTGTCTTCAGGCTCCTGTACCTCCTCCCTGATGGCAGAGGGGAAGAAGCTGTTCCTGAATCGTTGAGTGGGTGCCTTCAGGCTTCTGTACCTCCTCCCTGATGGCAGAGGGGATGAAGCTGTTCCTGAATCGTTGAGTGTGTGTCTTCAGGCTCCTGTACCTCCTCCCTGATGGCAGAGGGGAAGAAGCTGTTCCTGAATCACTGAGTGTGTGTCTTCAGGCTCCTGTACCTCCTCCCTGATGGCAGAGGGGAAGAAGCTGTTCCTGAATCGTTGAGTGTGTGTCTTCAGGCTCCTGTACCTCCTCCCTGATGGCAGAGGGGAAGAAGCTGTTCCTGAATCGTTGAGTGTGAGTCTTCAGGCTCCTGTACCTCCTCCCTGATGGCAGAGGGGAAGAAGCTGTTTCCAAATCGTTGACTGTGTGTCTTCAGGCTCCTGTACCTCCTCCCTGATGGCAGAGGGGAAGAAGCTGTTCCTGAATCGTTGAGTGGGTGCCTTCAGGCTTCTGTACCTCCTCCCTGATGGCAGAGGGGAAGAAGCTGTTCCTGAATCGTTGAGTGTGTGTCTTCAGGCTCCTGTATCTCCTCCCTGATGGCAGAGGGGAAGAAGCTGTTCCTGAATCGTTGAGTGTGTGTCTTCAGGCTCCTGTACCTCCTCCGTGATGGCGGAGGGGAAGGAGCTGTTCCTGAATCATTGAGTGTGTGTCTTCAGGCTCCTGTACCTCCTCCCTGATGGCAGAGGGGAAGAAGCTGTTCCTGAATCGTTGAGTGTGTGTCTTCAGGCTCCTGTACCTCCTCCCTGATGGCAGAGGGGAAGAAGCTGTTCCTGAATCGTTGAGTGGGTGCCTTCAGGCTCCTGTACCTCCTCCCTGATGGCAGAGGGGAAGAAGCTGTTCCTGAATCGTTGAGTGGGTGCCTTCAGGCTCCTGTACCTCCTCCCTGATGGCAGAGGGGAAGAAGCTGTTCCTGAATCGTTGAGTGTGTGTCTTCAGGCTCCTGTACCTCCTCCCTGATGGCAGAGGGAAAGCAGCTGTTCCTGAATCGTTGAGTGGGTGTCTTCAGGCTCCTGTACCTCCTCCCTGATGGCAGAGGGGAAGAAGCTGTTCCTGAATCGTTGAGTGTGTGCCTTCAGGCTCCTGTACCTCCTCCCTGATGGCAGAGGGGAAGAAGCTGTTCCTGAATCGTTGAGTGTGTGTCTTCAGGCTCCTGTACCTCCTCCCTGATGGCAGAGGGAAAGCAGCTGTTCCTGAATCGTTGAGTGGGTGCCTTCAGGCTCCTGTACCTCCTCCCTGATGGTAGCAACGAGAAGAGGGGCATGTCCTTGGGGTCCTTAATGAAGGATGGCATCTTTTTGAGGGATTGCCTTCTGAAGCTAATGCTGGGGAGGCTGCTGTCCATGATGGAGCTGACTGATTTCACAACCTTCTGCACTTCTTTGGTGGCTCCTTTATACCAGACAGTGATACAGCCAGTTAGAATGCTCGCCATGGTACATCTGTAGAAATTTGTGAGTGTCTTTGATGACAAACCCAATGTCCTCATACTCATAATGAAATATAACCGCTGTTGTGTCTTCTTCGTAAATGCATCAGTACGCTAGGCCCAGGATAGATCCTCAGAGATGTTGACACCCGGGAACTTGAAATTGCTCACCCTTTCTACTACTGATCCCTCGATGTTCACTGGTGTGTGTTCCATCGTCCCACCCTTTCTGAGGACTCCAATCTGTTCTTTGGTCTTACTGACACATAAATAGTCAAAGACAAATATTGCTGTGAAGTCTTAACTGAAAGAAATCTCTGCTTTACTAGTAGATTTCACTGTTCAATAGCTTTCATATGTTTTCACTTTGAAAAGCAATTTTACAAGCTCTGCACATAACTCCATTTGAAAACTAAAAGTACAGTGAAAGAAGAAAGAAAAGTTATGAATTTTCTCTGCTTTGGCTTAAACTCCACTGCAGGGCTGTGAATTTGGGGAGCTGTGACACCAGTCACTCAACAATTCAATTAGGTTAGATGGTTCGGTTACTTAGCTACATAGATTGTCCCTATGTGTAGGTGAGAGGTAGAATCGGGGAGAGGGAATGTGGAACAACTGAAATACGAGATTAATGTAGAATTATGTGTGAGTGGTTGGTTGTTAGCTTGGACTCCATGCTGTACCCCTCTATGGCTCCTTAAAGGATCTTTCTATTTTGATCTAAAACTAAATTGTGAGTTCAAATAGTTTTTCTACTTTAATAGTCTAGACTTCCTGAGAAATTGTAGGAATTCTGTGTAAATGGCCAACGTTCTAAAAGGCTGCATCACTGTCTGGTAATATGGGGGGTGGGGCTACTGCACATGATCGAAGTAAGTTGCAGAAAGTCAGTTCCATCATGGGCCCGAACCTTCATAGTGTCCAGGTCATCATTGAGGACCTTCATCACACAGGTCATGCCTTGTTCTCCAGGGACAAGGTTGATGGCTCACACTTAACAATTCAGGGACTGCTTCTTCCCCTCTGCCATCCAATTCCTGAATGAACTTTGAACCCATGAACACTATCTCAGTACTTTTGAATTTCCTCCTTTTTGCAATACTTATTTCATTTAACTATTTAATATATACTCATTGTAATTCACAGCTTTCTTTTTCTCTATTATCACATATTGATTTGTATTGTTGCTGCGAAGTTAACTAATTTCACAATATATGCTGCTGATATTAATATTGAACATAGACTTCTCTAACTTCGTTAATGCCCCTCCTCCCCTTCTTACCCCATCCCTGACATATTTAGTTGTTTGCCTGTTCTCCATCTCCCTCTGGTGCTCCCCCCTCGTCTTTTCTTTCTCCTGAGGCCTCCCATCCCATGATCCTTTCCCTTCTCCAGCTCTGTATCACTTTCGCCAATCACCTTTCCAGCTCTTAGCTTCGTCCCACCCCCTCTGGTCTTCTCCTATCATTTCGCATTTCCCCCTCCCCCCACTACTTTCAAATCTCTTACTATCTTTCCTTTCAGTTAGTCCTGATGAAGGATCTCGGCCCAAAACATCAACAGTGCTTCTCCCTATAGATGCTGCCTGGCCTGCTGTGTTCTACCAGCATTTTGTGTGTGTTGCTGCTGATATTAAATTTGATTCTGTTACAACAGTCAGAAAATTTGGGACTCTGGTTCGAAAACTACAATTTAATTATGTTTAAGACCAATAGATTTTTAAATTTTATGTTACATTATAATAAATTTTTATAGCACTACTCATCTTTGAAGGTTCTTGAATGTTTGATTATGATGACAAACATTCGGTAATTATGACAACCTTTAAGTTTGGGACTGTAGCTAAATCATCCATCTGCAAATCTGTAGGCAAGTTTACTATTTACATTTAAGGACCAGATTTAAATATTTAAAAATATGTTTATTATCAAAGTATATATGCAGTATGCAGGAATATAAGTGCTCCTCCAGGCCCTGCCCATCCTCCTTGTTGATAAAATCACCACTAAAAGACCTATCCCAGTAGGTGATGACCCAATATACAAGCAAGCATTCTCTCCTGGAAGTTACTGCAACGTTTTCCCAAAAACATATTGCAGTTAAGCTACTGGACCAGGAATCCGAGGGCTGAAGTCATCAAAATTGAGTTCAAATCTTACCAAAGCAATTGAATTTAATTTCAAGTAATTAAATAAGTAATGAGCATTGAGAATGCCTCACACTTTTCACTAATGTACTTCACAGAAAGAAATCTCTTCAACTTATCTAGCCTGGTGTTTATGACTCACAGTAATCTGTTTAGCCCTTGTTTTGAAATGTGGCCGCTTGGTGTAGGTTCAACCATTTTGTGTGCAAAATTCCATCAACAATGTTGAATACTTTAGCTTTGCTTAAAGGAGAATCACTGTACGGTGTCCTTTGAAAAGATCCTTGATAGCTGATTTAACAACCGTACCAACAGGCAGAATTTTAGTGTAGTTTTCCATCTGAAGGTCAATAGCATTACCAATGAAGCACACCCAATTAGACTCCTCCGCAGGGTACACACACTCAAATTTGAAAGAAGGTCTGGCCCCACGTTTCTCTGACTTTCTAATCATTTTTCTATGCTGGTCTTATCAGAAATGTGTAGGAAGAGATTAGCAATTATTTTATTTACAGTAATTCTACTTACTTTTCCTCAAATATTTTGGGCAAAGGGCCTGTTTCAATGCTGCACTTTTCGATGACTCTAAATTGATAGATATTGCAGAACCAATCAGAGATTTATACACACAAGCATCTAATTACTTTGTTTAAAAGCAAATAGCAAATCAAGTCAAAAGTTGAGGAAAAATATCAAAAATCATGATGAATCCTTATATTTAGTGTCCCTTGGATCAGCAGGACAAACCTCTGCTCAATCAATTGTATTTTTCAGGTATAGCAGTCCATTTACTCACAGCGAGGTCATACATACCGAAAATGAGGAATGAACAACTGATTTATTTGGGTGGAATTGGTTTTGCATAATAGTCAGGGAAATTGGAGAATTGACTGCTCTCATTTGAAAAGGGAACACAAAGCGCAGCCAGCTTCTTGCCTTCCTACAGCATGCAGCCAAAAAGAGTCAGAATCCAGACATAAACAGTCTTCCTCAGAATTTTGATCTCAAATCCTTAGTGGAAAATCTGATACACTTTTTCTCTGTAGGCAGACCCAGACTTCAGACACACATAATCAGCAGCTTGATGTGTAAAGAAGAATATTGTTTTCCACATTGCACATTTGGTTGCACTAAAGTTATGACTTAAATGATCAGTCATCTGTGAAAGAGTAAAAGAGTTTCCTGGTCAGGAAATAGGAGTTGAATATGATGATTTCCATTGCTTTCTGAGTCAGCCAATAAGTCATGAACTAGATGCAAAGGTATAGAGCATGGGTAGCTATGAAAGAACAACCAAGTGAGGGAACAATTTCTTGTTCTTTTATTGTTTTACTTCTTATAGAAACATAGAAAAACTACAGCATAATACAGGCCCTTACCTTAGAAATTAACCTGGGTTACACATAGCCCTCTATTTTTCTAAGCTCCATGTACCTACCCAGGAGTCTCTTAAAAGACCCTATCATATCCGCCTCCTCCAACATCACCAGCAGCCCATTCCACGTACTCACCACTCTCTGAGCAAAAAACGTATGCCTGACATCTCCTCTGTACCTACTTCGAAGCACCTTAAAATTGTACCCTCTTGTGATAGCCATTTCAGCCCTGGGAAAAAACGTCTGACTATCCACACATTCAATGATATTTTTATATCTTCAGAAAATGGTTTAGCAAGGGGAAAGGGAAAAATTCAGATGTTATTGGTGATACTGCAATCCCCTAGGGCATAGTTGCACAATTGAAACACATACTATTAATAACTGCTCAGCTTTAAGCATCAAAGCACTTACACTGAGCAGCAACTGTTCATGTATTCAGAGAAACTGGGCTTACGTTAGTGGCCAACGTCATCCAATGATAAAAGGAATGATGTTACTGAGATAAGACCATAAGGCATAAGAGCAGCATTAGGCCATTTGTCCCATTGAGTCTGCTCTGCCATTTCATCATGGCTGATCCATTATCCTGCTTAACCTCATTCTCTTGCCTTCCCCCTGTAACCTTTCATGCTCAGATTACTCTATCAACCTCTGCCTTAAATACACTCAATGACCTGGGTGTGGCAACGAATTCCATGAATACCATTACCCTCAGGCTAAAGAAATACCTCCTCATCGTCATTCTAACTGTGCATTCTTCTATTCCTAGGCTGTGACTTCTGGTCCTAGACTCACTCATCTTTGCCACATCCTCTCTATTTAGGCCTTTAAAAATTGGATAGTGTTCAATTCAATGAGGTCCACCTCATTTGAATAGAAACCCAGAGCAATCCGATGCTCTTTATACGTATAAATAACCCGGAATTATTCTCGTGCATCTCCTTGAGCACTCTCCAATTGTCAGTGTGTTCTTTTGTAGACAAGAAGCTTGAGATCTCATCCTTAACAATTGACTCTAATATCTTCACAACCACTGTGATTGTATTAACCAGCCTATAATAGCTTTTCTTCTGTCTCCCTCTCTTCCTCCAGAACCATGCCAGACCTAAAGATTCTTGAAAGACCATTACCAATGCTTCCACAGTCTCTCCAGCCACTTCTTTCAGAGCTCTGAAGTGTACACCATTTTGTTCAGGTGACTTATTTACCTTCAGAACTTTCAGCTTCCCCAGCACCTTCTCCCTAGTAATAGCAACTGCACTCGCTTCTGCTCCCAGACTCTTTTGAACCTCCAATATACTGCTAGTGAAGACTGATGCATAATACTTATTCAGTTTGTCACCATTTCCTTGCTCCTCATTACTATCTCTCCAGTGTCATTTTCCAGCGGTCCGATATTTCCTCTTGCCTCTCTTTTGCTCTTTATAGAGATATATATAAATATATTTGTGATGTTCGATATTATTCCCTCACTACCCTTCATGTTTCATCTTTTCCCTCCTTATTGGAAAATTTTTGGTTGCCTTTTAATAATTTTTAAAACTTCCCACTAATTTTTGCTATATTATATGCCTTCTCTTTTGTTTTTATATTGTCTTTGAATTCCCTTGTCAACTAAAATGGTGTCATCCTTCCTCAGACCACTCCTTCTTTGGAATGCATCTGTTCTGCACCTTTCAAATTGCTCCCAGCCACTCCAACTATTGCTATTCTGCCATTATCCTTGCTACTGTCACTTCCCAATCAATTTTGCCCAGTTCCTCTTCCATACCTTTACAATTCCCTTTACTCCACTGTAATACTGATATGTGTAACTTTAGCTTCTCCCTCTCAAATGACAGGGTGAATTATATCATATTATGATCAGTGCTTCCTAAAGGTTTCTTTACCTTAAGCTCCCTAATCAAATCCAGTTTAGTACACAATGCCTAATCCTGATTAACCAATCCCCTTGTGGATTCAACCAGAAGATGCTCCAAAAAGCTATCTCATAGGCATTCTAAAAATTCTCTTTCTTGGGATCCAGCAGTAACATGACTTTTCCAATCTAATTGCATATTGAAATTCCCCGTGACTAATTCGTAACATTGCCCTTTTGACATGTCTTTTCTATCTCCTGTTGTAATTTGTAGCCCACATTCTAGCTACTTTTCAGAGGCCTTTATATAACTCCCATCCGGGTCTTTTTACTCATGCTGTTCTACCCACAAGGATTCTACACCTTCCAATCTTATGCTACTTCTTTCTGAGGATTTGAATTTGTTTGTTATCAACAGAGCCACCCACACCCTCTGCCTACCTGCCTGTTCTTTCAATATATTGTGTACCCTTAGATGTTAAGCTCTCAACTATAATTTTCCTTCAGCCATAGCTCAGTAATGCCCACAAGGTCATCCATGCCAATCTCTAACTGTGCTACAAGTTCATCTATCTTATTCCGTATACTGCGTTCTTTCAAATATTACACCTTCTGCTTGTATTCGTCACCCTATTCAACTTTATCCCCATGTTACACTGCAACTCTTCCCACTGACTGCAACTTTGTCCTATCATCTGCTTGTCCTTCTTCACCGTCTCAATGCTTCTGGTTGTAAACCACCTGCTCCATCCTGAACTCTATCAATTTGGTTCCACCCCCCCACCCCCGCCAAACTAGTTTAAACCCTCGCTGACAGCTCTAGATATTGGTCACCCTTGTGTTCAGATGTAACACACTGCTTTGTACAAGTCATACCTTCCCCAGGAAAGATTCCAATGATCCAGAAGTCTGAAGCCCTGCTTGCTGTATGGTTTTTCGCCCACATATTCATCCTGCCAAATCTTTCTATTCTTACCCTCATTGGTGCATGGCACAGGCGGCAATCCAGAGATTACTACCCTGGAAGTCCTGCATTTCAGCTTTCTACCCAACTCCCTATGCTCTTTCTTCAGACCTTGACCCTTTTCCTGCCGATGCCGTTGCTGGCAATATGTATAAAGACTTCTGACAGCTTGCACTCCCCCTTTAGAATACTGTGGACCAGATCTAGCATCTCCCTGACACTGGCACCTGGAGACAAAGTACCATCCGGGGACAGAATCAGCTGTCTGCTCCTCATCACCACTGCAGTCCTCTTCACCCCTTTCTCGGCTTCAGTGCCAGAGACCTGGTTACTGTAGCTCGCCCCCAGTAGGTTGTCCCTTTCAACAGTATCCAAAAAGGTATACTCATCATTGCGGGAAACGGCCACAGTAGTACTCTGCACTGGCTGCCCATTTCCTTTCCCTCTACTGACAGTCACCCAGGAACCTGTCTCCTACAACTGTAGTTCCTCACTTTCCCGTCTGAGCCGAAGGTCATCGAGTTGCAGCTCCTGTTCCTTAACATGTTTTCTGAGGAGCTGCAGCTTGGTGCACCTGGTTATCTGAAAGACCGGAGGTCTATATTAGAAATTCATTTGACCTCTGTTTGTAGGTGACCCCTGGGATATTGATGATAGTAGACTTGGCAATAGCAATGTTATTTTCAGAAAATGTTGTCCATGTCCTGTTCATACAGGTATAGATGCACTCAGATGCTGAGAAGTTGTAAATTTATATAACCATATAACAATTACAGCACAGAAACAGGCCATCTCAGCCCTTCTAGTCCATGCTGACGCTTACTCTCACCTAATACCACTGACCCGCACTCAGCCTGTAACCCTCCATTCCCTTTCTGTCCATATACTATCCAATTTTACTTTAAATGACAATAATGAACCTGCCTTTACCACTTCTACTGGAAGCTCATTCCACACAGCTACCACTCTCTGAGTAAAGAAATTCCCCCTTGTGTTACCCTTAAACTTTTGCCCCCTAACTCTCAACTCATGTCCTCTTGTTTGAATCTCCCCTACTCTCAATGGAAAAAGCCTACCACATCAACTCGATCTATCCCCCTCATAATTTTAAATACCTCTATCAAGTCTCCCCTCAACCTTCTACGCTCCAAAGAATAAAAACCTAACTTGTTCAATCTTTCCCTGTAACTTAGGTGCTGAAACCCAGGTAACATCCTAGTAAATCTTCTCTGTACTCTCGCTATTTTGTTGATATCATTTCTATAATTTGGTGACCAGAACGTGTACACAATACTCCAAATTCAGCCTTACCAATGTCTTGTACAATTTCAACATTACATCCCAACTCCTATACTCAATGCTCTGATTTATAAAGGCCAGCATAACAAAAGCTTTCTTCACCACCCTATCCACATGAGATTCCACCTTCAGGGAACTATGCACCATTTTTCCTAGATCACTCTGTTCTACTGCATTCTTCAATGCCCTACCATTTTCCATGTATGTCCTATTTGGATTATTCCTACCAAAATGTAGCACCTCACACTTATCAGCATTAAACTCCATCTGCCATCTTTCAGCCCACTCTTCTAACTGGCCTAAATTTCTCTGCAAGCTTTGAAAACCTACTTCATTATCCACGACGCCACCTACCTTAGTATCATCTGCATACTTACTAATCCAATTTACCACCCCATCATCCAGATCATTAATGTATATGACAAACAACATTGGACCCAGTACAGATCCCTGAGGCACAGCACTTGTCTCCAGCCTCCAACCTGACAAACAGTTATCCACCACTACTCTCTGGCATCTCCCATCCAGCCACTGTTGACTCTATTTTACTACTTCAATATTAATACCTAACAATTGAATCTTCCTAACTAACTTTCCATGTGGAACCTTGTCAAAGGCCTTTCTGAATCCATATAGATAAAATACACTGCTTTACTCTCGTTAACTTTCCTCGTAACCTCTTCAAAAAATTCAATAAGGTTTGTCAAACATGACTTTCCACACACAAATCCATGCTGCCTATTCCTAATCAGACCCTGCCTATCCAGATAATTATATATACCGTTTATAAAAATACTTTCCATTAATTTACCCACCACTGACGTCAGTGATGTCAGAAGGTCAATTTCTTTCACCTTCTCTTTACAACTTATGACTGTGTGGCCAATGCCATATTTAAGTCGCTGCTGACACCACTGTCACAGGCCAAATCAAAGGTGGTGAAGAATCAGCATATAAGAGGGAGATTGAAAATCTGTCTAACTAGTGATAGAACAGTAGTCTCTCACTCAGTGTCAGGAAGACCAAGGAGCTGATTATTGACTTCAGGAGGACGAAAACAGAGGTCCATGAGCAAATCGTCATTGGGTTATCAGAGGTGGAGAAGGTCAGCAACTGAATTCCTCACTGTTATCCTTTCAGAGGACCTGTCCTGGGCTCAGCACGTAAATGCATGTACAAGAAAGGCACAGCAGTGCCTCTGCTTTCTTAGCAGTTTATGAAGATTCGACGTGACATTTAAAGTTTGACAAACTTCTATAGGTGTGTGGTGGAGAATATATTGACTGGCTGCATCACAACCTGGTATGGAAACACCAATGTGCTTAAATGGAAAATGCAACAAAAAGCAATGGATACAGTCCAGTCCATCATGGCTAAGGCCCATCCCACCATTGAGCACGTCTACATGGAGCGCTGGTACAGAAAATCAGCATCCATCAGCAGGGACCCTCATCATCAACTATTGTTATTATTTCTTTATTTTCATACTTGCACAGTTTGTTGTCTTTTGTAGACTGGTTATGTGCCCTGTTGGGTGCAATCTTTCGTTGATTCCATCATGATTATTGGATTTTTTGAGTCTCAGGGTTGTATATGGTGATGTACATGTACTATACTTTGAGAATAAGTTTATTTGAGAAGGAGCCTTTTGGCTCACTTCACTTGGATTTCCCACCCGGCTTAATGCAGAACGTCCAGGGGAACTCACACAGATTAAATAAACTCGGCAGAGTTTGCTGCTGAGGTCTGAGATGTGCAGGTACAATACTGTAAATTGTACCAGGATGGAACTGAATTCTGTGTGACCATCAGTAAACATTATAATGATTGAAATGTCATCCACAAAGCACCTGGAGATAGTTGGGTCTAGTACGCCTTCTCAGGAACTCTTTAGTAATGATCTGAGGCATGAATAATTCAACTATTTACAACTACCTTCATCAACCTTTCCCCAAGGCATGATTCCAGTCAAAGATTTTCCCCTTATCTCAGTTGTGCTAAACTCCTCAGTGCCCCCCTCAGTTTGTGCATTACAACTCCTCAACTTCAAGGGCAGCGAATCACACCTTTTCCCTTGAATACTCCACTAGTGTGCTCTTTTGAAGACATGATGAATTTGGAAGTTGAGTAGTCCTGGCTAGAGCATCATCCAGCAGGTAATTGCCCAGAAGTGCCTTATAACACTTCCAATAAAACTTTCTAATGTATTTCTTGATTACTGAGTCTATACTATTAGTGTGAGAGATGATTAACTTGGATTTGCTGAGTTTTATGGACTGCATGATCTAGCGATCAGATTTCACGCTGTTTAGCTGCCACATGCCTGTCTTGCAAATACATCTAGATCTTAATCCCATCTCCTGTAAAGATAAGTGATGCAACATCAATAACTCACACTGAGACGTAAGGCGAGATATCGGCTTTTATTGACTGGAAGAAGGAACCAGGAGTGAGTGTCCATCATACAATGTCCTGGAGACTGAGGCCGAGCGTCAGGCCTCAGATCGCCTTTATACAGGGGCCTGTGGGAGGAGCCACAGGAGCATTCAGCAGGGGGCGTGTCCATACAGGCACATAGTTCACCACAATAAGATAGGGTAAAAAGACATCAGAATTTGTGGTCAGGTGGTGTATTCCCAGAAGCATGACTTACAAGAAAACCATGCAGTTCCTGGTGAGACCAAGCACAATTGTTCTGCTTGTGACTCAAGTCCATCAAGGTCAGGGACTTCATTGTTGTTTTAGAAAACCTCAAACAGTTCAGTTTCCTTGATGATATTGCTGTCAAACAAATTGACGAAGGATATCTTTGCTGTAAAACCTAGATTTTGTCTCTACAGGTATTTTGCAGCTTATCTGCTATAGACAAATCTACCTACAACAGATATATTGGCAGGGAGAAAGTGATAGGAAACTGAGGCCACGGAGTACACTGCAGGGGATACCCTTGGTGATGGGAATATTCACCACAGTATTGCAAATACAAAGAAGGCACATCAGCAATTATACTTCATTAGAAGTTTGAGCAGACTTGGTATGTCACCAAAGATTCTCACAAATGGAGAGCATTCTAACTAGTTGCAGGTAGCTTCAGGAATTTTTAAACTCAGCCAGTTCCATTAAGGGCAATAGCATCCCCAACATCCAGGATATCTCTAAAAGGCAATGCTTCAATAATTTGGCATCCATCATGAAGGTTATATTGACAGATTAAAGTTGAATGAACAAACTATTTTAAATTATTTTGGTACTCAGTGTACCAAACAATTCTGCCTGAAAACACAGTCCAAGTGAAACACAAATAAATATCCAAGGAATGTCCAAGTATGAGGAGACAAACTTTCTCCAAGGACATGTGAGCTCTAGCTAATTAATAACAATGGTACATTAGCTAATCAAAAACATTTATAGAGTCATAGAACACTAAGGCACAGAAACAGGCCCTTTGGACTGTCTGGTTGGTGCCAAATCAATAAATCACCTACTCACATCGACCTGCACCCAAATCATAGTCATCCATACCTCTCCCATCCATGCCCTATCCAAATTTCTTTTAAATGTTGAAATCAAACCCATATCCAGCACTTTCACCGGCAGCTCGTTCCACAAGCTCACCACTCTCTGATTGAAGAAATTCCCCTTCATGTTCCACTAAAAACCTTTCAACTATCATCCTTCTCCTTCTCCTCAGTCTTGTTTCTCCTCCTTCACCTTCTCCCCACTCGTCTTTCTCCTCCTCCATCATCTTCTCCTCATTCTTGTTTTTCCTTCACCTTCTTCTCCTCCTCAGTCTACTTTCTTCTCCTTCTCCTCACTCTTGTTTCTCCTTTTCCTTTTCCTGACGGGTTTCTCATTCTACTCTGGTAATGATCTTTGCATCATCAATGAGCACAGGAGAGGTTTTGGAGGATTGGAGGGTTGCAGATGCTGTTCCCTTATTCAAGAAAGGAAGTAGAGATAGCCTAGCAAACCAGTGAGTCTTACTTCGGTGGTTGGTAAGTTGATGGAGAAGATCCTGAGAGGCAGGATTTATGAACATTTGGAGAGGCATAATATGATTAGGAATAGTCAGCATGGCTTTGTCAAAGGCAGGTCATGGCTTACGAGCCCAATTCAATCTTTTGAGGATGTGACTAAGCACATTGATGGAGGTAGAGCCATAGATGTAGTGTATATGGATTTTAGGAAGGCATTTGATAAGGTACCCCATGCAAGGCATATTGAGAAAGTAAGGAGGCATAGGATACAAGGAGACATTGCTTTGTGGATCCTGAACTGGCTTGCCCACAGAAGGCAAAGAGTGGTTGTAGACGGGTCGTATTCTGCATGGAGGCCGGTGACCAGTGGAGTGCCTCAGGGATCTGTTCTGGGACCCTTACTCCTTGTGATTTTTATAAGTGACCTGGATGAGGAAGTGGAGGGATGAGTTAGTAAATTTGCTGATGACACAAAGGTTGGAGGTGTTGTGGATAGTGCTGAGGGATGTCAGAGCTTACAGCGGGACATTGATAGGATGCAAAACTGGACTGAGAAGTGACAGATGGAATTCAACCAGGATAAGTAGTAAATGGTTCATTTTGGTAGGTCAAATATGATGACAGAATATAGCATTAACGGTAAGACTCTTGGCAGTGTGGAGGATCAGAAGGATCTTGGGGTCCGAGCCCATAGGACACTCAAAGCTGCTGTTCAGTTTGACTCTGTGGTTAAGAAGGCATACGGTGCATTGGCCATCATCAGCTGTGGGATTGAGTTTAGGAGCTGAGAGGTAAAGTTAGAGCTATATAGGACCCTGATCAGACCCCACTTGGAGTACTGTGCTCAATTCTGGTCGCCTCACTACAGGAAGAATGTGGAAGCCATAGAAAGGGTGCAGAGGAGATTTTCAAGGATGTTGCCTGGATTGGGGAGCATTCCTTATAAGAATAAGTTGAGTGAACTCGGCCTATTCTCCTTGGAGCAACGGAGGATGAGAGGTGACCTGATAGAGGTGTATAAGATGGTGAGCGGCATTGATCGTGTGGATAGTCAGAGGCTTTGTCCCAGGGTTGAAATGGCTAGCATGAGAGGGCATAGTTTTAAAGTGCTTGGAAGAAGGTACAGAGGAGATGTCAGGGGTCAGTTTTTTTTACACAGTGGTAAGTGCATGGGATTGGTTGCTGGTGGCAGTGGTGGAGGTGGAAATGATATGATCTTTTAAGAGACTCCTGGATGGGTACATGGAGCTTAGAAAAATAGAGTGCTATGGGTAAAGCCTAGGTAGTTCTAAGGTTGGGACATGATCAGCACAACTTTGTGGGCTGAATGGCCTATATTGTGCTGTAGGTTTTCTATGTTTCTCCTCACTTTTGTTTCTCCTTCTCCTCACTTTTGTCTCCCTTTCACCTCATCCTTACTCTTGTTTCTCCTTCTTATTTAACCATATAACCATATAACAATCACAGCACGGAAACAGGCCATCTTGACCCTCCTAGTCCATGCCGAACCCTTAATCTCACCTAGTCCCACCTACCTGCACTCAGCCCATAACCCTCCACTCCTTTCCTGTCCATATACCTATCCAATTTTACCTTAAATGACACAACTGAACTGGCCTCTACTACGTCTACAGGAAGCTCATTCCACACAGCTATCACTCTTTGAGTAAAGAAATACCCCCTCGTGTTTCCCTTAAACTTCTGCCCCCTAACTCTCAAATCATGTCCTCTAGTTTGAATCTCCCCTACTCTCAATGGAAACAGCCTGTTCACGTCAACTCTATCTATCCCTCTCAAAATTTTAAATACCTCGATCAAATCCCCCCTCAACCTTCTACGCTCCAATGAATAGAGACCTAACTTGTTCAACCTTTCTCTGTAACTTAAGTGCTGAAACCCAGGTAACATCCTAGTAAATCGTCTCTGCACTCTCTCTAATTTATTGATATCTTTCCTATAATTCGGTGACCAGAACTGCACACAATATTCCAAATTTGGCCTTACCAAAGCCTTGTACAACTTTAGCATTACATCCCAACTTCTGTACTCAATGCTTTGATTTATAAAGGCCAGCGTTCCAAAAGCCCTCTTCACCACCCTATCTACATGAGACTCCACTTTCAGGGAACTATGTACAGTTATTCCTAGATCTCTCTGTTCCTCTGCATTCCTCAATGCCCTACCATTTACTCTGTATGTTCTATTTGGATTATTCCTGCCAAAATGTAGAACCTCACACTTCTCAGCATTAAACTCCATCTGCCAACGTTCAGCCCATTCTTCTAACTGGCATAAATCTCCCTGCAAGCTTTGAAAATCCACCTCATTATCCACAACACCTCCTACCTTAGTATCATCGGCATACTGACTAATCCAATTTACCACCCCATCATCCAGATCATTTATGTATATTACAAACAACATTGGGCCCAAAACAGATCCCTGAGGCACCCTGCTAGTCACCGGCCTCCATCCCGATAAACAATTATCCACCACTACTCTCTGGCATCTCCCATCTAGCCACTGTTGAATCCATTTTATTACTCCAGCATTAATACCTAACGACTGAACCTTCTTAACTAACCTTCCATGTGGAACTTTGTCAAAGGCTTTGCTGAAGTCCATATAGACTACATCCACTGCCTTACCCTCGTCAACATTCCTCGTAACTTCTTCAAAAAATTCAATAAGGTTTGTCAAACATGACCTTCCACGCACAAATCCATGCTGGCTACTTCTAATCAGATCCCATCTATCCAGATAATTATAAATACTATCTCTAAGAATACTTTCCATTAATTTACCCACCACTGATGTCAAACTGACAGGTCTATAATTGCTAGGCTTCCTTCTAGAACCCTTTTTAAACAATGGAACCACATGAGCAATACGCCAATCCTCCGGCACAATCCCCGTTTCTAATGACATATTAAAGATCTCCGTCAGAGCTCCTGCTATTTCTACACAAACTTCTCTCAAGGTCCTGGGGAATATCCTGTCAGGACCCGGAGATTTATCCACTTTTAAATTTCTTAAAAGCGCCAGTACCTCCACCTCTTTAATTGTCATAGGTTCCATAACTTCCCTACTTGTTTCCCACACCTTAGACAATTCAATATCCTTCTCCTTAGTGAATACCGAAGAGAAGAAATCATTCAAAATCTCTCCCATCTCCTTCAGTTCCACACATAGCTGACCACTCTGATTCTCTAAGGGGCCAATTTTATCCCTCACTATCCTCTTGCTTTTAATATAACTGTAGAAACCTTTCGGATTTACTTTCACCTTATTTGCCAAACCAACCTCGTAACTTCTTTTAGCTTTTCTAATCTCTTTCTTAAGATTCCTTTTACATTCTTTATATTCCTCGAGCAATTCCTTTACTCCATGCTGCCTATATCTATTGTAGACATCCCTCTTTTTCTGAACCAAATTTCTAATATCCCTTGAAAACCATGGTGCTCTCAAACCTTTAACCTTTCCTTTCACCCTAACAGGAACATAAAGATTCTGTACCCTCATAATTTCACCCTTAAATGACCTCCATTTCTCTATTACATCCTTCCCATAAAACAACTTGACCCAATCCACTCTCTCTAAATCCCTTCACATCCCCTCAAAGTTAGCCTTTCTCCAATCAAAAATCTCAACTCTAGGTCCAGTCCTGTCCTTCTCCATAATTATATTGAAGCTAATGCTATTGTGATCACTGGACCCGAAGTGCTCCCCAACACATACATCTGTCAGCTGACCTATCGCATTCCCTAACAGGAGATCCAACACTGCCCCATCTCTAGTCGGTACTTCTATGTATTGTTGCAAAAAACTATCCTGCACACATTTCACAAACTCTAAACCATCCAGCCCTTTTACAGAATGAGCTTCCCAGTCTATGTGTGGAAAATTAAAATCTCCCACAATCACCACCTTGTGTTTACTACAAATATTTGCTATCTCCTTACACATTTGCTCTTCCAACTCACGCGCCCCATTAGGTGGCCTATAATACACCCCTATCAGTGTTACTGCACCTTTCCCATTCTTCAATTCCACCCAAATGGCCTCCCTAGAAGAGCTCTCTAATCTATCCTTCCAAAACACCGCCATAAGATTTTCTCGGACAAGCAATGCAACACCTCCTCCTCTGGCCCCTCCTACTCTATCACACCTGAAGCAACTAAATCCAGGAATATTTAGTTGCCAATCACACCCTTCCTGCAACCATGTTTCACTAATAGCTACAACATCATAATTCCAGGTATCAATCCACGCTTTAAGCTCATCCACCTTTCTTACAATGCTCCTAGCATTAAAATAGATACATTTAAGATACTCTCCATCTCCTCCTCTCTTTCCATCCCTAACAATGCATTCAAATTTATTATCCTTTTCTTTCTTCTCCCCTACATCTTCGGGCTGAGCGCATCCCTTCTCCATCACCTGCCTTTCCTCCCTCACACACTGTCTATTTACTTGCTCCACTGGTGAACTAACCTCCTCTCCCATAGTCTCCTCAAGTAGTCTCCCACCCCCCCATCTTACTAGTTTAAAGTCCGCCCTGTAGCCCTAGCAAACCTCCCCGCTAGGATATTGGTCCCCCCACGATTCAAGTGTAACCCGTCCTTCTTGAACAGGTCACTCCTGCCCCAGAAGAGGTCCCAATGATCCAGAAACTTGAATCCCTGCCCCCTGCTCCAATCCCACAGCCACGCATTCATCCTCCACCTAATTCTATTCCTACTCTCACTGTCGCGTGGCACAGGCAGTAATCCCGAGGTTACTACCTTTGTGGTCCTTCTTCTTAACTGCCTTCCTAACTCCCTATACTCTCGTTTCAGGACCTCTTCCCCTTTCCTTCCTATGTCATTGGTACCTACATGTACCACGACCTCTGGCTCTTCACCCTCCCACTTCAGGATATCTTGGACGCGATCAGAAACGTCCCGAACCCTGGCACCAGGGAGGCAAATTACCATCCGGGACTCCCGGTCACCTCCACAGAAACGCCTGTCTGAGCCCCTGACTATTGAGTCCCCTATTACTATGGACCTCTTTCTTCTAACCCTACCCTTCTGAGCTACAGGGCCGTCCTCTGTGCCGGAGGCTCGGCCACTGTCACTCCCACCAGGTAGGCTGTCCCCCCCAACAGTACTCAAACATGAGTACTTATTGTCAAGGGGTACAGCCACTGGGGTACACTCTAGTACCTGCCTCTTCCCCTTCCTGACTGTAACCCACCTATCTGCCTCCCGTGGCCCCGGAGTGACCACCTGCCTGTAACTCCTCTCTATCACCTCCTCACTCTCCCTGACCAGGCGAAGGTCATCGAGCTGCAGCTCCAGTTCCCTAACTCGGTCCCTCAGGAGCTGCAGTTCGGCGCACCTGGCGCAGATGTGGACGTCCGGGAGGCTCGGAGACTCCAGGATCTCCCACATCCGACACCGAGAACAACAAGCTGCCCTCACACTCATACCTCCCAAATAACTGAAAATACAAGAACTAAAAGATAAGCCTACTGTGCCCTCTTCCACCTAAGCCCTCTGAGCCCAAGCCCTACACTCTGCGCCCGGCTCACTCCGCTGCCCGCTTCTTAAGGCTGCGTTCTTTATATATCTTCCCTCCTTCCCAGGCCTCCTTCACGCGCCTGCACAGTCCCGCCTCTCAGAACTCCGATCTGAGAAGCAATTGGACAATTTGAAAATGGCCGCCGCCGCACTTCCTCTCAAGCCTCGCTGTCCTCTTCCAAAAGAGGACATGTTTCTTTATGTTTCTCCTTCTTCTCACTGTCATCTCTCCCTCTCCTCACTCTCGTCTCTCCCTCTCCTCACTCTTCTCTCTCCCTCTCCTCACTCTTGTCTCTCCCTCTCCTCACTCTCGTCTCTCCCTCTCCCTCTCCTCACTGTACTCAATCCTGCTAGAATATCCTGGGACATCATATTGACTGAATCTTAACAAGACAATTCCAATTGACTAATTCGACAAGCCTAACATCAATTAATTACTTGATTGTGTAATGTAATTAAAGGAACACCTTACATTTTGAGAAAATCTATAGAAAATAAAATACCCAACAGCATAGCTGTATTAATAAAATAAAGCATGGTCTTAAACCAGGGCTATCACAGTACCACCAAGGACAAAGTAAAAACTCTCAATGATTCAGGAACAGCTTCCTCCCTGCCACCATCAGATTTTTGAATGGACTTTGAATCCATCTACACTACTTGACTATTTTTGCTAACATTTTGCACTGCTTATTTAAGTTAATCTTTAATATATATTTTTAATTTTACTTTGTAGATTTTTTTTACTGCAATCTACCCCTACTCTAAAACAACATATTTCACAACATATGTCAGTGATATTAAATCTGATTCTGATTCATGATACCCAATTTATAAAACTAATTTGTTGGTGTACAAACCATAACTGGATGGATTGAACCTGTCTTGTCATTCTATGCTTTCTTAAATTCTTGTAATGGTTTGAAATATTTTATATAATATTAATATCTTTAATATAGATTTCTATAGATGTACTTTTCAAAGCATTCTAACTGGTTACATCACAGTCTGGTATTGGGGAGTTGGGGGGAGGGAGCTACTGCACAGGATCAAAGTAAGCTGCAGAGAATTTTAAGCTTAGTCATCTCCATCATGAGCACTCTGCTCCATAGCATCCAGGACGTCATAAAAGAGCAATGCCTCAAAAAGGCAGCATTCATCATTAAGGATCCCATCACCCAGGACATGTCTTGTTCTCAGTGCTACCATCATGAAGGAGGTACAGGATACTAAAGGTACTCTCTCAACAATTCAGAAACAGCTTTTCCCGTCTACCATCAAGTTTCTGAGTAAACATTGAACCCATGAACACTACCCCACTACCTTTTTGTTTCTATTTTTGAACTACTTATTTAATTTAGCTATTTAACATGTAAGTATATACTTACTGTAATTCACAGTTTTTTCTCTATTACTATGTATGTTTTGTACTGCTGCCACTGAACAACAAATTTCACGGCATATGCTGGTGATATTAAACCTGATTCTGATTCAATATGCCATTACTTTATCTTTAGATTTTCTTTCAAAAGTCAAACCAGGTAATATTAGTGGCAATTCCCATCACATAATTTGTTACACTATTTTTTCCAAGCATTTGTTATGACGATGTGGTTTGCAAATCATATAATTATGACATAAAATCTGGCAAGTCTGTGTAGTGTATTTAATATTTGAGTAACTTGTAAGTATATTATTTGATTAAACATTTTTCTTCTTTATATGAGTAAATATGTGAATTGCATACATCATCACACCAGCACATGATAATTGCGTATCTTTGCTTAAAGTAAAACATCAAGTTAGACCCATATTCTGGAATCCATGTCTTCCTTTGAATTAGTTTAATGTTTTCAAGTTACCAAACATAACAGCCTGAACAAAGCAACACACTCAACTTGCAAAATTCCTGGAGTGGTTTGAACAAAAATTTTTGTACAAGAGGATGCATGTGGAATCTTAGGAAGATTTTAAACACTGGCAAACTAGAGTTTGAACATTTAATATAATGCCAGTTTCCTGTGGGCAATGATTTGTATCTGAAAGGTTTTCAGAGAATACTCTGTCATGGATGAGTAATGGTGAGCTGCAAGAATTAGTTATTTATCTTTTTCCACCACTGGTCATGACATACTGCATTTATACTACCCATCCTAATTATAATTTTGAACTCATTTATATTGCCGCCATGTCATTGATGCAGAGGCATGGGAAGTTGCTGTTGCCCTCTGATAATGGTGAAATGAAATTTCTCTGTGACTGCCTGTCAACAAACCACATTGTACTTTAGCCTGGCTGAGCAATAAATATTCACGACTCTAAAGGAGAGATATTAATAGATATTAATAATATGAGAAGAGGCTGTATGAGCAAGGACATTTGATAAAATAGGTAAACAGAAGGAATGCAAATGGATATTCCTTTTCCTGTTCTTTGTGTGATGCTCTCCAACTATAAAACCATGGCCCCGGTCTAAGCCTATGCGCCCCACTCCTGGCTTGTCAATTTCACCTTCATCTTTTCCCATGACCATATCTAATAGGAATTAGCCATTTAAATGTGTCCATCTAGAATTATATTTTCCCATCCGATAAATCACTATAGTTTTTCAATATTATTGCCACTGGAAATTCAGGCTGTGCTTCAATTCCTGTGAAGGTTATTTTTTCCTGTTTTCTATGTTGCCATGGATGCAGGGATGGAGTTATGTCTCTACCAAAGGAGGTATAGTTATAAAGAAGGCAAAACAGCGACTGTACTTCATTAGGAGTTTGAAGAGATTTGGGATGTGAACAAATACACTCAAAAACTTGTATAAATTTACTGTGGAGAGCATTCTGAGGCTGCATCACTGTCTGGTATGGAGGGGCTACTACACAGGACCGAAAGAAGCTGCAGAAGGTTGTAAATTCAGTCAGCTCCATCTTGGGTACTAGCCTACAAAATACCCAGGACATCATCAGGGAGCGGTGTCTCAGAAAGGCAGCGTCCATTATTAAGGACCTCCAGCACCTAGGGCATACCCTTTTCTCACTGTTACCATCAGGTAGGAGGTACAGAAGCCTGAAGGCACACACTCAGCGATTCAGGAACAGCTTCTTCCCCTCTACCATCTGATTTCTAAATGGACATTGAACCCTTGGACACCACTTCACTTTAAAAAAATACCATATTTCTGTTTTTGCACGTTTTAAAAATCTATTCAATATAATATGCTATAAATTATTTATTTATTAATTATTATTTTTATTTGATTTTTTTTCTATATTACGTATTGCATTGAACTGCTGCTGCTAAGTTATCAAATTTCTCATCACATTCTGGTGATAATAAACCTGATTCTGATTCTGTAAGGTATTTCTTCCCTCTGCCAGCCTGCAAGTCACCTTTGGGCGAGGTGTAGCACCAGCTTAGCCCCGATCAGGATGGTTGTATGAACAGCTGGTGGAGATCACAAGTCCCGGTTATGTGACCACTCATGGCAGGCAGTCAACCTCTGAGGAGTATTGATAATGGCTGTGATGACCCTTCTTTTAAAGACACTCTCCAGAAGGCAATGTCAAAGCTTCTCTGCAGAAAAATTTACCAAGAACTATCATGGTCATGGAAAGACTATGATCACTACCTCTTACAACACATGATGATGATGATGATGACATTACCACACATTGTGCCAATTTTAATAAATTACATTAAAATGAATTTTAATAGAAAAAAATTGACAATGTATATAATTGTGAAATAGATTAGGTTACACTCTGTATCCTCTACAGTCATCCACAAGCCTTTGGACCTGTTTTCCCTTTAAGAACACAAATGGTCAGAACTTCATGACTTTTGTCTCCATTTCTGTGTCATAGAAACATAGAAAACCTACAGCACTTCATCCAGAAATTGAACCAAGTACGTCCTGTGACCATTTTCTCCCTTGAATTATATTAATCTAAGACTGGTTATTGTTGAACCAACATGAATGTACAGGTATTTACATCCTGTCAAATTGGAAGTCTTCACATAAATTAAGCACCTATGGCCCTGCAATTTAATTTCTTTATATTTTTATACTCCCTAGATGGCAACAACCTTTTGATCTGAGAGACCCCAAAATATATTTTGCTAGGATTTATCAATCCCCATTCCTAATCTCTTCTGAAAAACATTTCTCTTGATCTGTTTGTAAAATATCTGTCTCCTGCACTCAATTTCGTCCTTCCCAATACACGGCTGGATTTCCCAACCCTCCCTGATTCCTCCCACTCTCAGGCAAAATCCAGTTTTATCAGATTATAGCCCAATGCAATGTTGGTGTTCATAGATTGCAAACCAGCTCCTCTTCCCCCAACTCCCAGATATATATCTGCTCTTCCAATATTCCTGCTGCTTGCCCAAGAGTAATGTCAATGGTCCATGATTCCCTCTGGATACAACAATTTATCTCCACAAAGATGGTTCAGGCTCTGCTTCCATACGCAGTATGGGCATCCCATATAAACTCTGGTTCTTTCAAATGCACTATCCCCACACAGCTTCCCATCACAGATAAGCTTCCAACCTTCCCTAATGTCCTTATTACTGTCCCAATAGATATGATAATTTCCCTGAACCAAGCACAATGCTGGTCCTTCTCAGTACTTACATTGAACATAATATGTGTTTCCCAAACTTCCATCCCAGACAAAAAGCCTTTTGATTTCAGTCCACACCAACTCTGCAGACACATTGTAGGTCCCCATCGATCTGTATTTCCATGCAAATCTCATTTATCTTCCTTGCATACTTGTTTCCGATGTTCCGAGCCTTGACCCTGGCCACAGCATAGGGCTAGTGGTCAGTCACTGACTGAACACTGTCCTGAGACAAGGCAGCGTATTGCCTGTGTAAAACTACACAATTCCCAATACTTGTTCACTAATGAAACCTTTTTTGAAGGGCTAAGACCAAAATAATCTTTGGCCTCCCACTGCTATGATTTTCTGTGTGAAAGATATGTGGAGCAGGAATGGCTACAAAAGCACAACTTTTAACTTCTAAAGAAATTAAATTGTTTGGAAGCTCTCCAAGACTGAATCTGAAGAACATAGTTCAAGAAAGGAAACACTTGGATGGGTGAAGTAACTGGCATACTCTTTTTTGACTATGTACACATTGAAAAATGTAGTTCTTCCAAACTACATTTATATTACCTTAAAAATGAGGTCAGTTAATTTACTTGTGAACTTGGTATTTTTAATTCTGAATGGAATTTAGGTGGATCATTATTGACTTCAGGAGAGGGGAAACCAGAGGTCCATGAGCTAGGCCTCAGAGGATCAGAGGTGGAGAGGGTCAGCAACTTTAAATTCCTCAGTGTTATCATTTGAGAGGACCTGTCCTGAGCGCAGCACATAAGTGCAATTGAGAGAAAAGCATGGCAATACTTCTACTTCCTTAGCAGTTTGTGAAGATCAGGCTGACATCTAAAACTTCAACAAACTTCTACAGATGTGTAGCGTAGAGTATATTGACTGGCTGCATCAGAGGTTAGTATGAAAACGCTGGTGCCCTTGAATGGAAAATCCAACAAAAAGTAGTGGACACGGCCCAGTGTGTCATGGGTAAAGCCCTCCCCACTATTGAGCATATCCATACAAAGCTTTGTTGCAGGAAAGCAGCATCCATCATCAGGGACCCCACCACCATAGTCATGCTCTCTTCTCACTGTTGCCATCAGGAAGAAGCTACAGGAACCTCAGGACTCACACCACCAAGCTCAGGATCAGTTATTACCCCTCAACCATCAGGTTCTTGAACCAGAGAGGATAACTTCACTCGCCCCATTGTGAAAGATGTTCCCACAGCTTAAGGACTCACTTTCAAGGATTCTCCATCTCCTGCTCTCAATATTTATTGCTCATTTATTAGTTTATTATTATTATTATTATTATGTATTTATTTTTGTATTTGCACCATTTGTTGTCTTTTGCGCATTGGTTGAACATGTAAGTTGATGTGGTCTTTCATTGATTCTGTTATGGATATTATTCTATTATGGATTTATTGAGCATGCACACAAGAAACTGAACCTCCGGCTTGTGTATGGTGACATATATCAGAATCAGAATTGGGTTTATTAACACCGGCATGTGTTGTGAAATTTGTTAACTTAGCAGCAGCAGTTCTATGCAATGCATAATCTAGAAGAAAAAAACAAAATAATAATAATAAATAAATAAATCAGTTATAGTATACCCATATTGAATAGATTAAAAATCATGCAAAAAAACCAGAAATGATTTACGTTACAAATGTGAGGTAGTGTTCAAGCGTTCAATGTCCATTTAGGAATCAGATGACAGAGGGGAAGAGCTGTTCCTGAATCACTGAGTGTGCACCTCCTTCCTGATGGTAACAGTGAGAAAAGGGATGCCCTGGGTGCTGGAGGTCCTTAATAATAGATGCTGCTTTTCTGAGACACTGCTCCTTGTACTTTGTACATATATGTACTTTGGTAATAAATTTACTTCGAACTTTGACTTTTACAGTGGAAGCTCAATCCCCTGATAACTATGTAGAGATTCAGAATGAGACGCAGCATTGTTCAAAGTGAGATTTGTCAGAAACTAGCCCTTCTTTGTCCTGTTAGTTAACTATACTGATTACTATCTCACATTTGGGATTTCTTTATTGTTCATCAAGTGCAGCAATCAAGGCAAAGTACTTCTCTAACCTCACTAACCAGTCTTATTAGAGAAGACAAGTGAATCAGAGAGAAGTGTCAAATTACTTGAGGGAAGGAAAAGGAGTCAATGGAAAGTATCAATAACTCACCAGAGAGACACTTGCCTAATTTACATTAACAACATTGTACCTATTTCACAAACCTAAACAAGCTGCACCATCCCCAATTTACTAAAACAAAATCCAATGTCCTATCAGCATAGCTAGTTAGCCATTGCTGAATTTGATTTCAGCAACTCTATAGGCTATACCAATTGGATGCAGAACTCAAAACAGAAGAATCAAAATCAGGTTTAATACCAGCGGCATATGGGGTATGTTATGAAATACGTTGTCTTTGCAGTAGCATTACATTGTATTACATAATAATAGAATAAAACATGAATTTCACTAAGTATATGTGTGTGAGTGTATGTATATTTATTTTTAAAGAGTTAAATAAGTAGTGCAAAAGTAAAATTTTAAAATAAGTAGCAAGGTTGTGTTCACAGGTTCTAAGTCCATTCAGAAATTGAATGACAGTGGAAGAAGCTGTTCCTGAATCGTTAAGAGAGTGCCCACAGGCTTCTGTACCTCCTTCCTGATGGTAGCAATGAGAATAAGGCATGACCTAGGTGATGGGGGTCCTTAATGATGGAGGCTCTCTTTCTGAGGCCTCTCTCCTTGAAGATGTCCTGGATAATATGGGGGGCGAGTGCCCATGATGGAGCTGACTAAGTTTAAGACTCTCTGTAGCTTATTTCAATCCTGTGCAGTAGCTCCCCCCACCCTTCCCCTTACAGAAAAGAGGCCTCATTATTTAATCCATGTGAGCTCAGACCAGTGTTTCCGCTGCCTGACCAGATCCACACAGAGATCATGAGGGACTACAGGAAAAATGAGCATTGAAATTCAGGATTTTTCACCGGTTGGAAGAAGCCAGGAGTAATTTCCAAAAAAACAACTGAAGGCCTCACTAACTAAGTTTTTCCTTCACTTGTGTCAATTTGCTTGTAAACTGAACTTACTGTATAAAATTCATCAGATCCCAGTGTTTGCCAGAAGCTAGTGACCAACATGCATTCAGGTACCCAAATGACAATCTGGCTCACCTGAAGCAACAGCGAGGCCCAAGATAATTTATATATTTGATACTTTGTGTAAAAATATATTTGTTTCAGAAATGTTGCCAATATGCATTAAAGTTTCAAACACTCCAAGTACATTCTCTATGTAAGTATGTATACAGTGCATAATCCTGAGATTCGTCTTCCCAAGGACAGCCACAAAACAAAGAAACACCATGGAATTTGTTCAGAGAAAACACCCAACACGCAAAAAAAGAACAAATTGCAAAATAGCAAAAAAAAAAGAGCTGATAACACTCAGAATATTAAATATCAAACCACAGAGTCCTTGAAACAATCTAGGAACATTCAATATAGTTCAGTTCAGTTTAGTTTAGTGCCATGTCATTCATTGAATGCAGGCTGCAAAGCCGGGCCATTCCAGTCAAAATTGTGCAAAATAGCAATTAAGAATGAGTAACCAGAAATACATATAACATGAACTGCAGAGTCCAATGCACAAACCTTGCCCTAGACCCAAGACTGCTGCACCTTCTTCTGGCAGCAGTGAGTGAGAGTAAGAGGGACTGGTCAAACACAAGCAGATGGCACTGAACACCCACTCGCCTTCTTGCCAAACATTACAGAACGTACTACAGTAATGCAGCTGGTAGAGCTGCTGCCTCTCGGGTCCTGTGAATCAGGTACAATGGCGACCTCTGATGTTGCCTGCGTATTGTTTCCAAATCCTCCCTGAGACTGAGTGGGTTTCCTCCAGGTGCTGGTTGGCCACGATAAGGAGATGAGTGATAGAGTCTGGAGTGAGATGATGAATATGTGATAAGGATTGAGCAGATTTAGTTTAAGATTGGTAGTCAATATAGAGAGTGGACAGTGGATTTGCTCACTCGCAGACCCCTGGCCGTTCAGACTGACAACAATATTTCCTCCATGTGCTTAGCCCCCTGCTCGGCTCACTTTACTCTACGACTGTGTATGTGCATATTTATGAAACACATGCACTGATAATAAGCTTACTTTTAATTTTGAGCTGAAAGGATTGTTTCCAAGCTTGTAAACCCTACGTTTGAACCCATGTGTCACCATTCACAGCAGAAAACAAATTATTCAGTTTACTCAAAAAATTAACTTTATACCAGCACGATGACAATTTCCCTATTACATATAATTCATTTGTAAACAACCTGAAGGATTTTGACATGAGGTCTGATTTCATTTTGAATTCAATTTATTTTATGCTAAAGTTTGAATTATGCATTTCTTGTGGATCAGAGAGAGAGGAAGTATTTTTCATAAACACATGAAATTCTGCAGATGCTGGAAATCCAGAACAACACACACAAAATGCTAGAAGAATACAACAAGTCAGGCAGCATCTATGGAAATGAACGAACAGTTGATGTTTCAGTCTGAGACCCTTCCTCAGGACTAGAAAGGAAGGCAGAAGATGCCAAATTAAAAAGATGGTGGGAGGGGAAGGAGGATAGCTAGGAGGTGATAGGTGAAGCCAGGCGGGTAGGAAAGGTAAAGGGCTGGGGAGGAAGGAATGTTTGCCATTTATATCAATGATCTGGATAATAATGTGATTAACTGGATCCTAAAATTTGCAACAATATGAAAATTGGGTTAAGGGAACATGAAGGGAATTTCTTCAGTCAGAGGGTGGTGAAACCGTGGAATGAGCTGCCAGCACATGTCCATGCGAGCTAGATTTCAATGTTTAAGGAAAATTTGCTTAGGTACGTAGATAGTAAGGATATGAAGGGTTAAGGTCCTGGTGCAGGTCGATGGGAGTAGGCAATTGACATTGTTTCATCATGGACTAGATGGGCAAAATAGCCTGCTTCTGTGCTGTATTTTTCTCTGTCTCTGTGACTGTGACTGTGAATCTGATGAGGAGGAGAGTAAACAATCGGAGGAAAGGACCCATGGGGAGGTGACAGGCAGGAGAGAAGAGGTAAGAGGACAGAGTGGAAAAGAAGAAGAGTGGGGGGAGTGGACATATTATTCTTGTCTTGTTTAAAGGCTATATTACAAATGTAATTATTCACTTAGTACTTGTATTATTTAATATTCTAATTTCTTTGTTTTTACAGCTCTCAGCTTTATTTCTCTTTTAGCTCCTCTGTTCATGCTTTGAACTTGTTTTTACGAAAATCCATATACACACCATTCCATTCCAAATAAAAACTGCTGAGATTATTTTTACCCTTCACTTCATTTATAATCTGATTGTTGATCCAATCTGGATCTCCATGTTTAAACTAGATTTAATATTTACTTCCTTACATGCCCAGCAATATTGTTTGAAAGGGTTTTTGTTAGTCTCTATTATATAAACTTCATCATTCTCCACAGGTTCTACCATCACCTCTATCTTTACCTCACCCCACGCCCTCACATTTCCCACAGAATTCACTCCCTCCATGATTCTCTTGTGTATCTGTCCCTGCAAGTGGCTGAAGTTCTACACCTGCCCATTCACCTCCTCCGTCACCTTCATTCGGGGCCTTAAGAAGTCCTTCCAGAAGAGACAACACTTAACCTGTGGATCATCTGAGGCCATCTATTGTGTCTGGTGCTCCCAATGTGGCCTCCTCTACATGGGTGAGACCTGTTGTAAATGGAGGGACCTCTTCGTCAAGCACCTCTGCTCCATCCACCTAAAGTGAAATTTCTGGATGGCCAAACATTTTAATTCCAATTCTCAGCACTTTATATTCTGCCTGGGTAGCCCGCAAACTGATGACATAAATATTGATTTCTCCTCAGGCAAAAGACCTTTCCTTCTCTCCCTCTATTCCACACTCTGGCCTCTTACCTCTTCTCCCCTGTTAATCACATTCCCCTGGATCCCCTCGTCTTTCCCTTTCTCCCGTTGTCCACTCTCCACTCCTGTCAGATTCCTCCTTCTCCAGCCCTTTACCTTTCCCACCCATCTGGCTTCACCTATCACCTTCCACCTATTTCTCTTTCCACTCCCCCTATCTTTTTGTTGTGGCATCATCTGGTGTGGGTGTGTTGCTTTGGATTTCCAGCATCTGTAGAATTTCTCGGCCTGTTATAATGTGATGTGTTATGTTCATATTCAGTACATGTGTTTTAGTAATGCTTCAAATAGGAATCAGACTGTGCTTTCTAGATTTGCTATAACATCCTGGAATTCTGTGAACTTATTCGGTACAGTGCAAAAGCCATAGGTGCATATACGGTAGCGAGGGTGCTGAAGATTTTTGCACAGTACTGTAGTAATTTTATGTATTGCACTCTACTGCTGCCACAAAAAATCATGTCATATGTGAGTGATGATAAACCTGATTCTGATACAGGTCTCTATTGTGGACTGAGAGTGGGGAGGGGGCAGGGAGAGGGGAGGGAGCAGGAAGCACCAGAGAGACTTACTGCAATGATCAATAAACTAATTGTTTAGAATCAAATGACCTAGCCTGGTGTCTCAGGGTTGGATGCGTCTGCACCCACACAACCCCCATCCTCTGCCCCTAGAACTCCTCTGCCACCTGTCTCACATCCTATCTGTGATGCTCCACCCTCACCATTCCCTACATCGTTTGTTTCCAGTGGATTTACAAACTCACTCTCCACTCCACATTGACAAATATGGTATAGTGCAAAATTCTTATATATATAAAAGAGTTATATATATATATACACCCAAGACTTGGTCAGAACTGTATCTTCCATAATGATTAAATCAATTTTTTATATATCTAGCATCAATTCAGAAAATTACAATTAATTTTCTTAAGTGACTGCTTCGGTTTACTACTTCTAAAAGTTTAATTTATATTTAGTCATTGTAACTTCTCATTGCAAAGTAAATTAAAAATGATTAAAATGACATTTCACAAGATGATTCAGTAAATTAAGTATTTAGGTTGTACATGAGGCTATTTGTATTAAACAGGACTGTTCATTATAAATATTTACTTTTAACTCTACTGATCCACGCTGATTACCTTTCTCAGCTTACTTGCACTCATTAATTAATCTCCACTTGCTGCTGTACAGAAATGTTATTAAGTAGTGTCTACAGCACTGTTCAGTTTCAATGGGAAACTTGTCTTTCATGGCAATTAGAGTAGATAGGATAGCATATAGGAACCACAAGTGCATGTAGGCTTGATAGGGTGGATACAGAAATGAGGTTTCCTGGCAATCTATCCTCTTAACTCAGAGGGTAGAGAATCTTTGTCATCTTCCACCCAGGAGGGCTGTGTAGGTTCATCTGCTGAATATACAGAAGGTGAGACTTGGAGAGAAACATTGACAATGGACAGGGTTTAAAGAAGGTTCATGAAAATGACTCCAGGATTGAAAGGCTAGTCATATTGCGGTGATATCATGTATCACGTGTAAGAAAGTGTTTGGACAGAGTTCAGAGCATGTTCAGAAATAACAGAATGATCGAGAAGCTTATATGGTTAAAACGTGGTTGCTGTTTGCTGTTAAATAAAAGTTCTAGTTTTAATTCTTCCAGAATATGTTCTTTATGAGTAACCCAAGGTACGTATAAAGAACACAACACATATGAGGAGTGTTTGATGGCTCTGGGCCTTTATGCACTGGAATTCAGAGGATGAGAGGGAGCTCATTAAAATCTACCAAGCATTGAAAGGCCTTGATAAGCTGGATGTGGAAAGGATGCTTCCTATGAGGGGAGAGTCTAAGACCAGGGGCCACAGCCTTAGAATAGATAGCCGTCCATTTAGAACAGAGATAATGAGGAATTTCTTTAGCCAGAGAGTGGTGAATCTATGGAGTTTGTTGCCACAGGCGACTGTGGAGACCAAAGCACCACGTATACTTAAGGCAGAAGTTGTTAGACCCTTGATTAGTTGGCACATGAAGGGAAATGGGAAGAAGGAAGGAGACTGAGGCTGAGAGGGAAATGGATCAGCCATGATGAAATAGTGGGGCAGACTTGATGGGCCGAATGGTCTAATTCTGTACCTGTGTCTTATGATAGATTTATTTTTGGTATTAAAGGAAATAAGGTTTCAGGAAAGTGGTAACAAATTTAAAAAAAACAGCCAATGACTATTGAATGATGAAACGTGTATGAGAGGCCCAATGTTCTAGAAGAACATAGAATATAGAATAGTACAGCACAGGAACAGGCTATTCAGCCCACAATGTCATGCCAAACCAGCTAAAAAGCAAATCAAAACCACCCAAACACTAATCCTGCCTTCCTACACAATCCCTCCATCTTCCTTAAATCCATGTGCCTATTCAAAAGCCCCGAATGCAGTTGCCTCTACCACCATACCAGGCTCTGCTTCCGGTTTTTAGTTTCTAATGTCCTAACTTGCCTATAGTACAAGCAATCTGCTGGTGAAACTCAACAGATTGAGTAGTGTCAATGGGAAGAAAGGAATTGTTGACATTTTGGGTCCTCTCACCTCTCCACTGTTGACCACATTGACAATTCCTTTGATCTCACGGGTGCTGTTCAAACTGCTGGGTTCCTGCTGCAGATTGTTTGCTGAGAAAGACTGCAACATCTGCAGTTTCTTGTGTCTCTGTTGAGCAAATGCCTCTTTGGATCTGGGTTTCACGAATGCCCTTTTTCTCCTGAGTTGTATTTCCCAAGCCCATCTCCAAAGACCCCATTGCTACGAGTTTCCCTAAACCTACTGTTTAGAAATTCACCTCAGGTATCTAGTGCTTTGTCAACCTTCTCAGAAGTTAATTCTTATGAAGTCAATAGAATGAGTTTCAGAAACAGAACACAATGTGTTGAAAAGATTATGTGACACATTCGTCTATAGGGACAGGGATAAATTTTTTGATGGGCATGATAAAGATTGCACATGCTGTATATCCAAAACAAAACACACAAAGCACTGGAGTAACTCAACAGGTCAGGCAGCAAATATGGAAGTGAATAAACCATTGATGTTTCAGGCTGAGACCCTTCTTCAGGACTGAGGATGAGGGGAAGATGCCAGCATAAGAAAGTGGGGGAGGGGAAAGAGGCTAGCAGGAAGGTAATAGGAGAAGCCAGGTGGATGGGAAAGGTCAAGGACTGGAGAAAACAAATCTAATAGGAGAGGAGAGTGGGCCATACAATAATTTCTTGACATATTTTCTTACAACTTTCAATAACTTTCCCATAAGTATACTTTATACTTATGACTCAGTGGTGAAGCACAGCATGATGCTTAAATTAGCTGATAACACCACTGTCGTGGCCAAATCAAAGGTGGTGATGAATCAGCATATATGAGGGAAATTGAAAATCTGGCAGAGAGGTGTCACAAGAATAACAACCTCTCACTCAATGTCCGCAAGACCAAGGTGCTGATTATTGGCTTCAGGAGGAGGGAACCAGAAGTCGATGAACCAGTCCTCATCAGAGATCAGAGGTGGAGAGGGTCAGTAACTTGAAACTGCTCAGTGTAATAATTTCAGGGTAAGTAAGTGCAATAATGAGGAAAGAACATCAGTGCCTCTACCTCCTTTGAAGTTTGTGAAGATTTGGCATGACATCTAAAACTTTGACAAACTTCAAGTTGATGGGTGGTGGAGACTATAATGACTGGTTTCATCAGGGGTATGGAGGGCTATGGTCTGGGTGCAGGTAGATAACACTAGGCACTTTAAATGGTTTGGTATGGACTAGATGGTCTGAAGGGCCTGTTTCTGTGCTGTACTTTTCTATGAGTCTGACTCTAATTTGATCCAGTTTCTGTTGGAGAAACAAAAATGAAAGTGTATGTGTTGATGATTTTGAGGAATATGTGAATGTTGCCAGAAAAATTCTCACCATGCCAAAGGAGAGTAGTGGTTGGAAGTAACTAATGCATTTTCACAATGGGTGGGACTTGTACTGTGGACTTGCACTTGATTTGATTTTTTTTTAAAAAGGAAAACATAAATTCTAATTTCAAGACATCACACCTTTACACAAAGTCCTAGCAGTTTATCCTGTTATGTGCATGGACTGTGGGCTAAGCAAAGAAAAACACTAACCTCAAGACTGCATTCAATGACAGTAGAGAGAATCTTTCTCATTTTCCACATCAGTGATCATTGTGACCTCTCTGAGTCACACTGCAAAATCAGTGAGTGCCACTTTGTGTCTAACCAAGGCAGTCTGACATGCTAAGCCATTGTCTGTAACAACATCATTTAAATTTGGAATCTTTTATCTCAGGAAGGAAACTAACACTGATTTAGATTATATTCAAATTTAATTGTTTACAGAAATAAAATCACAATATGAAACATGCTTAAAATTATCGTAGCCCACTCTTATTTAATGTTCTGTTAAAGAACATTTCAATGCCCAATGATTGCACACTATATTTTATCTCACTTTGGAGATGGAGAACGGGGAGCCTCCCCACCACTGAGCACATCTACATGGAGATCCTTTGCAGGAAAGCAGCATTTGCAATCAGGGACCCCCACCACACATATAGTGCTCTCTCCTCAATGCTGTCATCTGAAAGAAGGCACAGGAGTCTCAGGACTCACACCACCAGGCTCAGAAACACTCACTATACTTCAACCATCAGGCTCTTGAACCAGAGAGGATAACATCACTCAACTTCACATGCCCCACCACTGAACTGTTCCCTCAGCTTATGGACTCACTTTCAAAGACTCTTCTTGATATTTATTGCTTATTTATTATTAGTATTTCTTTTTTTTCTTTTTGTATTTACAGTTTGTTATCCTTTGGACACTGGTTGTCCACCCCGTTGGTACGGTCTTTCATTGATTCTATTATGGTTACTGGATTTATTGAGTACGGCCACAAGAAACTAGTCTTAGCATTGTATATGGTGACATACATAGAGTCACAGACAACAACAGCACAGAAACAGGCTGCTTGGCCCATTTAGTCATGCTGAACCTTCACCAGGACCACAGCTCTCCATACCCCTGCCAGCCATGTAACTATCCAAACTTCTCTCAAATGTTGAAATTGAGCTCACATGCACCACTTGAGCTGGCAGCTCGTTCCACACTCTCATGACCCTCTGAGTGAAGAAGCCTGCTTGCAATCACCCTTTCTTTACCCTTCAAAATTTTGTATACCTGTATCAAATTTCCTCTCAATTTTATACTTTCTAAGGAATACAGTCCTAACCTATTCAATCTTCCTTATAACTTATGTCCATCAATCTTAGCAACATCCTTGTAAAATTTCTCTGTACTCTTTCAACATTACTGACACCTTCATTTCATGTACTCAATATTTATTGCTTATTTAATTATTATTAATTGTATTATCATTATTTCCTTTAGTTTCTTTCTTTTTGTTGTTGCATAGTTTGTTGTCTTTTGCACATTGCCTGTCCAACCTATTAGTATGCCATCCATTGATTTTATTATGGTAATGGTGTGATTTATTGAATATGCCTGCAAGAAAATGAATCTCTAGGGTGCATATGGTGACATATATCACAGCGAGATCCAACAGCCAGGAAGGTGGTTCTGCCACACTTTATACTGGGTGAAGGGGATGACAACACACACGAGATATCATGGTTATCTGCTGAAACCAAGGAATTCCCCAGTTTTGACAGCTACTCATACTACCTGAACTGGACTTCTGAGGTTGAGAGAGTGGAAGTGCCCTAGTGCAACAGCTTTTCCACCTTAAGAACTCTCTGGCACAGGTGTCACTGTCATTGTTGGACACAATGAACAACCAGCACATTAATCTCAGCTTTTATTTTCCCCATGTTCTCAACACATGTTCCACCAACACATTTACATAACTCACAGTGACCGATGGACCTGTGGGTATGGGAAGAAACCCATGTTCACAGGTACACGGTGAAAACTCCATTCAGACAGATATATATATCCAGTGTGCCTAAGCATTTTGTACAGTATTGTAGTAATTTTATGTATTCCACAGTACTGCTCTCACATATATGCCTATCTATATGTCATATATAAGTCTCCGACTCTTGCACAGTTCCGTTCAAGTTCTCTACTGTGGTATAAATGATTCAAACTTAGGAATTCATTATTAGCAAGCTGCCACTAAACAGAGTCACAACAGGTAATAGGTGTAGAGAGAACCTTTTCACTGTGATTATGAACTCTGACAATAACTCTAACACTGCCCTTCAGAGGTGTCATTATCCTCTGCTTCATGTTTTATTACCGAGCTCTTTCTTTCTTCTTGGCAGGACTTTTATGTGCAGTGACCTTCAAGTGGTTGTTTTGATGTCTGATGTACCACATTCATAACTGGAGCTATATACTGTTCAGATAGCTTTCTGGTGATAGATGAGTTCCTTCACACAGTTAAGCATGTCCAGAATTTTGAAACAAAATGATGGTCTTAAGCTCCTTGAACAGTCAGAATCAGGTTTAATATCACCAGCATGGGTCAGGACATTCATTGTGCAGCAGTACATTTCAATACATAATAATAGAAAAAAGGTGAATTAGAGTAAGTATTTATATTAAATAGTTAAATTAAATAAATAGTCCAAAAATAGAAATAAAAAATAGTGAGGTACTGTTCATGGGTTCAATGTCCATTCAGAAATCTGATGGCAGAGGGGAAGAAAGTGATCCTGAGTTGTTGAGTGTGTGTCTTTAGGTCTCTATACCTCCTTCCTGATGGTAGCAATGAGGACAAGGCATGTTCTGGGTGGTGGGGGTCCTTAATGATGGGTAATTACAAGTACTGAGTTACCATATTTGCGGTAGCAAACTATAGAGCCTTGCTCAGATTTTCAGTTTCTTCCAACAGTTCCATTCCCACTGTATTATGATCCTATTGGGAATGATGCAAACAAAGTTTGTATTTTCATTAATTATAAAATATAATGTATTTAATAAGTATGAACTTAATGTAATTCTTTAGCATTGTGGTTTTATTTATTAAAGCCAATAATATGTTAGTTTTATGAAATCCAACTGCTTTCCTGCACACTGGTCAGATGACTACATTCAATTAGTAGAACTAAAATGTCTGGAGCAGGGTTCCAACCTTTTTTATTTCATGGATCCCTAGCATTAACCAAGGAGTCCATGGACTCCAGGTTGGGAACACTGGCATAGAGGGACTAGATGATTGGGAGGAAGAGTTAGTTTTTGTTTCCATGACTATCCAGGGCATGCTCTCTTCTTACTGCTGCCATCAGGAAGGAGGCACAGGATCCTCAGGATCCATAGCACAGGGTCCAGAAACAGTTATTATCCCTGAACCCACTCCCTACCCCGGATCTTCCCAGAGCAGATAATTTCACTCATCCCTTCACTGAACAGTTCCTACAATCTATGAACTCAGTTTCAAGGACTTTTCACTTCATACTTTTCATATTTATTATTTATTTATTATCATTACTACCATTTTGTTTATTTTGCTTTCTTTTTGAATTTGCACAGTTTGTAGTCTTTTGCACATAGGTTGGTGTGTGTGGATTCTCCATTGATTCGAGGTATTTACTGTGAACACCCACCATCCAGAAAGGAGACATGGATGATGCAGACCACCAGTGTGTAAAAGACAACAAGTTGTGCAAATACAAAAGCAAAAGGAAATAATAATAATAAATAAACAATAAATTAAAAACAACATGAAACATTTAACATGGAAAACCTACAGCACAATACAGGCCCTTTGGCCCACAAATTTGTGCCGAACATGTACCAGCCTTAAAGATTACTAGGCTTACCCATAGCCCTCTATTTTTCTAAGCTATGTGTACCTATCCAAAAGCCTCCTAAAAGATCCTATCATATCCGCCTCTGCCACCGTTGCCGGCAGTCCATTCCACGCACTCACCACTCTCTGAGTAAAAAACCTAACCCTGACATCTCCTCTGCACCTACTCCCCAGCACCTTAAACCTGTGTCCTCTTGTGGCAATCATTTCAGCCCTGGGAAAAAGCCTCTGACTATCCACACAATCAATGCATCTTATCATTTTTATACACCTCTATTAGCTCACCTCTCATCCTCCTTCGCACCAAGGAGAAAAGGCTGAGTTCACTGAACCAATTTTCATAAGGGATGCTCCCCAATCCACGTAACATCCTCTGCACCCTTTCTATGGCTTCCACATCCTTCCTGTAGTGAGGTGACCAGAACTGAGCACAGTACTCCAAGTGGGGTCTGAACAGGGTCCTATATAGCTGCAGCATTACCTCTCGGCTCCTAAATTCCATTTCAAATTGATGAAGCCCAATACACCAAACGCCTTCTTAACCACAGTCAACCTACGCAGCTACTTTGAGTGTCCTCGGACACCAAGATCCCTCTGATCCTCCACACTGCCAAGAGTCTTACCATTAATACTATGTTCTGCCATCATATTTGACCTACCAAAATGAACCACTTCACACTTATCTGGCTTGAACTCCATCTGCCACTTCTCAGCCAGGTTTTGCATCCTATCAATGTCCCGCTGTAACCTCTGACAGCCCTTCACACTATCCACAACACCTCCAACCTTTGTGTCATCAGCAAACTTACTAACCCATCCCTCCACTTCCTCATCTCGGTCATTTATAAAAATCACAAAGAGTACGAGTTTCAGAACAGATCCCTGAGGCACACCACTGGTCACCGACCTCCATGCAGAATATAACCAGTCTACAACCACTCTTTGCCTTCTGTGGGAAAGCCAGTTCTGGATCTACAAAGCAATTTCCCCTGGATCCCATGCCTCCTTACTTTCTTAATAAGCTTTGCAAGGGGTACCTTATCAACTGCCTTGCTGAAATCCATATACACTACACCTACTGCTCTACCTTCAAAAATGTATTTGGTCACATCCTCAAAAAATTCAATCAGGCTCGTTAGGCAAGACCTGCCCTTGAAAAACTCATGCTGACTACTCCTAACCATATTATACCTCTCCAATTGTTCATAAATCCTGCCTCTCAGGATCTTCTCCATCAACTTACTAACCTAAGACTCAATTTAAGAATCTCTGCTCTATAATTTCCTGGGCTATCTCTACTCTCTTTCTTGAATAAAGGAACAACATCTGCAACGGTCCAATCCTCCGGAACCTCTCCCGTCCCCATTGATGATGTAAAAATCATCGCCAGAGGCTCAGCAATCTATTGGGGTACATCTCATCTGGTCCTGGCAACTTAACCAACTTGATGCTTTCCAAAAGCTCCAGCACATCCTCTTTCTTAATACCTACATGCTCAAACTTTTCAGTCTGCTGCAAGTCAGCACTACAATCACCAAGATCCTTTTCCATAGTGAATACTGAAATAAAGTATTCATTAAGTACCTCTGCTATTTCCTCCGGTTCCATGCACACTTTCCCACTGTCACACTTGATAGGTCCTATTCTTTCACATCTTCTCCTCTTGCTCTTCACATACTTGTAGAATGCCTTGGGGTTTTCCTTAATCCTGCCCACCAAGGCCTTCTCATAGCTCTTTCTGGCTCTCCTAATTTCTTTTTTAAGCTCCTTCCTGTTAGCCTTATAATCTTCCAGATCTCTAACATTACCTAGCTCTCTGAACCTTTTGTAAGCTTTTCTTTTCTTCTTGACTAGATTTATTACAGCCTTTATACACCATAGTTCCTGTACCCTACCATAACTTCCCTGTCTCATTGGAACGTACCTATACAAAACTCTATACAAGTATCCCCTGAATATTTGCCATATTTCTTCCGTACTTTTCCCTGAGAACATCTGTTCCAATTTGAGCTTCCAGTTTCCTGCTTGATAGCCTCATAATTCTCCTTACTCCAATTAAATGCTTTTCTAACTTGTCTGTTCCTATCTCTCTCCAATGCTATTGTAAAGGAAATAGAATTATGATCACTATCTCCAAAATGCTCTCCCACTGAGAGATCTGACACCTGACCAGGTTCATTTTCCAACACCAAATCAAGTACAGCCTCTCCTCTTGTAGGCTTATCTGCATATTGTGTCAAGAAACCTCTCTGAACACACCTAACAAACTCCCATTAAAATCTCCCATCACGATAACTCTGTTACTATTACACTTTTCCAGGATCTGTTTCCCTATCTGCTCCTCGATATCCCTGTTACTATTGGGCAGCCTATAAAAAACACCCAGTAAAGTTATTGACCCCTTCCTGTTCCTAACCTCCACCCACAAAGACTCCATAGACAAACCCTCCATGACGTCCACCTTTTCTGCAGCCGTGACACTATCTCTGATCAACAGTGCCATGCCCCACCTCTTTTGCCTCCCTCTCTGTCCTTTCTGAAACATCTAAAACCCGGCACTTGAATTAACCGATCCTGTCCCTGAGCCATCTAAGTCTCTGTAATGGCCTTCACATCATATCTCTAAGTACCGATCTCACGCTCTAAGCTCATCCGCTTTGTTCACAACACTCCTTGCGTTAAAATAGACACATCTCAAGCCTTCGGTCTGAGCACACCCCTTTCTATCACCTGCCTATCCTCCCTCACACACTGTCTACAAGCTTTCTCTATTTGTGAGCCAACCTCCTCTTGCCCAGTCTCTTCAGTTGGGTTCCCACTCCCCAACAACTCTAGTTTAAACTCTCCCTAGTAGCCTTAACAAACTTCCCTGCTGAGATATTCTTCCCCCTGGGATTCAAGTGCAATCTGCCCTTTTTGTACAGGTCACTTCTGCCCCAAAAGAGGTCCAGAAGTATGAATCCATGCCCCTGCTCCAATTCCCGAGCCAAACATTTATCCTCCACCTCATTCTATTCCTATTCTCCCCATCACGTGGCACAAGCAGTAATCCCAAGATTACTACCTTTGTGGTCTTGCTTCTCAACTTCCTTCCTAACTCACTGTAGTCTTTTTTTCAGGACCTCTTCCCTTTTCCTACCTATGTCATTGGTACCAATATGTACCACGACCCCTGGCTATTCTCTCTCCCACTGCAGGATATCTTGGACGTGATCTGAAACATCCCGGACCCTGGCACCTGGAGGCAAACTGTCATCTGAGTTTCTTTCCTGCATCCACAGAATCGCCTGTCTGACCCCCTAACTATAGAGTCCCCTATCACTACTGCCTTCCCCTTCCTTTCCCTACCCTTCTGCACCACAGGGCCGGACTCTGTGCCAGAGGTATGGCCACTGTTGCTTCCCCTAGGTAGGTTTTCCCCCCCCAACAGTACTCAAACAGGAGTACTTATTGTCAAGGGGTACAGCCACAGAGGTACTCTCTAGTACCTGACTCTTCCCCTTCTCTCTCCTGACTGTTACCCACTTGTCTGTCTCCCATGGCTCCAATGTGATCACCTGCCTATAACTCCTTTCTATCACCTCCTCGCTCACTCTGCCATGGCAAAATTCATCTCCAGTTCCCTAACTCGGTTCCTTAGGAACATGAGATGAAGAGTCCTTGAAAGTGAGTTCATAGGCTGATATAATTCAATCTAGAGTTTAGGATGTATCTCAGTACAGCACAGGAACAGGCCCTGCAGCCCACACTGTTGTGCCATACTGGCTGAAACAAATCCCTCCTACCTACACATTGCCCATATCTCTCCATCTTCCTCACATTCAAAGTACATTTATTATTGAAGAATGTATAAATTATGCAACCTTGAGATTTATTTACTCACTGATAGCCAAAAGCTAAGAAACTTGAGAGAACCCAATTAAAGAAAAAAATAAAAGACCAACACCTGATGTGCAAGAAAAAGAAAAAAATACAAGTTATGCAAAAAATTGAAGCCAACAACAACATTCTGAACCAAAATTGAGTCCAGATCTGAGCAGACCGGAGGAGGTCCAAAGCCTTACTTATTAGTTCAGTATATTAGCGGGCATAGAGCATAGCAGCCGGGGCAGTTTTCACTGCCTCAGCGCCATGGAGATTGGAATCAGCATCAGCTCACATCCAAACACCCTGACTTTTCAGTTTATCTGGCCCAGTGTTTAAACTGAACAAACAAACAGAACAGTGAAAGGTTCTGGTAACCTAGAAGGAGGAGTGAACATCATGGAGAGTAAGCGAAATCGACTCTCGCCTCCGATCTGGGCTGGCGCTTAAGCTGTCTAAACAGCGGATTGTACCCTGCACTAGGATCGGCTACCGTGAAAGGCTCAGGGCCTAGATCATACTGTGGTGAACTATGTGCCTGTCGGGACACGCCCCTTGCTGACTGCTCCTGTGGCTCCTCCCACAGGCCCCTGTATAAAGGAGATCTGCGGCCTGACGCTCGGCCTCAGTCTCCAAGACATTGTATGATAGACACTCACTCCTGGTTCCTTCTTCCAGTCAATAAAAGCCGATATCTCGCCTTACGTCTCAGTGTGAGTTATTGATGGTGCATCACATACCACTCAGCAGTTCGCTCCAGCCCCAGATTTCACTGGCCAGCCTGAAGCTGCTCTCAAACTGTTCAAATCAACTCGACACCCAGGCCAGTTGTACAGACACGGAGTGTCCTCTGCCCTGATTTCTCCTCTCGGCGCCCAGAGCCATCCACATTGCCCCCAGGCAGGTTGTACAAGCACCAGAACTCCACTGCCCCATCTTCTCCTCTCTGAATGGCTCAGTCAATCTGCATGGATTCTATAGCACACCATTTCAGGTCATCCCCTGAACCCACCTTGCCATTACTCACACCCGCACAGTTTGTGGTGATAGTCTATTACAATGCTCAGAAATGGCATTTTTCGTGATGTTTTTGGTGGAATTTCTTGCCTTACTAAGTTCCCTATCACACGTGTTCATGTATCCCCGCTCACCTTCAATGTGTGCCCTTTGGTTGCTGCATCCCAGGCATTCTATCTCAGAAACAGCAAAACGGATTAATGTTTCATATGTAAGTAACAATGGTTTTGTATTTAAGCACTTTCATTAATCAGGATTCTCTTCGGTCCAACTTTTTTGTTAATTTCTTCCATGTACAATCCACTAAAGCGATTAGAGCTTCAGCAGTGAGCATAATATATCTTCCAAAGGAATGAGAGTTCAGGAATTCTCTACAATGTGGTTATTGCATCACTTCAGGCAATGTGATAAAGAAAGGACAACAACAGCAAATACTAGAACTTCAAAGGAGAAAAGAGATAACGTGACAGGCAGAGGACTGCATTTGACAATCAAATCTGATCACTACCTTCATCCTACCCAAATAACCTCAGCTAAAAACCATATTCAAGGATGAATGAACTTCAAAAAAATTGTTAACTTCAAAAACCATCATTTCAACCATCAAATAAAGCAATAAAAGTCCTCTCAATGAAATGAAGTAAAAGACGTGCACAACAAGCATGTGTGCAGAGCTATAGAGGGACTGATGAACTTGTTCAGAAATCAGTGTTGAATGTAAGGGAATGCACTTGCAATCTTTCTCCTTCTCTTGACAAATGTGATGATTTACACTAACATGGAGCCAACCACAATAATGCTTTTACTGAATATTAGGAATGTGACTGTGTATATATCATCACATTCTTCTCCATGCACACATGATTGGTTCTACAAAGTGCCAATATCTACCTGACTCAAAGTTAAAACTATATGTTTCCAATGTTATCATTGAGATTTTATTCAATGAGAAAAACATTGCTTTTCGTTTTTTGAATGTTTTACTCATCTCTAACTGCTCTTAAAAAGGCAGCAGTGGATCTTTGTTTTTGAATTGTTTCAGTCTTTGCAGCTTTTCTGCAAAGTTTGTAGGTAAGATGTTTGAGAATTGCGCTCAATGATAATAAAGGATTTGTAATTTACAGTACTGTACAAAATACTGGCACAAATACTCATATGTCTAGGGTGCCTAAGACTTCTACATAGTACTGTGGTAATTGTATGTACTGCTGCCACACAAAAAATAAATTTTATAACATACTATATGTGAGGTGGTGGGGTGGAGATCAGAATGAGAACCAGAATCAAAATCCGAATCAAATTTATTATCACCAGCATGTATCATGAAATCAGTTAACTTAGCAACAGCAGTTCAATGCAATAGAAGAAAAAATAAATCAGTAAATCAATTGCACTATATGTATATTGGAGGTGCAAAAACAGAAATAATATATATTTTAAAAAGTGAGGTATTGTTCACGGGTTCAATGTCCATTTAGGAATCAGATGGCTGAGGGGAAAAAGCTGTTCCTGAATCACTGAGTGTGTGCCTTCAGCCTTCTGTACCTCCTACCTGGTGGTAACAGTGAGAAAAGGGCATGTTCTGGGTGCTGGGGGACCTTAATAATGGATGCTGCTTTCCTGAGACACCACTGCTTGAAGATATCCTGGGTACTTTGTACGCTAGTACCCAAGATGGAGCTGACTAAATCTACAACACTCTGCAGCTTCTTTCGGTCCTATGCAGTAGCCCCCCTCCCCCCCACCCATACCAGACAGTGATGCAGCCTGTCAGAATGTTCTCCATAGTACAACTAAAGAAGTTTTTGAGTGTTTTGGTTGACATACTAAATCTCTTGAAACTCCTAATGAAGTATTGCTGCTGTCTTGCCTTCTTTATAACTAGATAGATATATTGGGACCAGGTTAGATCCTTAGAGACCTTGACACCCAGGAACTTGAAGCTGTTCACACTCTCCACCTCTGATCCCCCTATGAGAATTGATACATGTTGCTTTGTCTTACCCTTCCTGAAGTCCACAACCAGCTCTTTCGACTTATGGACGTTGAGTGCCAGGTTGTTGCTGTGATACCATCAACTAGTTGGCATATCTCACTCCCGTATGCCCTCTTGTCACCACCTGAGATTCTACCAACAATGGTTGTATCATCAGCATATTTATAGATGGTAGTTGAGCTGTGCCTAGCCACACAGTCCTGGGTATAGAGAGAGTAGAGCAGTGGGCTAAGCATCACCTCTGAGGTGCACCAGTGTTGATTATCAGTGAGGGGAAGATATAATCACCAATCTGCACAGATTGTGGTCATCCAGTTAGGAAGTTGAGGATCCAATTGCAGAGGGAGGCACAGAGGCCCAGGTTCTGCAACTTCTCGATCAGGATTGTAGGAATGATGGTGATAAATGCTGATCTATAATCGATGAACAACAGCAGCATGATACATCTCTACCAAAGGAGGTGTAGGGTGCTCCTTCCCTCCATAAGTCTGTAGGTCACCCTTGGGCAAGGTATAGTAACTGCTTAACTCACTGCTCACCTCCCACTGATCAGGGTCATAAGAAGCCATGAGAGAAGGTGGTGGATGGTCAAATGAGCAGCTAGTGCATATCACAAGTCCTGGTTATGTGACCACCGATGCCAAGGCAGACAATCTCTGAAGAGTATTGTTAAAGGCTGGGATCACCTGTCTTGAAAAGTCACTGCCCAGAAGAAGGCAATGGTAAATCACTTCTGTAGAAAAATTTGCCAAGAACAATCATTGCCATGGAAAGACCATGATCACCCACGTCATATGACACGGCACATAATGAAGATGATATGGGTTTCTGCTATGGATTCAAAGTGGGAAGGGGGTGGGGAGAGGGGAATCATGGTTGGGAAAAGGGGAAGGAGAGGAGAGGCAGTGGGAAACACCAGAGAGACAATCTGTAATGATCAGTAAAGCAATCGTTTGCCATTCCCTGCTCCTGACACTCCTTCCCTTCCCTCTTATGGTACTCCACCCTCACCATTCCCAATGTCCTTTACTCCTGCCAAATTTGCAGACTCTCTGCTCCATGTTGACGCTACAGTACTGTGCAAAAGACTAAGACCCTCTAGCTACTATGTGCCCAAGACCTTGGCAGAGTACTGTATTTCTATGCAGAAAGATATATGACTTGGCACTAAACGGCAACTCCTTTGCTTGCATCTTTGGAACTAGCTCTACTTCTATCTTTGATAACTCTTTTTTTCCCTGTCAAGATTCTTTTGAAGACCCTGACCTGGAGTTACACTCTGACTTTGGTTCTCTCTGAGAATGGGACCCACTCTCAAGGCCTCACGACCAGCCGCTTTTTGATATCCCAAAGACAGGGTCTGGAAGATAAGCAACCTTCTCGGTTCCATTGAATGAGTAGTTTTTGGGGTCCTGCAAGTCTGTGACTTTATTGGTGCTTGCTGCACACTTGAGTGCTTGGTGAAGAGTGCTGATGAATTTTTGCTGGTGTGGGTGGGGGGGTTGCATCATTGCCTTGTTGCTGCTTGTGTGTGGGAGGGGTGAGCTGGAGGGGGGCTTTGGGATTCTAATGTTTTAACTGTCATTCATTCTGTTGGGCATTCCTCTGTTTTCGTGGATGTTTGTGAAGAAATAGAATTTCAGGATTTATATTGTATATATTTCTCTGACGTTAAATGTACCTATTGAATAGTAAGTCAGAAAGATGTTGGAGCATTGGGACCCAGTGGTGAAGAAATGACTGCAAAACATAGATGTATGTCTTGGAAGAAAAATGTAAGTAGTGTCAATAACTGTTACTGCTTTTTATATGATAAGGGTTATGAGTTTTGTCAGGAAATGTAAACAACACTTAGCCCAGAAGCAGATCTGCAGAAGCTAGTTAGCAGTAAATGATGTTTTATTAACATACTGCAAAAGAACAAGCTACGAGGAGTTGCAAAACAAGAGAGAATGAGCACTTAACACAACAAAACAACAAGGTAACTGATTGAGGCAGGCTGGTTCGTATGAGTGAACAAGGATTGTGGTTGAGAGCCAGGTTTAAGTAAGTGACGATTTAGAAATGAGTGTGTGGAGATGGTGAGGTGCCTGCCTGTGCGGGCCTGAAAGGGTGAGTGAACCAATGATTGACTCAATGTAGTATGCTCGTCTAAAAGTAGTCATCCGTCGACAGGAACACACAACCCTGAAGAAGCAGGAAACCATTGATCATCTGCTTACCACTCTCAAACAAATCTCCATCTTGATCCAGCAACCCCTCAGCAGTTTCTGAGCCCTGGATTCCAGTACCTAAATGTTTCAATGTTTCCAAAATTTCCTGTCCCAGTGCATCTTGTGCTTTGAGCTTTAGCCAGCTTCAATCAGTTGCTCCTAGCCTTTAGTTAGCTTGTTGCCTTGTCACGTTAAGTATCTGCTCTCTCTTATTTTATAACCCTTGTGGCTTGTTATTTTGCAGTTTATTAGGAAAATATTGTTTACTGCTAAATCATCTTTACTGCTCTGCTTTTGGGTCAAGCCACCTCTGTATTTCATGACAAGTTTAGAGCGTAGTGCTGAAGAAGTCCTTGCAAATTCCTGCAATACATTTTGAAGATGTTGCTCATGGCACCCACAGTGCATCCTTGATGGCTAGGACCCCAGGATGTAAAGAGGTGGAGATACATCTCTACCAGAAGAAATGTAAGACATTCCTTCCCTCTGCTAGCCTGCAGATGAAATCTTGGGCAGGGTGCTGCACCTACTTAGCCCCACAATCAGGGTCACATGAAACAATTAGAACATGTTGGTTGTTGGCCATATGAGCAGTTGGTGCTTATCCCAAGTTCTTGTTCTGTGTCTATTGATGCCAGGCAGATGATCTCTGTAGAGTATTAATAATGACCGGGTTCACCAATCTTGTAAAGACACTGCCCAGAAGAAGGCAATGGCAAACCACTTCTGTAGAAAAATTTGCAAAAACAATCATGGCCATGGAAAGACCATGATCACCCAAATCATATGATACAGCACATAATGATGATGATGATGTCCCTAGGATTCAATAGGCCCTGCATTATTGATAGAGTTAAGAAAAGAGCTTGCTTGATGTTGATGAAGATCTTGTATTCACCCTAGCTTCAGATGAAGTCCTGGAAGATTAGATTATAGCCAGTTTTATTCCTTTGCTCAAGAAGAGAAACATGGAAAATTCAAAGAATTACAAATTGGTGAGCTTCAATTCAGTGACAGGGAATCTACTGGAGAGGACTCTAAGGATAGGAATCATGCATATTTGGAAAAAGAATTTGTGCAGAACAGGTCATGTGAGGGAGAAGAGATGCAGTTTGATTTGGTGTCATATTGGGCATAGACATCATGGGCCAAAGAATCTATTCCTGTGGTGTACTATTCTATGTTCTCTGTTCTAATTGGATTCTCAGTATACTGGATCCGCAAAGTGAATTCTTTATTCTGAATAATGGTTGTTGATAGAATGGCCCATCCAGGCTCCTGGGATATATTTTGCCCTTTGGTTAATGGTTTCATTACTGAACTAGGAATCCAGAAGCCTGGAGCAATGATCTGAAGATGTGAGTTCAAACACCACCGTGGCTGCTAGGCATTTAGTTAATTAAAAATCTGGAAAGTGAACCTAATTTGGTTCACTAATGTCCTTGAGGAAACAAAGTCAATGAATTGATTCTAAACTGCTTTCTGAAAAAACCTTGTGAGACATTCAGTTACAGGATCATTAGGAACGGGCGATAAATGTTGCAATGCAATGCCTGCAATTCACATTCTTTCCTCTGAACAAAATTAATGCTTATTTGATGTCTGGGAAGCTTTGTGAGTCATAGACTAGGCAATACCCGGTGAAAAGGTGAATCATTCACTACCTGATGCCCAGCCTTTCACCACCTTTCTGTATTTTGCTGCTGCAGTTCAGTTTCTGGTCAAAGTTGATGGTGCATGATTTACTTATGATTACTGTATTGAATCTCTGGAGGAAATCACTAAAGGCAAATGCTAGAGGCATGCAACATAAAGGCAGTTGGTTGCAGGAGAGGATGATAATCAGAACACAAAAGCTACCACAGCTGTAATCTGACAATGGTTGCCCTCCTCTTACCTGCATAAGGGCAGAGGATAAAGAGCAAGGCAGCAGACACAAGGACAATAGAGTGGAGGTCACAGGAGGCAGAGGAGCAGTTATGGGATTGTTTCAAGCCAATGTACTGGGCTCTGTTCAAGGATTGATCAGAGGAACACATGGTCACAGACATTATAAAGATCTCACAGATGGGTGTGTCCCACAAAATCACTTAGAAATTTCCCTAATCAGATGTCCTGGATGAACCAAGAGATCTATAATCTGCTGAGGGCTAGATCAGTGGCATTCAGGACTAGCAATCCGGAAAAGAACAAAAGATCCTGGTATGATCTCCATAAAGCCATCTCATGTGTGAACTGGTAATTCCAGACCACAGAACAATGCTCAACTGCTGTGGCAGATCTTGAATGTCATCATCTGCTACAAAACAAAACCAAGCAACATAAAAGACAATGAGATTTCAGCTCAATGTCTCTATTACTCAATTTGACTGACAGAACATGGGAGCACCTTCATGAACCCCCACTGTCCCCAACAACCTTGTGATTTCAGACTCTGAGGCTGACATGAGCGCATCCTTCAGGAGAGAAAACCAGAACAGTATCCAGCCTAGCTGGTGTACCTAGATGAGCAGTAAAGCCCTGTGCTAACCTCTCTAACCTCTCGCTTCAGCAGTTTGACATAACCGCCTGCTACAAACAGGCTTTAATCATATGGTGCCCAAGAAGAGCACACTAACTTGCCTCAATGATGATCACCCACTTGTACTTACATCCACTGTAAGGAAGTGCTTTGAGAAGTTAGTCATGAAGCATATCAGTTCTTGCTGATGAGTAACCTGGATCAATCCAATTTGCCTACTGTCACAACTGTTCAACAGCAGATGCCATTTCATTGGCTCTTCACTCAACCTGGGAATGCCTGGACAATGAAGATGAATACATCAGGACCATCTGTATTGACCATAGCTCAGTATTCAGGAGGCCCTGCCACAAGGAAGCAGCATCCATATTCAAGGATCTCCATCATCCAGGCCACATTCTCTTCTCGCTACAGCCATCAGGCAGGAGGTTCTGGAGCCTTGGGTCTGTCACTATCAAATTCACAAACAGTTATTACCAGGATCCTGAAACCAGAGGGGATAACTTCACTCACCTCAACAGTGAACTGGCTCACCAACCTACAGACACCCTTTCAAGGACTCTACAATGCATGTTCTCAATATTATTTACAAACTTTGTTACCACAATTTGCATGATCTGTCTTTTTTGCCCATTGTTTTTGTCAGCCTATGTATAGATTTTCATAAATTCTTTTGTATTTCTTTGTATTTCTGTAAAAGCTTGCAAGAAAATGAATTTGTGTATAGTATATGGTGACATACACGTACTTTAATAATAAATTTGTTCTGACTTTGGCTTTGACTTTGATTTTAACATGCTAATGATTTCAAGGGTAGAAACTTTTGTCTTTCCATTGGAATTCAGCTCATGATCCAACTTTTGATTGAGGTTGTAATAATGCAATTGCGTCTGGACCCAAATATTTCTGTTGGAACCCAAGCTGATTACTGGTAAATAGTGCTGATTGGGAACATTGCCCATCACTTTACTACAGACTGAGCATTGAATGAGGAGTGGTAATTAAGCAGAGTGAATTTATACTTGGGTAATTTTCTACATTGTCAAGTTATGTATCTGACCTTTTATGCTACTGTTTTATAAGCGAAATTAGAAAAATACAAAGCTGTAGCCTAGTTCAGAGATGGTATGGGTAGTCTGTTATTCCAAATATTGATGCAGGATTTGAGTAAATTCTCCCATGATAGTTTGGCCAATATTGTATGGTTTGTGTAATGTGCTCTTCAGGCTTATGTGGGGTGTCAGAGGTGTTGGGCTCCAAGGGTTTTAGAGTACCTGAACTGGTTAATTGTTATTTAACAAGAATCATTCATTGTTTAGAGTTCCTTGTGTTTTTCTCAAGTGACTTGCTCTTTGTAATATGGCCTCCAGGTGCTTTCTCCTTAATCTTCTGGTTTATTTTGATAGGCTTAGGGATTCAGTGTCACCTGGATTATTCAAGTGGATGCCCAATTAGTGCTAATCATGGGGTCCCAGTTTTGAAAATGATTCGTCTTGTGGTGTCACTTGGTTGAGCCACCATTGTCCAATTGGAATTTCTATGAATAAACTCTTGTTTCTGTCTCTATATGGGAGCCTGCCATTCATCCACACCTGGGTTCAGTCATTAGTCAGCAAACTCCAAGACAGTCTGAGAATCATAGAGCTATGTAGTGGATAAACAGGTCCCGTGGCTCATCCCTTCTGTGTTGATTGGCAAACTTATCTATATTAGTCCCCTTTTGGTCCATGTCATTTTGAACTGAGGATGCATTGTAGGTTCAGGTGATTGTAACATTTGCCATTGGAGTAAGACAATCCACACCAGGAATACATGAAAAGAGTTACAATTGAGCAAGAGACCAATCAGCAAGAGGGATCCATTAGAAAGGGAGAATAAAGTAATGCAAGTGCAAACAGAGTGGCCATTCTTGGAGGAGCTATTGCTTTGGAGTGTGCCAGTCCTTAGCTCATCAGACTTAGGCGAGATCAGGTTTGGGTGAGGTAGACTGTCTGGTAATTTACTCTGTCTCTGTTCTTATTTGTTCATTCCTCATCTATTCGTGCACAGGATAGTGAGAATGGCACTGGGCAATATTCTGTACTGTGTGTGGGCTATGTGAAGTCAGGGAACAGATAAACACATTGCACCAGGCATACCGAACTATAGGTCCTGAGAGAATGTACTAAGGAATTGAAGCTGCAGCTCGTTGACTTTCGACTCATATGGGAGCGTAAGGAGGTGATAGACAGGAGCTACTGGGAGGTAATTACCCCTAGTTTGCAGAAGAGGGGTAACTGGGTGACTGCCAGGAGAAAGAGAGGAAATGCACAGCCAGAGTGGAGTACACCTGTGGCCGTTGCCCTCAAAATTCCTCTCCATATAATTTTAGAAACTATCGATGGGGACCACCTACCAGGGGGAGGGGTACAGTGACCGGGTCTCTGGCACTGAGTCTGGTGCTGTGACTCGGAGAGCAGAGAGGTGAAGAGAACTGCATGTTGACTGGAGATTCTTTAATCAGAGGAACAAAGACAAGGTCCTGTGGGTATGCTAGAGACTCCAGGATGGAATGTTATCATAAGACCATAATTAATAGGAGCAGAAGTAGGTCATATGGCCCATTGTGTCTGCCCCGCCAATCAGTTGATGGGCTGATCCAATTCTTCCAGTCATCCCCACTTCCCTACCTTCACCACATACCCTTTGATGCCCTGCATAATCAAGAGCCTATCTATCTCTCCTTAAATGCACCCAATGACTTAGCCTCCACAGCTGCTCATGGCAACAAATTCCACAGATTTACCACCCTCTGACTAAAGTACTTTCTCTGCATCTCAGTTTTAAAAAGATGTCCTTCATTCCTGAAGTTGTGCCCTCTTGTCCTAGACTCCCCTATCACAGGAAATAACTTTGCCACATCTAATCTGTTCAGGCCTTTTAGCATTCACAATGTTTCTATGAGAAACCCCCTCATTCTCCTGAACTCCAGGGAATACAGCCTAAGAGCTGCCAGACATTCCTCTCTGTCCTGGAATCATTCTTGTAAATCTTCTCTGAATCCTCTCCAATGTCAATATATCCCTTCTAAAATAAGGAGCTCAAAACTGCACACAATACTCCAAGTGTGGTCTCACAAGTGCCTTATAGAGCCTGAACATCACATCGTAGCTCTTATATTCTATACCTCTAGAAATGAATGCGAACATTGCATTCACCTTCTTCACCACCACTCAACCTGGTGGTTAACCTTTAGGATATCCTACACAAGGATTCCCAAGTCCCTTTGCATCTCTGCATTTTGATTTCTCTCCATCTAAATAATAGTCTGCCTGTTTATTTCTTTCACCGTGCATGACCATACTCTTTCCAACACTGTATTTCATTTACCATTTCTTTGCCCATTCCCCTAAGCTATCTAAGTGTTTCTGCAAGCTCTCTGATTCCTCAACACTACCCTCTCCTCCACTATCTTTGTATCATCTTTGTATCTATAGCCCCAACTCCATTAATCCCATAGTCCAAATCATTGGCACACATTGTTAAAAGCAGTGGTCCCAACACTGACCCCTGTGGACATCCACTGGTAACATGTAGCCAGCCAGAATAGGATCCCTTTATCCCCACCCTCTGTTTTCTGCCGACCAGCCAATGCTCCACTCATGCTAGTAACTTCCCTGTAATTCCATGGGATCTTGCTAAGCAGTTTCAAGTGCAGCACCTTGTCAAAGGCCTTCTGAAAATTCAAGTGCACCATGTCTATTGCATCTTCTTTGTTTATCCTGCTTGTAATTTCCTTAAAAAATTGCAGTAGGTTAGTCAGACAGGATTTTCCTTTTAGGAAGCCCTGTTGGCTTTGGCCTATCTTGTCATGTGTCTCCAGGTACTCCGTAATCTCATCCCTAACGATCAATTCCAACAACTTCCCGCCACTGATGTCATGTTAACAGGTCTATAGTTTCCTTTCTGCTGCCTCCCACCTTTCTTAAGTATCAGGGTAACATTTGCAATTTTCTGGTAGAATGCAATGATCGATTCTTGAAAGATCATTGTTAATGCATCCACAATCTCTCCAGCCACTACCTTCAGAACCCCAGGTTGCATTCCATCAGGTCCAGGAGAGTTATCCATCCACAGACCATTAAGCTCCTTAAGCCCATTCTCAATTGTAATTTTCACTGGACATATTTCACTTCCCTAACACTCTTGAATGTCCGGTATATTGCGGATGTCTTTTACTGTGAAGACCGATGCAAAATATGCATTCAGTTCCTCTGTCATCTCTGCATCTCTCATTATAATATCTCCAGCGACATTTTGTATTAATCCTATATCTACCCTCAATTCTCTTTTACCCTTTATATACTTAAAACAATTTTTTAGTATCTTCTTTGATATTAATCGCCAGCTTCCTTTTAAAATTCATCTTTTTTTTCCTAATGACCTTCTTAGCTTCCTTCTGCAAGTTTTTAAAACCTTCCCAATCCTCTATCTTCCCACTAGCTTTGGCTTCCTTGTATGCCCTCTCTTTTGCTTTTACTTTGGCTCTGACTTCACTTGTCAGCTACAGTAGTGTCCTTCTTGCATTTGCAAATTTCTTCTTAGTTGTAATATATCTGTCTTGCACTTCCCTCATTTTTTGCATAAGCTCCAGCCATTGCTGCAAATTTGGCCATTTCCCTCTCATCGCATTTCAATTTCCTTTATTCCACTGAAAAACTGACACATTGGATTTTAGTTTCTCCTTCTCAAAATTCAAAGTGAACTCAATCATACTGTGATCACTGTTCTCGCAGGGCTCCTTAACATTAAGCTCTCTTATCACCTCTGGATCATTGCACAGCACCCAATCCAGTACAGCCAATCCCCTAGTGGGCTCAACAACAAGCTGTTCTAAAAAGCCATCCCTTAGACATTCTACAAATTCTCTCTCTTGAGGTCCAGTACTGACCTGGTTTTCCCAGTCCATTTTCATGTGAAGATCCCCAACGATTATCATGACATTGCCCTTCTGACACGCCTTGTCTATCTCCTGCTGTAACTTGTAATCCATACCCCAGCTGCTGTTTGGAGGCCTGTATACAACTGCAGTTAGGGTCCTCTTACTCTTGCCATTTCTTAACTCAACCCATAAAGACTCTACACCTTCTGATCCTATGTCATCCCTTCTAATGATTTAATATTATTTCTTATACATAGGGCTACACCACCCCCTCTGCCTACTAACCTATCTTTCAGATACACCATATATCCTTGGTTCTTCAGCTCCCAATGGCAGCCATCCTTTAGCCAAGTTTTGAGATGGCCACAACGTCATACTTGCCAATCTGCAGCTGAATTTCAAGATCATCCATTTTATTTCTTTTGCTGCATGCATTCAAATAGAACACTTTCAGTCCAGTAGCTGTTGGTTTCATTTTTAACTGCACCGCGCCTCTATTACCCTGTAAATCATTCCACAGGCTGTGATTATGCCTCATCTCCTGCCTGTCCTTTTTATCATCTCTGATGATAAATCTTTGATTTATTTCTGTTTTTCTCTTCCTTAGCCCTATCACTCTTCTTCCAATCCCCTGCCAATTAGTTTAAATCCTCCCTAACAGCTCTATTAAACCTGCCTGCTGGGATATTGGACCCCTTTGGGTTCAGGTGTAACCGGTCCATTTTGTACAGGTCGTATGTCCCCCAGTAGAGGCCCAATGATACAGAAATCTGAAGCCCTGCCCTCTACAACAGTCTCTCAGCTATACATTAACATGCCTGATCATGCTATTCTTGTGCTTGTTAGCACATGGCACAGGCAACAGTCCTGAGATTACTACCCTGGAGGTCCTGCTTTTCAGCTTCCTACCCAACTCCCTGCATTCTCTCTTCAGGACCTCCTCCCTTTTTCTACCTATGTCATTGGTAGCAATGTGTACCTAGATTTCTGGTTGTTCACCCTCTCCCTTCAGAATACTCTGCTCCCGATCCAAGACATCCCATACCCTGGCATCAGGGAGGCAACACACCATGCAGGTATCTATCAGGCTGACAGAACCTCCTCTCTGTTCCCCTCACTATGGAATCCCCTATGACTACCGCATTCCTCATCTTCTTCTCTCCCTTCTGCACCATGGAACCAGGCTCAGTGCCAGAGATTTGATTGCATGGTAGTCCTCTGTCAGGTCACCCCCCCCCTCAACAGCATCTAAAATAACGATTAATGAGGGGGTTGGCCACAGGGGTTCTCTTTGCTATCTGAGCTCTATCCCTGGCTTCCCTGACAGTCACGAAAAGCTGTTTCGGATCAGGTCTCGATGGCAAGGGTGAGTAGCTGGAAGTCTTGGTACATATTGGCTTACCCTCTCAACCCCAGGTCAATAGATGTTAGCCTGTCTCCATTCCTCCTATAGTCCAAAAGCAGCTCCTTTGTTTTTGCGACATTGAGGGAGAGGTTGATTTCTTGACACCACTATGTCAGAGAGATGACTTCTTCCCTATAGGCTGCCCTGTTATTATTTGAGATTAGGCCAATCGGTGTAGTATCGTCAGTAAATTTAATCAGCAGATAGGAGCTGTGTGGGTGGGGGTGATGCTGTCATGGGTATACAGAGAGTAAAGGAGGGGGCTTAGTACACAGCCCTGAGGGGCTCCTGTGTTGAGAATTAGTGAGACAGAGGTGAGGGAGCCCACTCTTACCACCTGCCAGCAATCTGAAGTCCAGGAACCAGCTATACAAGGCAAGGTGAAGGCCGAGGTCTCAAGCCTAGAGGGAATTATGGTGCTGAAAGCTGAACTGAAGTCCAATAACAGCATTCTCACATAAGCATCCTCCTCCTCCAGATGTGTAACGACGATGTGTAGAGCTGTGGCTATTGTGTCATCTCGAATGGTTGTGTTGGTGGGTGAATTGTAGGGGGTCCAGTTTGGGTGGTAGCAAGCTGCAGATGTAGTCTTTGACCAGCCTCTCAAAGCATTTGCTTATTATTGAGGTGAGTGCGACAGGATGCCAGTCATTCAGACATGTTACCTTGGTCTTTATAGGTACAGGAGCAGTGGTGGGTGTTTTGAAGCAGGAGGACACTCTACACTGGGAGAGGGAGAGATTAAAAATGTCTGTAAACACACCCGCCCGTTGTGCTGCGCACATCCTGAGTACTCGACCTGGGATGCCGTCTGGTCTTGCAGCCTTGTGACTGTCCACTCGGTGGAAACACCTGCGTACTTCAGCTGCAGGTCACATCAGTGGCTCAGTGTTGGCGACATTGAATCGAGCATATTAAAAGATTTAGCTCATCTAGGAGAGAGGCAGTAATGTCGGAAACTCCACTGCAATTAGCATTGAAGCACTGATGGTGTGCAGATCTTGCCATAAGCTGCATGTGTTGTTGGTAGAGAGTTCAGTGTGGATCTTGTCCCTGTATTGTCAGAGTATTATGAGTAATTTTGTGCTGCTTATCTGAGAACGGACATGCTAAAACTGGAGAGAATTCAAAAATGAATCCAGATTGAATGACTTGTCATATGAAGACCATATGATGGCTCTGAACCTGTATTCACTGGAATTTAGAAGAATGAGGAATGGTTTCATTGAAAGGTATCGAATGGTGAAAGGTCTTAGCAGAGTGGATGTGGAGAGGATGTTTCTTATGGTGGGAGTGTCCAATACCAGAGGACAGAGCTACAGAACAGAGCAGCATCTTTAGAACAGAGATGAGAAAGAATTTCTTTAGCCAGAGAGTGGTGAATCTATGGAATTTATCACCACAGGCAGGTTTTGGAGGCCAAGTCTTTATGAATACTTAAGGCAGAGATTGATAGATTTGTGATTGGTCAGAGCATGAAGGGATACAGGGAGAAGGCAAGAAATTAGAGCTGAGAAGAAAATTGGATCAGCCATGATGAATGGGTGAAGCAGACTCGGTGGGCCAAATGGCCTAATTCTGTTCCTCTGTCTTACGGATTTATGGTCTTTGTGCTACTGTTCTCACCCAGATTCCAAGGAACTATACCTTCTTCAGTCAACGTCCTCATTTGAATAGCAGTTCTGTAAAACGCATGTTCATGAGTTCACAGCCAGGTTACTCCATTTTACTTATTTAGAGAGATAAGCGTGAAATAGACCCTTCTGGCCCGTTGAGCCGCTCCACCCAGCGCTACTCTTGTTTAACTTTAGCCTAATCACTGGACAATTCGTAACCTACCAATCGGTACAATCGGACTGTCGGACGGAACTGGAGAACCTGGAGGAAATCCATTCAGTCATGGAGATAGCATACAAAGTCCTTACAGACAGTGGTGGGAATTTAAACTGGCTCACCTGTACTGTAAAGCACTGTGATAGTGACTACCTCAATGAGAATTCACTGGCTGCAAAGTCTGATGCAGCAGCCTGACAAAGTGATATAATGCATGGTTTCTGCTGTAACCTACACTGCTGCTTCTACTGTAAAGCAAGTCATATAAACATTTCAATTATGATTACATGAAACTGATTAATATTTGACAGTGTGTGTGTTGGGAAAGATTAAAGATAGGCCCCTGAAGGACAGAATAAATTGCAATTGCTCTCTATATGTCACTGGGTAATTATTTACACAGTAAATCCAATAAATTATAGAAACAACATAATATTAATCACTTGGTATTGAAATTCATTTTTAAAAATCATGATGTATGAAGCATGTTTATTATTTATTCATTGAAAAATGAAATATATATATTTATTTTGGATATCCTGAACATAATTAATTAATTAAAACACTCAAAATGGGGGAGGAACTCAGCAGGTGAGTCAGCACCTATGGAAATAGTTTAACAGTTGACATTTTGGGCTGAGACCCTTCGTCAAGACTGGACTGATCAAGAGTAAATGTTGATTGTTTATTCTTTTCCACAGATGCTACCTGATCTGCTGAGTTCCTCCAGTATTTTATGTGTGTTGCTCTGGATCTTCAGCATCTGCAGATTTTCTCTTGTTTGTAATTAATTAATTAATTATCTGCTCTGCTGCTGGCGTTTAGGGGAACAATGAAGATCCCCTATCTCCTTCTGTCCTTGGCCACATAGAAGATTTTTTCATTACTGTTTCTGTAACAGTTTTGTTTGACCAGTCAGGGTTGTAGCCCTGAGCTGAACCCCTGAACATGGAGGACTGGTTTACCACTCTTAGTCTGTCCTCTACCCTTTGATCTGTTTGGCATGGTGACACTAGCAAGACCCCTGACTCCAGCCAACACAGCTCTCTGGGTCATTGAGGCAAGCAAGCCTCCAAACCATGACAAAGTTGTGGTGCTCACGGACCATGGAGGTAAACATATTCAGTTAGATTTGTTGTTTGTCTAATTCAAATTAATATTGCGAGTCTGTTCAATTTGCTGCATAGATTCACAAGGCCAATATCTGATTTTGAATTTTATGTTATTCTGGATGTCCTCCTCTCTCAAAGCTGGGGGGGGGGGGGTTCTTTCTATGTATAGGTTCTGTTTTTGTTTACATTAAGCTGGCAAATTTCAAGACATTAAACAAACATCATCTGGTTGGCACGGGGAGGATTGGGTAGGGTGTTGCTTATGGGAAAGGAGGTGTGGGTATTTTTCTTGTGGGAGAGTAGTACATGGAATCTCATAGAGTTTACATCATAGAAACAAACTATTCAATTCAATGCTTTCATGCCTCAGTGTTTTTGCTCTCCTGTCATCTGATCACTTTCTACTCCAGGATCAGGAAAACTGTTGGAGATTATTTATATTGCAGGTTCAGGATGTCATTCACCTTGGCTACGACATCAACATGGTTCCCTCCTTTTGGGAAGATATTTACAAAGTATCCATTAAGAAATGTGTCAACATTGAAGTATCACTCTCCGATACTCTAACATCTTCATTATTCTCGCAGCCCCTTCTATCTTCCACCTTACCCAGGAATAATCAGAATTGCATAGTAATTAATTTTGTAAATAGTGATTTGCACTTAGCTTTTTGGTCTGGGGGGTGCTGAAGGAGTCGTGGGAAGGTAGGTGGTAAAGTGGAGCATTGTGAGGTCAGGTAAAGATTATTCTTGAGAGGAGGGGTGAAGATACATCACTACCAAAGGAGGTGTAAGGAGATCCTTCCCTGTGCTAGCCTGCAGACAAGGTGTAGCACCTGCTTACCTCCCAATCCACACCCAATCAGGGTGATGTGAAGCCAAGGCAGCAGGATGATCAAATGAGCAGGAGCTGGCGTACGTCACAAGTCCTGGTTAGGGTCAGGCACACAATCTCTGATGAGTATTGATAATGGTTGGGTCACCCAGCTTGTAAAGACACTGCCCAGAAGCCAATGGCAAAATTTGCAAGAACAATCATGGTCATGGAAAGATCGTGATTGCCCATGTCATACGACATGGCACATGATGATGATGCTGAATGATTATTCTAATGACAGATACTTCCAAGGAATTCCTGCCACTTTCCACATTCTGCCCCTAAATTTTAACCTCCTTGGTCTATGCAGATTTCTGCATCTGTATTATTGATCAGCATATTATTATTGAAATTCATACAGTCCAGAGAACATGCAGCATGATTGCAATGGCAGTCAGAACACTTTGTGGAGCATGTGCATCATTTTCAGAATCAAATCAAACACTGTTATTAACAAACTATACAATTCTTCCCAGGTGATCTCTGAAATGAGTACCTTCTGTGACTAATGCTATTTCTTCTCTGAGCCCTGCATTTTAAATAGGATTACATGGATGGTTATAATTTTTAATAGTTTTGACATTTTGGTCACAAGGTCTATCTTATTTTTTGCTGAGTGAACACATCAGTCATGTTTAAAAATTAACCACCTGGGATACTAAGGCTTGTCCAGTTTGATCAGTTGGTGCCTGTTATAAATACATGAAGTTCCACAAATTTATCAAATTCACAGCAGATGAGCCTACAATCAGGGGGTGGAGTTTCAAGATGGCGACGTAAGCATCTGCCTTTTAGGCGCTCTTTACTTTTTCAACTATAATCACCCTTTAATCAAATCTTTTCGAACCTAATCATATGAGTTGATACTTTTGATTAACTCTTTTTTTCTAAAACAATATTTGATTTAATCTTGTCAAACTTAAAATGGCTACAAGCAAGAAACTGTCTAAGGATCCTTTATCCATCAACGCTATTTCTCATCTTCTGGACGCTAAACTTGCAACTCTGGAAAGCAGGCTAGAAAGTAAATTGGAAAGTAAGCTGGCAAGTTTGGAAAATAAGCTTACCACGAAAATATCTGAACTCGAAGGAGTTGTTAGATCGCTTGATACTAAGCTTCAATCGCAGGCATCAGAAATTCAGCGGCATGAAGATAAGATCACGACTCTTGAAAAATTAATTTGCGAAAAAGTATGTACAATTGAAGCGCTGGAGAAGAAGGTACACTCGACTGTTAAAACATTAGATCAGTAAAGATGTCGTTTCTTCTTCCCATAAGACTTTACTTTCTGTAAACATTTATCTGTTTGCCTGCACTTGGAAATGGGACGAATGTTTTGGATTTTTTTAGTCTTTTTTTTATTATATGTTGTAGTGTCTATTAAATCTTTTTTTAAATCCTATTTTGATAACTTTTTTTTCTATTAATTTTTTTTAATAGATCATTGAACTTACATTTATATTTTATAATATGGCTTTTTCAAAATGTCGTTTCTTCTTCCCATAAGCCTTTGCTTTTGAAACGTCATTTTTCTTGTATTTGAGCATGGAATTTTTTTAAAGGTATATTACACTTTCAAATTTTAATGTTTATGCCTTTTTTATTAATGATCGTTTATTTTATTATATTATTTTTTTTCATTCTGATTGATATACATTTTCTCTTTGAAACCCTATATTTAAATCTGGGTGTTATATAGTTTTCTTTTAATCTTTTCATGGAGCTGCCATCTTGAAATGGTGTTAATATTAGTGTTAGTTTATGCGCCTGCCGCTTGGCTTTCTTTCGAGGGTTGGGGGGAGGGGGTAGGGATCTTTTTTCATGCTTTTGCTTTTTATTTTTTTGCTTTTAGTTTATGGGCCGACTTTAAATTATTAATATTGTTGAAGTGTCATGTTCTCCGGTTGCTCCTGTACCATTTTTCCTTCTTCCTGAATTATGGGTTATGTGCTTTTTTCAACCTTTCATGGTATATACAATTAATATTAGCATGATGGATAAGTCTATTAATTTTATTTCTTGGAATACTAATGGTTTAAATCATCCAATTAAACATAAAAAATATTTAAAGTATTCCATAGACTAAATGCTAATATTATCTTTGTACAGGAGACCCATATTAGGAGGGAGGATAATCAATGCTTTTTTAGGTTCTGGAAGGATCAACAATTTTATTCGAATTGTACTGCTAAAATTAGGGGTGTGTCTATTTTTATAGACCCCTCAATCTCGTTTATACATCATGAAATTATATCTGATCCACAGGGCAGATTTTTGTTGATTACTGGTTCACTTTTTAACCGAAAAGTGGTTCTAGTTAATATTTACGCTCCAAATTTTGACTGCCCTGAATTTTTTAAACGTTTATTTACTACCCTTCCTAATCTAAATGAATATATGTTGATAATGGGTGGAGATTTCAATTGCTGTTTGAATCCTTTGATGGATAGATCTAAACCTATTCGAACTCTTCCGAATAGATCAGCTTTACTTATTAACTCCTTTATGGTCGATTCGGGAATTACTGAAATATGGCGGTTTTTGGACCCTAAAGATAAAGAATTTTCATTTTTTTCACATGTATATCATAGTTATTCTAGAATTGATTATTTTCTTATTGATCATCATTTATTAGCAGATGTTATTGACTGTAAATATGATTCTATTGCTATTTCGGATCATGCACCTTTGAAGTTATCTATCAAGATTTCGGACTCTTTCATTAATACTAGATCTTGGAGACTCAATGCTACTCTGTTTCAAGATCCAGAATTTATTACCTTCATAAAACAGCAAATTGACTTATTTTTTTCAACAAACTATACTGAAGAGATTGACAGAGGAATACTTTGGGACTCTTTTAAGGCTTTTATTCGTGGACAAATTATCTCATATTCTGCTGGTAAAAGAAAACAAAGTTATTTAGATATAGCTTTATTGGTGGATAAAATTAAAGAAATTGATAAGATTTATTCCGTTACTCCTACCAAGGAACTTTATAAGAAGAGAGTTGAACTGCAAATGGAACATAGCTTAATTTTCAATCTTGAGAATCAATTGAGAATCAATTAATTAGGACCAGGGCTCAATTTTATATCCATAGTGATCGAACTGGTAAATTGTTAGCTAACCAATTAAAAGCTATTTTGACTAAGCGACAAATTATTAAAATTTGTAAACAAGATGGTAGTCTGACTACGGATCATAAAGAAATTAATAATACCTTCCAAGATTTTTATAACTCTTTATATCAATCAGAATTTGATGGTGATCTGTATGATGGATAATTTTTTTTAACAATTTGAATATTCCCAAATTGACAGATGAAGATTGAAGTTTATTTGATGCTCCTATTTCTATGGCTGAGGTAGGAGAGGCTATTTCATCGATGAATTCAGGGAAAGCTCCTGGCCCTGATGGTTATATTATAGAATTTTTAAAAACTTTTTCTTCTTTGCTTTCCCCTTGGTTATGTGAAATCTTTAATGATGCATTTACTAAGAAGAGACTACCCCAGTCCTTTTATGAAGCTACTATCTCTTTAATTCTTAAAAAAGATAAAGATCCTACTTTATGTGCATCTTATCGCCCTATATCATTATTAAATGTAGACTCTAAGATTCTTACAAAAATTTTAGCTATTAGGTTAGAAAAGGTACTATCACAGATTATTTCAGATCAAACTGGTTTCATTAGGAACCGATACTCCTTTTTTAATGTTAGAAAATTAATTAATATAATTTACACTTCCTCACCCACAACCCCAGAATGTGTTATTTCATTAGATGCTGAAAAAGCTTTTGATAGAGTTGAATGGACATACTTATTTAATGCCTTGAAGAATTTTAATTTTAGTTCTAATTTTATATCATGGATTAAATTAATATATTATAAACCTGTTGCTTCTGTTCTTACGAATAATTATAGATCCTCTTTTTTTCAATTATCTCGTGGTACGAGACAAGGTTGTCCCTTAAGTCCTTTATTATTTAATATTGCATTAGAACCTTTAGCCATTGCTATTCGTGAATCCCCTAATATTTCTGGTATTACCCGTAATGAGAAATTATACAAGTTATCGCTCTATGCTGATGACTTGTTGTTATATATTTCTGATCCTGATAATTCTATTCCCGTTATTCTATCCTTGTTGGCTCAATTTGGTAGTTTTTCTGGTTACAAATTAAATTTGGATAAGAGTGAACTCTTCCCTTTAAATGTACAAACTTTACTGAATGACAGGATACCATTTAAAATTGTTACCGATAATTTTATTTATTTAGGTATAAAAATTACCAAGAAATATAAAGATTTATTCAGATTGAATTTTTTACCTATGCTTCATCAAATTCAACAACTTACTACTAGATGGTCTCCTTTATCCTTATCATTGGTTGGTCGGATCAATGCTGTTAAAATGATGATTTTACCGAAATTTTTATATTTATTTCAAGCCTTACCAATTTTTATTCCTAAGTCTTTTTTTGATAGCATTGATTCAAAAATTTCCTCATTTGTGTGGCAAAATAAAAACCCCAGATTAAGTAAAAGACAGTTACAGAAATCTAAAAAAGATGGTGGTTTAGCTTTACCCAATTTTAGATTTCACTATTGGGCGAATAATATTCGGAATTTATTATACTGGAAATTAGATTTAGATTTACCATTGTGCCCACAGTGGGTAAATTTAGAATGTAATGCTACACAAGGATATTCTTTATTTTCTGTTCTTGGCTCTTCTCTCCCTGTTGACTTAGCTAAGCTTAATAAACAGATATCTAACCCTATTGTCAAACATACATTACAAATTTGGTTTCAATTTCATAAATTTTTTACTCTAAAAAACTTTGTTCTTGATAGCCCTATCTTACTTAATTTTTTCTTTAAACCCTCTTTAACAGATCAAGCTTTTAGTATATGGAAAAGGAAAGGTATAATATGTTTTCGCGATCTTTTTTCTGAAGGTAGTTTGATGTCTTTTGATCAACTTTCTAACAAATTTAAATTACCTAAATCTAATTTTTTTAGATATTTACAAATTAGAAACTTTTTATATAAAGTTTTACCATCCTTCCCTAATTCAACTTTGATAGATTTTTCAGATATGATTTTTACTTTAAATCCCTGTCAGAAGAGATTAGTGGCTCTTATTTATAATATGATTATGAAGATAGAACCAGAGATATCAGGTAGAATTAAACAGGAATGGGAAAAAGAACTTCAATACAATATTTCAACGGAAAAATGGGAAAAAATTTTACAAATGGTTAATTCGTCTTCTATATGTGCTAAACATGCTTTAATACAATTTAAGGTTGTACATAGAGCTCATATGTCTAAAGATAAGCTTGCTCTGTTTTATTCTCATATTAATCCTCAATGTGACAGATGTCATTTAGATGTGGCTTCATTGACCCACATGTTTTGGTCATGTCCTACTTTACATAATTATTGGAAGGACATATTTGCTACCATTTCCTCAATTTGGAGTATTGATTTACAACCTCATTTTATCACTGCAATTTTTGGTATTCCAAATGAAGATGATAGTCGATTCTCTCCTCCAATTAGACGAATGATTGCCTTTGTAACATTAATGGCCAGGAGATCTATATTACAAAATTGGAAAGAAGTAAATCCTCCTACCACATTTCAATGGTTTTCTCAAAATATTTCTTGCTTAAGTTTAGAAAAAATTAGAAGTACTATTTTTGATTCATCAATTAAATTTGAAGAAACTTGGGGACCGTTCATTCGACACTTTCACATGAATTAATTTGACTTCTTCTAGACCTTTACTCTTATTATTCTTGTTCTGGTATGGAGTTCCGGAGTTTTTTGACACTATCATATACTTATAAACTATTATTATTGCCCATGTTAGTTTAGGTTTAGTTTTTTTTTTATTATTTCTTTAAATATACATTTTTTCTTATATTTTACATTTTTTTCTTTTTCTTTTGATGATTATTTTTACTCTTTTCATGTATAATCCATATAGATTAGATTGATATTGTATGATCCTTTTTTGCTGATAGTTAATAAGATATTGTTATCTTATCAATTCAATTTTAAATCTATTGTATTCATAACATATGTAATATAATATTATGTTTTTTTTTAAATTAATAAAAAGTTTGAAAAAGAAAGAAAGAGCCTACAATCCTTACATGAGTAATAATTTTAAATCACTATAATGAATTCAGAACGCATTCACACGGGAAAGTTACATGGGATGCCAGGTAGCGTGATAACACAATTCTATTACAACTTGGGACGTCAGAGTTCAGAGTTCAATTCTGGCGCCATCTGTAAGGAGCTTGAACGTATTACCAGAGACCACGTGGGTTCCATTCATGTGCTCCAGTTTCCTCCCACACTCAAAAGACATACTGGTTAGTAGGTTAATTGGCCCTCTTAATAGGCTGACATTAATAGACGGGGTTCTGGGCGGTGTAACTCATCAGGGCGGAAAGGCCTGGTCCACACTGTATCTCTAAATAAAGAAAACGGACCATCTGCTGGTTCAATGTTGCCTGTTGGAATCAGGATAGAGAGGCAGCACTGGTTTATGTAAAGACAGGATGGGCATTCAATGTAAAGTTAGCGAAAGATGGGTGTCTGTTTACTTTGTAACAAGTGCCCGGATACAGTGAAAAATTTCAAGTATATATTGAAGATAGTATCAATTACTAGAAACTGATAATGTGCTTGAAAATTCAAAGATAGGGTTGACAAACCTCTGAATGATTAAATTGCAAACTGTCTTCAAAAAAGAAGGACCATAGTGTCATTCAGAAGGAAGTGTGAAATAATGTCCTCATGTTAAACAGGAGCTAATGAAGAAACTGCAGAGATTCTGACTACAAAACTGTAGAAGTTCTGACTAGAGAGCTGTAGAGAATCTGATTAAAAATCAGCAGACACTTTGACTACAAAAATATAGGGAATCTGGATACAAAACTGAAGATTTTTGAATACAAACTGTAGACATTCTTACTCAGAAATGTAGAGACTCTGACTACAGAACTGGAAAGGTTGTGAAAACAACACTGTTAAGGTTCTAAATATAAAACGGTAGAGGCCCTGACTGCAAATCTGGAGAGTTCCGATGACACAACTGTAGAAATTCTGACTACAAAGCTGTAGAGGTTCTGAAAACAGATCTATAGCTGTTCTGACTACAAATATGCAGTTTTCAGACTACAAAACTGCAGAGAATCTGACAACACAATTGCAGAGGTTCTGAGGACCTAACCTTGTCCCAACATATCGATGCAGTTATCAAGAAGAGAAGGTTTGAAGAGATTTGGGATGTCAGCAAAAACACTCATAAACCTCTATCAATGTACTGTGGGGAGCATTGTGACAGGCTGCATCACTGTCTGCTATGGGGGCGCTACTGTACAGGACCAAAAGAAGCTGCAGAGGGTTCTAAATTTAGTCAGCTCCATCTTGCTACTCATCTACAAGAAGTGGTGGCTCAGAAAGGCAGTGTCCATTATTAAAGACCCCCATCACCCAGGGCATGCCCTTTTCTCACTGTTACCATCAGGTAAGAGGTACAGAAGCCTGAAGACACACACATAGTGATTCAGAAACAGTTTCTTCCCTTCTGCCATCTGATTCATAAATGGACATTCAACCCGTGAACACTACCTCACTTTTTTAATATGTATTTCAAAAAGGAGCTGGATAGATATCTGATGGATAGGGGAATCAAGGGATATGGGTACAAGGCAGGGACTGGGTATTGATAGTGAATGATCAGCCATGATCTCAGAATGGCGGTGCAGACTCGAGGGGCCGAATGGTGTACTTCTGCACCTACTGTCTATTGTCTATTGTATTATTTCTGTAGAGGTTCTGACTATAAACCTCTAGTCATTCTGACTACAAAACTGTAGAGACTATGACTACAAAACTTCTGAGACACTGACTACTAAGTTATAAAGACTCTGACTACAAAACAGTAGAGACATTGTCTACAAAACTGTAGACATTCTGACTACAAACCTGTAGAGACTCTGACCACAATGATGTAGAGACTCTGTCTATAAAACTGTAGACATTCTGACTACAAACCTGTAGAGACTCTGACCACAATGATGTAGAGACTCTGTCTATAAAACTGTAGACATTCCGACTACAAACCTGTAGAGACTCTGACCACAATGATGTGGAGACTCTGTCTATAAAACTGTAGAGACTCTGACCACAATGATGTGGAGACTCTGAGAAGAAAACTGTTGAGATGGTGACTGCAAACATGTACAGTTTCTAACTACAAATCTGTAGAGGTTCTAACAATAAACCTTTAGTCATTCTGACTACAAAACTGTAGAGCCTCTGTCTACAAAACTGTAAGGAATCTGACTACAAAATTTTAGAGTTTCTGACTATAGAACTGTAGAGACTCTGACTCCAGACCTGTTGAGACTCTGACTACAAAACTGTAGAGACTGACTAGAAAACTTTAAATGTTTTGTCTACATTTTTTTTCATTCTTTGTGGGCTGTAAGAATGTTGCCAGATGATTGGACTGTGAAATTCTTGGTTAGTTTACAAAGGGAGGATGGGGAAACCAAATTTCATGTTCCATTTAGTTTATTTTCAGTGGTAGACAAGTCAATGGAATCCATTCTAAGTGATGGTATCAACCTTAACTTCGCAAGTCATAGGTTAATCAGGAACAGTCAGAGAAGGCAGTGACTCAGCAGATATCATTGGTAAGGTAATGAGGAAGACAAATAACATTTAATGCCATTGATGCAGTCCACGTGGATATGATCCAAGTTGTCTGACTTCGCAAATTGCTAGCAGGTCATAAAAGTAAAAATCCTTGGTATCCTAGTCAGGACTGGAACAACGCACCCATGAGGGATAAGTGGTTTGTTTATGTTTATAAGGAGTAGGGTGAATAACACCCTTGGATCCATTTCCCTTGGGACAGGGTCAGAAAGCAGAGAAATTGCCTTTTGGATATTAAAGAGATCCAAGAATATGGACAGAGTGGGGGAAGAGTGGGTTTGAGGGTGAAGACTCACCATAAACTCATTAAAATAGCACCACAGTAGCGTGGCAGTTAGGGCAATGCTGTTACATCACAGGGTGTTCTGGAGTCTGAAGTTCAATCCCAGATTCCTCTGTAAGGAGTCTCTGTGGTTGGCAAAATGTTGGAATCGATAATTAAGGAAACAGTAACAGGGCATTTGGATAAACATAGCTTAATAGGATAAAGTCAGCATGGCTTTACAAAAGGGAAGTCATGTTTGACAAATTTGTTGGAGTTCTTTGAGGTCATAACATATAGGGTAGATAAAGGGGAACCAGTGGATGTGGTGTATTTGGACTTCCAAAAGGTATTTGACAAGGTGCCACACCAAAGATTATTACTTAAAGTAAAAAATCATGGGATTGGGGATAATATTCTGGCATGGGTGGAGGATTGGCTTTCTAACAGAAAACAGAGATTTGGGATAAATGGTTTATTCTCAGACTGGCAGTTGGTGACTAGTGGTGTTCCGCAGGGGTCGGTGTTGGAACCCCAACTCTTTACAATCTATATTAATGATTTGGACTAAGTGCAACATATCGAAGTTTGCTGATGACACAAAGATGGGAGGGAGTGTAATGAGTGTGGAGGACATTGAAACCCTGGAGGGGGACATAGATAGGCTGAGTGATTGGGCAGACATTTGGCAGATGAAATATAATACTGACAAGTGTGAGGTCTTGCACTTTGGCAGGAAAAATAATAGAGCAAGTTATTATCTAAATGGAGAGAAACTGGAAAGTGCTTCTGTGCAAAGGGATCTGGGGGTCCTGGTGCAGAAAACACAAAAAGTTAGTATGCAAGTGCAGCAGGTGGTCAAGAAGGCCAATGGAATGCTGGCTTTTATTGCTAGGGGGATGGAGTATAAGAACAGGGAGGTCTTACTGCAGTTGTACCGGGTATTGGTGAGACCACACCTGGAGTACTGCGTGCAGTTCTGGTGTTCATATTTAAGAAAGGACATACTGGCTCTCGAGGCAGTGCAGAGAAGGTTCACTTGGTTAATTCCGGGGATGGGTGGGTTGATGTATGATGAGAGGTTGAGTAGATTGGGACTCTACTCATTGGAGTTCCGAAGAATGAGAGGTGATCTTATTGAAACATATAAGATTGTGAAGGGGCTTGATCGGGTGGATGCGGGGAGAATGTTCCTAATGATGGGTGAAACTAGGACTGGGGGCATAGTCTTAAAATAAGGGGATGCCATTCCAGGACTGAGATGAGGAGAAATTTCTTCACTCAGAGGGTAGTGGGGCTGTGGAATTTACTGCCCCAGAGAGCTGTGGAAGCTACTACACTCAATAAATTCAAAATGGAGATAGACATTTTCCTGGATAAAAATGGCATTAGGGGATACGGTGAGCGAGCAGGTAAGTGGACATGAGGCTAGGTTTAGATCAGCCATGTGATCTCCTGGACCAGTTTTCGATAGCTTGGATGGGTCGGAGAGGAATTTTCCAGATTTTTTCTCCTCAATTGGCAAATCGTTTTCTTTTTCCCCGGGTGATCACATGGGTTTGGGCAGGATGAATAATAAAATAAAATAGGCGGCATGGTGCCCTGTTGGTTGGCACTGTTGCCTTGTGGGATTCAGTGAAAACTAGAGTTAAGATTGGATCAGCCATGATCTTGTTGAATGGCAGAGCAGGCTTGAGGGGCCGATTGGCCTACTCCAGCTCCTATCTCTTATGTTCTTATGTTCTTATGTACACATTCTCCCTGTGGAATGCGTGGGTCTTCATGTTTCCTTCCACAGTCCAAAGGTATCCTGGGTAGGTTAGTTGGTCATTGTAAATTGTCCAGTGTTTAGGTTAGGGTTAATGTGTTTGTTGGGGGCCAGCTTGAAGGACCGGAAGAACCCATTTCATCCTGTAACACAAAATAAATGGGTGTGGGTGAAGTTAAGATGGCGCCAAGTGGCTGCTTCTTCGAGCTTATCTGTGGAAACAGTTTAAATTCCTCTCTTTAATGTCACTTTTTTCCCTTTTCAAGGTGGTGGGAATTCTATCAAGGTCCTGATCTGCAGGTGGCACTCAAACTATATTTTTTAAAAAACATCAGATGAGTTCTTATTCCTGCAGCTCACTGGCCAGCGTTTTCTGACATTCTCCAAGTGCAGCTTGGAAGGTGGTGCCTCCAGAATGTGGCTGTCTGCATGACTGGGGCGCCATGGGAGATGGAATGTCAGGATTTCACTGTGGCGGATGTATGGAAAAGTGATGCAGCAGACTGGAATATCAGAACTGTGACTGTCAGTCTCCTCTTTCGCTGTGAAAATGGGTGATATCACTTTATGTCTGTCGGGTAAACAATAGTTTTGTTGACTGCAGATCATGTTCGCTCTTTGGGTACTTTGCTGCTGTGTGGTGGGTGGTGGCTGGTGGGTGGTGGGTATGGATGGTGGGTGGTTGGTGTGGGTGGTGGGTATGGATGGTGGGTGGTCAGTGTGGATGGTGGGTGGTCGGTGTGGGTGGTGGGTGGTGGATGGTGGGTGGTCGGCGTGGGTGGTGGATTGTGGGTGGTGATGATGGGTAGTAGGTGGTGGATGGTGGGTGGTGGTTGGTGGGTGGTGGGTGTGGATGGTGGGTGGTGGATGGTGGGTGGTCGGTGTGGATGGTGGATGGTGGTGGGTAGTGGGTGGTGGATGGTGGGTGGTGGTTGGTGGGTGATGGGTGTTGGGTGGTGGGTGGTGTTTGGTGGGTGGTCTGTGTGGGTGGTGGATTGTGGGTGGTGATGATGGGTAGTAGGTGGTGGTTGGTGGGTGGTGGGTGGTGGTTGGTGGGTGGTGGGTGGTGGGTGTGGATGGTGGGTGGTCAGTGTAGATGGTGGGTGGTGGATGGTGGTTGGTGGGTGGTCGGTGTGGGTGGTGATGGTGGGTAGTAGGTGGTGGATGGTGGGTGGTGGTTGGTGAGTGATGGGTGTTGGGTGGTGGGTGGTGTTTGGTGGGTGGTGGGTGTGAATGGTGGGTGGTCGGTGTGGATGGTGGATAGTGGGTAGTGGGTGATGGGCGGTGGGTGGTGGGGTTGGGGGTTGGATGGTGGGTGGTGGATGGTGGGTGGTCAATGTAGATGGTGGGGTAGTGGGTGGTGGGTGGTGGGTAGTGGGTGATACATGGTGGCTGGTGGGTGGTGGGTAATGGGTGGTGGTTAATGGGTGATGGGTGATGGGTGGTGTGTGGTGGGTGGTCAGTGTGGATGGTGGGGTAGTGGGTGGTGGATGGTGGGTAGTGGGGGTGATGGGTGATGGATGGCGGGTGGTGGTTAGTGGGTGATGGGTGGTGGGTGGTGGGGGAGGGGGGTGGTTGGTGGTTGGCGGGTGATGGGTGGTGGGTGGTGGGGGTGGGGGGTGGATGGTGGGTGATGGGTGGTGGGTGGTGGATGGTGGGTGATGGGTGACAGGTGATGGATGGTGGGTGGTGGGGGTGGGGGGTGGTTGGTGGGTGATGGGTGGTGGGTGGTGGGGGAGGGGGTGGATGATGGGTGGTGGACGCTGACACTTTTTACTGAAAAGGGTGGGGGAAAGGGGAGGTTGATACATTATTGGTTTCTGTCACTTGTGCAGGCTAGGGGCAAGAGGGGGCTTTGTGGTTCTAGCATTTTTCAGTTTGTTGTTTTGGATATCTCTGAAGGCAAGTATTTCAGGCTGTCTACTGTGTACATTCTCTGATAATAACCAGAACCATTGCACCTTTTCACCAGTAAATAAATGCAGGAAGCAGACCTGAATGACAGAATGGATTCTTCCTGCTCCAACTTTTCCTTTTCTAATGTTGTTGAAGTGGAGTGTGATCCTCTGGTTAATAAAGCAGAAAATGTTAACTGTTTCTTTTTCTGTACTGTCTATATTACTGATTTAAAGTTACTGGAAGTAACTAAAACATTCTTCTATAGTTTGACTGTGGAACTGTAGTCAATTATTTTGGAAAATAACTCATTATGTTCAATATTTTTCAGAAGTTCCTCGAGCTCAAAAAATTTGACTTATGCTGCGATACATTTATCAAATGAAGTTTGCAGATAAGCACAATCCTGAGGAACTCTCAGCAATGGGTAATTCATCTGGAGCTCAGGACTGGATATTTCACTGGAGCCTGCTTCTTCTCCAATGGAAACTTTATTTCTGCTCAGATTTACTCACTTTGTACTGAGCATCCTGCAATATTTCTCAGCAGTGAACATAAAACCACTGTGAGCAAATAACCGGATGTGATGGGAAATGGAATAAATCGAAAAGAGACAAGAGTATTTATGCAAGATCACAAGAGGAAAATTTAAATCAAAGATGATAGGAAGGGGCACAAAATGAATGAAAATTTGCCTCAAAAAGTAAAGCTGGAGTAAGTAAAAGATATAACATGTCAAAGCCCGTTTTCTGAATGCATGAAGCAATTACAGATTTTGATAACTTTGAGGTTTGGTATTTTATATTCTGTGTTTTTTTTGCCATTTACATGGTTTGTTCTTTTTTTGTGCATTGGGGATTTGATGATTTTCACTGAAAGGATTCCATAGAGTTAGTTTTGTGGCTGTCTGTGGGGAAGATGAATCTTATGGTTGTATATTGCATCCGTACTTTGATAATAAATATACTTTGAATCTTTGAATAAGTTGATAGCACAAATAATAATGTATGTATGATGTCTGATTTAATGCCGATTATGGAATTGTGGTTGATTCCATGAATTACCAATGGAGGATATTACAAATGTCCCAAGCCAGGTCCTGGTGACCTGCATCCAAGGATTTTATAAGAAACAGCTGACATTAGACAATAGACAAGAGGCCACAGTTTAAGATCAGCCATTCAGCCCTTTGAGCCAGCACTGCCATTCACTGTGATCATGGCTGATCATCCACAATCCACATGGCTGTTCCTGCCTTCTCCCCATATCCCTTGACTCCACTCTCTTTAAGAGCTCTATCTAACTTTCTTGAAAGCATCCAGAGAATTGGCCTCCACTGCCTTCTGAGGCAGAGAATTCCATAGATCCACAACTCTCTGGGTCAAAAAGTTTTTCCTGAACTCTGTTCTAAATGGCCTACCCCTTATTCTTAAACTGTGGCCTCTGGTTCTGGACTCCCCCAACATCGGGAACATGTTTCCTGCCTCTAGCATGTCCATTTCCTCAATAATCTTATATGTTTCAATCAGATCCCCTCTCATCCTTCTAAATTCCAGTGTATAGAAGCCCAGTCGCTCCAATCTTTCAACATATGGCAGTCCCGCCATTCCGGGAATTAACCTCGTGAACCTACGCTGCACTCCCTCAATAGCAAGAATGTCCTTCCTCAAATGTGGAGCCCAAAACTGAACACAATACTCCAGGTGGGGTCTCACCAGGGCCCTGTACAGGTGCAGAAGGACCTCTTAGCTCCTATACTCAACTCCCCTTGTTATGAAGGCCAACATGCTATTAGCTTTCTTCACTGCCTGTTGTACCTGTGTGCTTACTTTCAGTGACTGATGAACAAGGACACATAGATCTCGTGGTACTTCCCCTTTTCCTAACTTGAGACCATTCAGATAGTAATCTGTCTTCCTGTTCTTGCTACCAAAGTGGATAACCTCATGTTTATTCGCATTAAACTGCATCAGCCATGCATCTGCCCACTCACCCAACCAGTCCAAGTCACCCTGCATTCTCCTAACATCCTCCTCATATTTCACACTGCCACCCAGCATTGTGTCATCTGCAAATTTGCTAATGTTACTTTTAATCCATTCCTCTAAGTCATTAATGTATATTGTAAATAGCTACCGTTCCAGCACCAAGCCTTGCGATACCCACTAGTCACAGCCTGCCATTCTGAAAAGGACCCATTAATCCTTTCTCTTTGCTTCCTGTCTGCCAACCAATTTTCTACCCTACCTCCAATAGCGTGTGCTCTAATTTTGCCCACTATTCTCCTATGTGGGACCTTATCAGTGGCTTTCTGAAAGTCCAGGTACACTACATCCACTGGCTCTCCCTTGTCCATTTTCATAGCTACAGCCTCAAGAAATTCCAGAAGATTAGTCAAGCATGATTTCTCCTTCATAAATCCATTCCAGATTCAGACTGATCCTGTTACTGCTATCCAAATGTGCCATTATTTCATCTTTTATAATTGACTCCAGCATCTTCCCCACCAATGATGTCAGGCTAACTGGTCTATAATTCCCTGTTTTCTCTCTCCCTCCTTTCTTAAAAAGTGGGACAACATTAGCCACCCTCCAATCCTCAGGAAATGATTCTGAATCTACAGAACATTGGAAAATGATTACCAATGTTTCCACGATTTCTAGAGCCACCTCCTTAAGTTCCCTGGGATGCAGACGATTAGTTTACTATCCTCACAGTGTGTATGTACTCAGCTACCCAGCGAGTTAAACACTTTCTCAAAAATCACCCGAGATGGAAGTTTTCTTCGGGATTTTTAATGAGATCTTGTGAAAAGGTGTTGCTTCAAGGGCAAATAAAAAGAGAATGGAAATGGCTCTCTATCCACCGTGCACTTCAAATCGAATCCAAATTATCCGCGTAGGAAATGATATAAAAACAGCTTATGTACAGGAAGTGATGTTCATACAAAATAAACTGCACCTCTAGAGGGCAGAATACTCTCCATCTGTCAAATTTAACTACTGAAACTAGAACTCAAACGATCACTTGAATTGAATCGACTTTATTTCTTATACCCTTCACATACATGAGGAGTAAAAATCTTTACGTTACATCACCATCTAAATGTGCAATGTGCAAACATAGTAATTTATGATGAATAGAACAGTCAATGTAATACAGAGTACACTCAAATCAGTGTAAGTTCATCAATCTGATAGCCTGGTGGAAGAAGCTATCCCGGAGCTTGTTGGGCCTGACTATTATGCTGCAGTACCGTCTCCCAGATGGTAGCAGTGGGAATAGATTGTAGTTGGGATGACTTGGGTCCCCAATGATCCTAACGACCCTTTTTACACACCTGTCCTTGTCAATGTCCTGAATCACGGGAAATTCACAACTACAGATGCGCTGGGCTGTCCACACCACTCTCTGCAGAGTCCTGCTATTAAGAGGGATACAGTTCCCATACTAGGCAGTGATGCAGCCAGTCAGGATGTTCTCAATTGTGCCCCTGTAGAAAGGTCTTGGGCTTTGGGGCCCCATATCAAACTTCCTCAACTGACTGAGGTGAAAGAGGCACTGTTGTGCCTTTTTCACCAGACAGTTGGTGTGTACAGACCACATGAGGTCCTCAGTGATGTGGATGCTGAGGAAATTGCTCAGATCCATAGATGTCAATGGAGGTTAGCCTATCTCCATTCCTCCTGTAATCCACAACCAGCTCCTTTGTTTTTGTGACTTTGAGGGAGAGGTTGTTTTCTTGACACCACTGTGTCAGAGAGATGACATCTTCCCTGTAGGACACCTTGTTATTGTTTGAGATAAGGCCAATCAATGTAGTGTAGTTGGCAAGTTTAATTAGCATATTGGAGCTGTGAGTATCAAGTGTGTGTGTCATGGGTATACAGGGAATAAAGGAAAGGGCTCAGTAAGCAGCCCTGAGGGTCCTGTGTTGAGAGTCAGAGGGGTAGAGGTGAGGGAGCCCACTCTTACCACCTGCTGGCGATCTGACAGGAAGTCCAGGATCCAGCTGCACAAGGCAGGGTCAAGGCTGAGGTCTCCGAGCTTTTTGTCGAGCCTGGATGGAATTATGTGTTGAATGCTGAACTGTAGTCTAAGAACAGCATTCTCACATAAGCATCCTTCCTCTCCAATGTGTAAGGACGCTGTGTAGCGCTGTGGCTATTGTGTCATTTGTCGATCAGTTATGTCAGTAAGCGAATTGTAGGGGGTCCAGTTTGGGTGGTAGCAAGCTGCAGATGTAATCCTTGACCAGCCTCTCAAAGCATTTGTTTGCTATTAAGACTTTGGTAAAAGAAGAACAGTTTAAGAGACTAGTTTTGACAACAGTTCAAGTTCATACTTGGAAAATACCAGCCTTGATATAATTCCTGGTGGGAATCACCAAGAAATGCTGGGCCAGATAACGATGAGAAGAGGATGAGCTAATCAGCTTGGAGCCATCTTGTAGCAAATCAGTCAGGTTGCCATCTGTAGAAACATAGTTCCCTTGGTTCTTTAGAGCTGATCGCTTGACATGTACATAAAGATAGAATCTCCTTGTTCATATATAACCAATATTTAACCCAGCACAGCCTTGCTGTTGGTAATGAACTTGATATCATCCAGTTCTGTGCGAATCTCTTCTATTATCATCTCTGCCATCTCATCTGTTAGAACAGCAGCACTGAGTTCATGCCTTGATATGATGGGATCTGGTGTGAGAACAAGCTCTGCCTTGCTCAGTGAGAATCGAACTTCACCATATCCAGCATTGACTGTGACCTTCAGATATACAACAGCAGCATTAGGTTTAGTTGGCACATCACAAAAAACACAGGCATCGTTCCTTTGAGCTGCAGATGCTGGAGTTGCTGTGTAGGTTCTTGGAATATTTAAACCTTTAAGATCCTGAAGGGAAGAAGACCGGTGTTGTCATTGCTCATGTTTCTCTTTAGGGAATACGACACACTGTCCACAAATGCAGATGGGATTAACGTCAGTAACAGCTCTGCACTGAGGTCTTCACTGTGGTGGCACTGCAGAACGGGATGTTGTGGATCCTTGCTACTGCAAACCTTGACTGTTAATACCTGGACTATGAGAAATGTATGTTGGCTATGTAGTGTGGAGAGATTCTCCTTGTTGAGCTGGAGCACTATCTTTTTTATAGCCGAAAATTGTTTGAACCTACAATTTAACAAGATGCATTGGCTGTTGTGATGGCAAAGCATGACTTATTCTGGTTATAGGCAGCTGCAGCTTCATACACTCTGCCTGTGCTGAGGCAGCCTCAGCTTCACACTCTTCCTTAAGCCCACAGTATAGATTCTACAGAGTGCTCTCTTCATGTCCATATGTGCTCTGTACATGCTTACTCTGTCTATGCATGTTTTCTGGGTGTCTATACGAGCTTTCTCCATGTCTATATGTGCTTTGTCCATGTCTATACGAGCTTTCTCCATGTCTATAAGTGCTTTCTCCATGTCTATAAAAGCTGTCTCCATGTCTATACGTCCTTTCTCCATTTGCATTCAACTTCCCGTTTAGCATAAACCACTTTCATTCTTGCTGCCTCAACTCTGTCACAGGCTCTGCCACTGCTGACACTATGCTAATTTGAATTTATTTGAGTTTTGCAAAGATGAGATAAATATACCACATTCTGACCTCACTTTCGGGACTTGGCAGTGGAAGTTACTGGGTTTGGAATTTGTCATTGTTGACTATGGCATCTCCAGTATAATGGGTGATGCCTTTGAAGATGAATAATGCGCAGTATGGTATATTAGTTAAGGTAGGAAGTTGGTTGAAAATAGAAATAAGGGTACTTAGCTTTGTATTAGCTGAGTAGTATTGAATGTTATTTGGTAACTGAAAAGACATAATATGCAGTATTGTGCAAAAGTCTTTGGCACCCTAGCTATACAAATGTGCCTAAGTCTTTTGTACAGTACTGTATGTATTTTTAATTACCTTTTAAGTCTTGGTAAATGGGAATAACAATATGCAAATAACATTAATTATAAATAAGTAAAATAAACCTTTTAAAAATATATGCAAATTTTGATATGACTCGCAATTGTTTCACTGATTACGGCAGAAGGGAAAATTCTAATCATAATTTTTGTTCTTCTGATTAGTTTTAAGTAAGAATCATAATCAAATTGACAACTAATTGATTGAAAATTGAATGCAGAAGCTACCTGTTTTGCTAGTTGAGCCTACAATATCTGAAGTTGGCAATGCAAAACCATGATAGAATTTTTATGTTTCAAGTGTCGGAGTATTATCCCTGGACAATAGATCTCCCTACAGCATTGCCAGTCTGTCCACATCAGAGTAACAAACATACAAATTTCCAATGTTTGACACATAGTTCAATAACTCTGACTTCACAAATGATGATTAGATCTCAATTTGAATGTCTTTATGAGCTGCACGGTCTCTAAGGACAATAAATCTCTGCAAGAGAATGGCTATGTGAAATGCTAATACTCATATTCTCCAAGAATCTAAAAGATTCATTGCAGGTTTTGAAATACAGTTGCCATATTTAGTCTTTGAGAAGTTGCCAACCCATACACAAATTTTCCAGGGAGCTATGCACCACTGTCACACCCAAGAAAATTTATGGATAACGTACAACACCAAGTTCACTGATAGATGAAACGTCAGACTATCTGCAAGCTGCAGCAACAGAAAGAAATATCCAGTTCACTGCAATATCATAAATATTGTCAAATGTCAAATAACTTTATGATCCCCCTTTGTTCCATATTTGGAGGAGACATAATTTACTATGGATAAACCAAGTGAAGTACCCATTATAGCCTGACACGTGGTATCATGGGCTAGCACTATTAGTGGTTTTGAAATTATTAGCTGGAAGACAAAAGGGGTATTTGTCAAAGTAATTGATTTGAGGTTATGGTTAACGACAACTTTAGCTTGGATACGTTTGTTTGGCACTGTAGCAGAGGGGCCAATGTGTCTGTGGTTCTTCTCATCTTTCTGAATAACAAGGTCCCAAGAGTGGTTCAGTTTATTTATATTCTGTGTTTGTCTAAATTCTAATCCTGTTTGGTATGGATCTTCGAGGCATACCATGGAATAAAGTCCATTCATATACAACATCCTGGAATAAGTGACTCAGTGGCAGAGGTGAAGTGTTAGAAAAAGGCTGGGCTCTATATGACACCAGTAGAAACATTGTGGGAGATTGTTAAGCCTCATCATAGCATTGTAATAAGATGTGTGACTCTGTCATTGAAGGGATCAGAGTAGCAATCTGCATTTGAGTGAACAAAGCTATCTAATATACCCAGGACATTTGATGAGTGTTTCACATGCTGTATTTCACACACGTATTGAAGAACTAGATTACTTGGCCCTTTGAGACTGCTCCACACTCTTAACATCATGGCTGATCAGCCCATAGTAACTCTCGGCAACCATTCACCCTTTGTTATTACTGTACAAGAGCTATTCACAGGTCCATACCAGCTCTCCACATAACAATCACATTAGTCGCATTCCCTATAACCTGCACATCCATTTACTTTCCTTTTATTCTTTTATCTCTCACCAATGGTAAGGGATAATTAGTTAGCTGTGGCTAACTAACCTAATCAATATCTTGGGGATATTGCAGGAAACCAGTGCATCTGAGGACACCCATGCACTCAGAAGGCAAATGTGCAAGCTCTATATAGAAAGTATTGAAGATCAGGAATGAACCCAAGTTCTTGCAGAGCTAATGACAACACCACTGTGCCACCCCTTGCCTATCAAGCCTGTCTATTCTGCCCCAAAATTTCCATGTTACTTCTGTCCTCAGTCAGTTAATTTTAAGCAGCAGCCTATCAAGAAAAAAAGTTTGTGGATAAAGTTCTTTGGATAACATCTACGGCAGATAGTCAGAATCAGGTTTAACATCACTAGCATAAGACATAACATTTGTTAACTTTACAGCAGCAGTATAGTGTAATACCAAATAACAGAGAGAAAAGAAACTGTGAATTGCTTTAAATATTTATATATTAAAAAGTTAGATTAAGTAAGTAGTGTAAAAAATAGGAAATTTAAAAAGTAACAAGGTAGTGTTCATGGGTTCAATGTCCATTCAGAGATTGGATCAAAGAGTGAAAGAAGCAGTTCCTGTTTAATTGAGTGTGTGCCTACAGGCTTCTGTACCTCCTTCCTGATGGTAGCAATGAGAATTGGGCCCTTAATGATGGATGCCGCCTTTTTGAGGTACCACTCCTTGAAGGTATTTATTTTCAATCTAGCACAAGCCAGTCTAAGCAGTAGTTCAGAGTTTAAAGCTTCCTTTGATTGATCACTGAGAGACAATTGGTGGGTTCAGTAGCCAGTGCTGTGGTATGATTTGTTTTGGTGTTACAGTCAAAAGAGAGCAATTAGATTGAATTTTATTTAAGAGGAATTTAACAGTTAAATATTAGAACCATGCATTTATGTAACACATGTAATGTAATAAAGCATTTCAAGGTGCCTCCAATGGTGATTATCAAATAAAAAATTCTCTACTTTTCCTAGTGAGGATATATATTCAAATATAAGATTGTATTTGTTTGAATTAATTACTCAGTGAAGATGAAAGAAAATCTGTGCTAAAAATAAAATCAATATTATTTTTCTAATTGTCAATTGCTGGTTACTGGCAAGCAAGCTCCCTTTAAGGTCAAGTTGGTAATGGAATATTGGAATTAAGTCAATCCCCTGTGAGAGGCTTGATAATTAAATAGACAAGGGGGTTGATCTGCAACATTCTAAGCAGCTCGTCAGGCAAATTGATGAGAGCTGGCACTGAGGGTTGGAATCTCCTCAAGGAGGTTCAGACAACCTTGAAAGTGAATGAAGTGCAGAACAATTCCAGTTGGGTAAGCAATTGGAATTTTCCCAATGTTTATTTTAAAGTGATTGAAATCCAATGTGTTGCCTTTTACAATTGCCATTTCTCGAGCTTTGCTTCAAAAATCTTATGTGCTTTTGAGATTGGAGTTTATGTGACTAGTGGAATATTCTTTTGAAGGAGTGAAAAATCTCCAAATACAGCAAATAACTTTTCTGGCTAATTTAGTTTTTGAATCTGAACAGTTGATGAGTGTTTAATAAACAGTGCAAGTCTGTTGATTAAAATAATAGTGCAAGCTCAGTTTAAACTCTACACTTCAAAAAAAATGAATTTATTGGCAGTTTTAGGGTCTTCTAGATACACTTCACCAAATAATATATGCATCTCACTGCTGCCTTAAATGGTAAAATGTGTAAAGCTTCAACACATGGTGGGTTCTACTAATTTGAAATAATATATCTAATAACACCTCATAAAGTTTATAATGAGTTTTTAATGGACTTTCATACAAGCCTTCTTGGTAAATCCATTAAAAGCTAATTGAATTTAACCATGAAGTTCTGGTTTTCAGGTTTGAAATATTACTTAAAGTTTTGATGTGTTTGAAAGTGTATCCAAAGTTGTAATGAGTAGAGAAGGTAAGTGAGATGGCATTAAAGTTACTATCATTAGGATTTTAAAGGAAACATGAGGTGGAGGAAATGGAGGTGTTTGGACAACTGAGATCACAGTAACTGAAATGTGAAAAGAAAAGGCTTAGACCTTACTGTGAATAGTGAAAATCAAACCTTGGATGTACGTGGAAGAAAATTTTTGATATTTGTGAGGAAAGAATAAGATGTCCAGAGTATAGTCTTGTCACCTTTCTTTAACAATAAAAATGATAAAGGCTACATCAGGGAAAGAGACAGAAAAGGATAGCTGTCCATGTATGCTTCTGAAGAATGTGGGTGAGAAGAAACTGCTTGGATGTGAGCAGTCTTTCAGCTTTTCTAAATACTTTAAAGTATATAATAGCTTTTAGTGCCTAAAGAAAATACTTTTTCAGGCATACTTAGGATTGGTAAAGATATTGAAATTATTTTGAGAAGAACATAAGGCTTGGAAGCATCGTCAATTTTCAATGGGCCAGGCAATATCTGCAGAAAGATAAACAACTAAAGTCTAAGGTCAAAGACCTTATTATCAGAAATAAGAATATCCGTGTGCACCTCTGCTTTCTGAGGAGGACGAGGAGAGCTGGATTCTGCACATCTATACTCGTGACCTCCTATAGATGTGCAGTAGGGAACATGCTGCATCGCTGCCTGGTACGGAAACCGCACTGTACAGCTCCAAAATGAGTAGTTTAAATGCCCAATAGCGCGAGCTTAATTGCCATCAAAGATGTATATACACAAGGGTGGGGGGGGGGGGGTAGAAAAAGGCCAGCAATATTATGGAGGATCCCACCACCCTGCTCACGGACTGTTTGTCCCACTCCCATCAGGGAAGCGGCTACTTTGCACCAATGCCAGTTACTTCCCCCAACCTGTCAGGATGATCATTAGCTCCACACATTAACCCACGCCACCAGCACAACACCCACATTGTCCCCTCAACACCCTTCACTACACCCCACTTTACACCTCCACTCACACAGTCGCTGCCCTGCTGCATTTTCATTTGCCCTGCTGCTACCTGGAAGAGTTCCTGTTGCCAAGTCACTTTATCTCGTTATCATTTCCTGCCAGAATCATATAAATGTTCAGATATTCCTTCGCTGTGTCACTTAATGTCCATACAAACAATCTACACTATGTATATAAGCTAATCTTATGTGTCTATACAGCCATACTTCACAATTACTTTGTAGACTACAATTGCTTGTTTATATAAGGTTGCTTTTATATTTTTATATGCTTACTGTTAAGTGCTGCATTAGATCCGGAATAACTATCATTTCATTCTCCTTTATGTACTGAAGAATGACGATAAACCATCTTGAAGCACGTATAAACAGTATGAAAACAGCCAGGCAACGCACAGTAAATGTCACTTAAGGTTCTCAGTTTTGAGTTTGATTCATCCTTTAATCTGGGACTTTGCCAGCAGTAAACAGCTTCCACTGATCAAAAGATTCAATCCTGCGTCGTGTGTCTCTTCTCATCATTTGTGTCCACATTGTGCCTTTGACCTTGGAAATACTGTGCCTGGATTTCCTTCCTTGGGTTTAGCTGCCTCTACTTCTAAATCTGCCTCCTTGAAAAGCAAACGTTTGGACAGCTATCCCTCTTAAATTAGTGAACTTTTTCTCTAAAAAGAACAGTGGTTTGGCTTTATCTTAAAGTTGATTTTTTTTTCACTACAACTTTAACTTTTTTTCTTCTTTGCCTTTATTTTCAGTGCAAAACCCATTAATAAGTTAGTTTATTTTTGATCTTGCCATTTTTTTCCCCCAGGATATTTCACTTTCAATGAATGCAGGATTATTTTTCAATGTTTTCATATATTTAAATGTTTTCCAGTAATAACACAAATCTAGTTGTTATTTTTCTACAGTTCTCAAGGCTGGAACAGAACTCTGGAGTGAGGAAATCGACAGAAAGTAGGAAAATGTGGAATTTAAAATGAAACATAAAATAAAATGGCCCATAATTGAACAGCTGAAAGATTGTAGAAAAATATGGCTTCACTTGATTATGAGTCTAAAAGGCTATATACAGGTACAGGTGGGTAATTCAGGATGGCAAAATAATATTTTTCTTGTTGGAGGAATTAAATGCAAAAGGCATGCAGCTATGCTTCAGTTACACTGAACATTCTCAAGACCACAATCATCTGCTTATTTAAGAAAGCAGATCAGGGCAGGTTTAGTAGATAAATACCTGTGGAAGAGACTAGTTGTGGTTTCAAAAATAAACAATGGTTATAATTAACAATAACCTACCAATTGAAATGAAAATGAGGCAAAAAAACTTGTCTTCCTCAAAGAGAGATGGAAGTAGAACATTTGACTTTAAGGCAAAGACAGGTTTGTGACAAGCAAGATAGGTGATGAAAGGGTAAACATGGATATTGAACTTACAACTATTGATAATGGAAATTGGAACGCAAGAGAGGCATACTAAAAGCATAACAAGCTATTTTAAAAATAATTTCTACAAATGCATAGGGGAAAAGATGAGCAAAATTTATTTCATTAAGTTTGTTTACATTAAAACTGAAGCAAAACTTGGAGATGATGCCAAGATTTTTCTGAAATGTGACTGGACGAGTAACTGGTGGGCATGGGTAAGTGCGGGGTGGGTAAAAGTAGAAATCCAGACAAGACCATAAGACATGAGAGCTGAATTAGGCCATTTGGCCCATTGAGTCTGCTCTGCCATTCAATCATGGTTGATACTTTGCTCCCCCTTCTACCCCATTCTCCAGCCTTCGCTCCGTAACCTTTGATGCTGTGTCAATCAAGAACCTATCAATCTCTATCTTGAATACATCCAACAACCTGGCTACTACAGCTACCTGTGGTAACAAATTCTGGAAATTCACTGGCTTCTGGCTAACAAAATGCCCCATTGTCTGTTTTAAATAGATGCTCCTCTAGCCTGAGGCTGTGTGCTCTTGCCGAAGACCCCTTCCCCCCCCCCCCCCCCCCCCCACCACCACCATGGGAAACATCCTTTCCACATCTACTCTGCCTAGGCCTTTCAACATTTGAAAGGTCTCAATGAGATCCTCCATCATCCTTCTAAATTCCAGTGAGTACGGACTCAGAGCAATCAAACATTCCTTGTGTGATAGCCCTTTCAATCCTGGAATCATCCTTGTGAACAGTTTTTTTTCTGAGAAGAGGAGTCCAAAACTCTTCACAGTGCTCAAGGTGAGGCCTCACCAGTGCCTTATAAGGTCTTAGTATCACATCCCTGCTTTTGTAGTCAAGCCCTATGGAAATAAATGCTACTATAGCAATTGCCTTCCTCACCACCAACTTTAGCTACCAATTAACCTTTAGGGTGTTCTGCGCAAGGACTCCCAAATCCCATCTCAGATTTTTGGACATAACACTTCGAGTGCTGCATTTGCTACCCTTTTTGATTCTGTGTCCCTAATGCACTGATAATCACCTTGCTGGTTGCAATTATGTCCTGTCAACTGCCTGCTCTTCCTGACAATCTGACTATACACTATTTTTACTTTGTTACTATCTGTCCTATCCTGAGTCCCTTCACTCCAGTTCCTATTCCCCTGCCAAATTAGTTTAAACTCTCTCCAGCAGCTCTGACAAACATTCCCTGAGAATATTGGTCCCCCTCAGGTTCAGATGCAACCCATCCCTTTTCTACAGTTAATGCTTCTCCCAGAAGAGATCCCAATGATCAAAGAACCTGAAGCACTGCCCCCTGCACCAGCTTCTTAGCCATGTCAACTTAGTGATTCATGCACAAGGACAACTAAAGACCTCTTAAACACCTATATCTCAGTGCCACTTTCCAATATGAACCCATATCCCCTCAATATACAAGAAGTTATTTTCCACATGGAAGATGCTCAGTGACCAAGTCACCACTGCTCTTGGATACAGAAATGAAAAGGAAATCTTGCCCAATTTCCCTCGATCAATAAAGTATGTCTGTCTGTATTAATCTGCCAGATCATCCTGTTTCTACCCTCACTGGCGTGTGGCATAGACAGCAATCTAGAAATTACTACCCTGGAGGTCCTGCTTCACAGCTGTCTGCCTGGCTCTTTAGATTCTCTTTTCAGGACCTCATTGCTTTTCCTTCCCATGTCATTGGTGCCAGTACGTACCAAGACATCTGGCTGCTCTCCCTCCCCCTCCAAAATGCTGTGGACAAGATCTGAGACCTCCCTGAACCTGGGAAGCTACTTAACATCTGGGTGTCCTTTTCATGTCCACAAAATCACCTGCCTGTTCTTCTGACTATTGAGTCCCCTATCACTATTTTACCAGACAAGTAGAGCTTTTATTATAATGCTAATTCATTTTAATTTCTGTATCCAAGGGCAGTGGTGACTTGGTCACTGAGTATCTTCCATGTGGAAAATAATTTGTTTATTGAGGGGATATGGGTTCATATTGGAAAGTGGCACTGAGATATAGGTGTTTAAGAGGTCTTTAGTTGTCCTTGTGCATGAATCACTTAAGTTGACATGAAGATTGAGCAAGCTATTAGGAAGGCAAATGTATGTTGGCCTTTACTACAAGAGGATTTATGTTTGAAAGTAAAGATGCCTTACTGAAATTTTATAGGGCCCAGGTGAGACTGAATTTGAAATATTTTGTACAGGACTAGTCTCCATATCTGAAGATTAATTTTTCATAGTGTATAAAGAATCTGCAGATTAGTTTGGTCTTTTTATTTATTATTATAGGAAACTAACTGGTTATTTCCACCCCCCCCCCCCCGATATTCTTGAGCCTTCTTAACCAGGGCCAATACAAGGATATATTGTGTTGTTCTTCCCTTTGTGGAAGAATACAATTTCAAAATGAAAAGCAAAAAAAAAATTGCAGGAGAACTTGGGGTTGAGCAGCATCTGTCTTGGGGATGGTATTGGGGTAGTGTGGGGTCATAGGGTAGTAACTGTTTCTGAGCATGGTGGTGTGGAGCCTAGACCTCTGTACCTCCTGTGTGATGATAGGAAAGAGGGTGTGGTCCAGATGGTGGGGGACTTTTGATAGATGTTGTCCTCCTGAGACTTTGCCGCTTAGAGATATTCTCAATAGTGTGTTGTGCTATACCCTTGATGGAAATGGCCAAGTCTACCTCTATGTTATTTTGTTTTGAAATTCAGGTTGCTATGGGCCAAATAGGCAAATTAGACTGGCATATACAAGTTCCTCCAGCTTGTTTGTACGTGTTGATTGGACTGGCAGAGATGGCAGTTTTGGTCAGCAAGGACCATTCGGGTCAGATGGTCACCTGTTTCCATACTCTATTGCTCTAAGACTCAAAAAATAAAAGTTAATTGCTCTATGGTCCCCTTTCCTGTCTCACTTTCTTTTACTGAAATAGTGGTGTCCCTCCTTTCCAAAAGAGTTAGGTTATGAAAGCTATTCTCCAAGTCACAGGAAAAATTTAGTTTATTGAATTTTGGAAAATGATTACTAGGCATTCACCGTCTCTATAACTGTCTCTTTTGAAAACAGATCTCTGGTATTATTCAAGTCTGAGGAAAGAGGTGATAAAATTATTAGCTCCAGATGTAATGCATTAAGAGGCATGGAAAGGTTGTTTGGAGAGAGGGGAAAATAAAATCTGCAGGTAGTCCAGCACCAATTTCATTGTTCCTACATTGACATTGCAATATTTAAGACACCAGTACATAGCCCCTGCTCCATGCTATGAAATAATAGCTTGTCTTTTACCTCAGGGCTGCTTTGCTTTACTAACTCATATCCCCGTAATTTTCTTTAATATCCTAAAATCCATCAATTTCCACATAGAAAATACTTAGTGTCCAAGTCTCTATAGTACTCTTTGTTACACAATCCACAACTGCACCACCTAATGAGTCAAAGATGTTCCCCCCCCACCCCGCCCCAGCTCATGGATAAGGACAGGGCCAGTCCTTTAGTTGATACACAAGATGCCACTTATTTTCCCTCCCTAAGCAAGGTCCTAAAAGTGGAATCTATCAAAGAGCACCATCATCTAGCCCATGCTCTCTTCTCACCATTTCCTTATGACGGAAGCTCCAAGAGCTCACACCACCAAGTTTAGCAATGATTATTATCCTACAACCATCATTGCTCCTGAACCAGTGTGGATAATTTCACTCACCACAACTCTGAACTGGTTCCACAATCTACAGACTCATTTTCAAAGTCTCTACAACTTGTGTAGTCAGTGTTAGTTATTTTTAATTTGCACAATTTGTCTCCTTTTGCACATTGGTTATTTGTTTGTCTTTGTTTATGTATATTTTGTCATTTCTGTTGTATTTCATTATTTTGTAAATGTCTACATGAAAATGAATCTCCAGGTAGGATCTGGTAATGTGTGTACTCCAAAAACAGATTTGCACTGATGATGCACACCTCCAGGATCACTACAGCTTCTTGCCCTGCCATCCGATTTTTGGACCAACTTGCACCAATTGTAACTCTACTTTGGACTATAGTTCCCTCAGTTTACACCAATGTTATGTTTATTTTAACACAGAAACATAGAAAACCTACGGCGTAATACAGGCAAAGTTGTGCCGAACATGTCCCTACCTTAGAAATTACTAGGCTTACCCATCGCCCTTTATTTTTCTAAGCTCCAAGTATCTATCCAAAAGTCTCTTAAAAGACCCTATCGTATCCACCTCCACCACCGTTGCCGGCAGCCCATTCCACGCACTTACCACTCTCTGCATTTTAAAAAAAACAACTAATCCCTGGTATTTCCTCTGTATCTGCTCTCCAGCACCTTAAAACCTGTGTCCTCTTCTGGCAACCATTTCAGCCCTGAGAAAAAGCCTCTGACTATCCACATGACCAATGCCTCTCATCATCTTGTACCTTTTGTATATAATTCATATTTGTAATATACTGTGTTGCAAAAAGCTAATTTTCATGTTTTTTACCCAGGGTATGTTTACCCTTGACTCTGAACTTGTATTTTCCTTTCTTCTCTATGTACCTGTCCACATGTCTTTTAAGAGCTTTGATTGTCCCTTCCTCAACCATGTCCTCTGGCAGCTCAACCCCATGTATACACACCACCTGCTGTGTGCTTATATAAAAATGCTTCACAGGTCTCTTTTAAAGTTTTCCACTTTGCTTTAAGCCTGTGTCCTTTAGTTTTTGTTGCCCTTGAGTGTGGAAGGGATGCTGGAAAGAGATATTAATTTGCCCTGCCAATGCCCCTCTTGACTTTATACAGCTCTGCAATATCATTGCTGTTCTCTGCTCTACAGTGAATAAGTAGAACAAGGTCATGTTTCCCTGCAGCTTGTTCATTCAATGAGTTTGTGGCCAGTGTTTTACCCCCAATGCCACATTCCTGCACTGACCCAGATCTCCTCAATTCCCTTCAATATCAAACACAACAATTTTGATGATGTCAGACAGGGGTGGACTGGGATAAGTTGATTTCTGGCTTGGTAAGTGGAAGGTCTTCAAAAGTGAAATATTAAGTACAGAATTTGTATGTTCCTGTTAGAATAAAAGACAAGACTAATGGGTTCAGAGAGCCTTTTGAGAAATACTGAGGCTCTGGTTAAGGAAAAGGAAGTACTTTGCAGGTGTAGGCAATGAGGTACTAACGAGGTGCTTGAGTATAAGAAATGTAAGAGGAAAATCAGGACGGCTAAAAATAAGCATGATGTTAGACCATGCCACAATGTGGTTACTCTGGCAGACAAGGTGAACGAGAATCCTAAGAGCATATGCAGTTGTATTAAGAATAAAATGATAGCAAGGGACAAAACTGGTGCACTTGAAGATCGACGTGGTTGTCTATGCATGCAGCTGAGGTGGGAGAGATCTTAAGTGGAATTTTTGCATCTGTATTTAATTGGTAGATGGACGCAGTCTTTCGAAGTGAGGGGGGAGAAAAACAGTATTGAGGTCATGGACCATATCCAGATTGTGGAAGAGATGCTTACTGCCTTAAAATAAATCCCCAAGGCCCACCTGGACCTCCTGTGAAATTGAAATTGACAAAGGTGTTTAAAACATCCTTATCTATAGGTGAAGAGCTGGAAAGGCTCTTGCAGTGATTTGGAAGTGGAGTTTTGGTGTGCCATAACTAAGTTTGCTGATGACTATAAACAGAGTGGAAAAGCAAATTATGCAGAGAGTTTACAAAGTGATATTGATGGGTTAACTGAATGGCCAAGGGTCAGGTAGATGGAGTACAATATTGGTAAATGCCAGGTCATCCAATTTGGAAGACAAAATAGATGATCAGATTACTTAAATTGTCAAAAATGTTGGCATACTGTTGTGCAGAGGGACTTGTGCATGAATCATCATAGATTTAGTTTACATGTGCAGCAGGTTATCAAGAAGGCAGGTGGAATGTTGGAGTACAGTCAAGTGAGTCATCATCAAAGAATGTAGCACAACTGTAAACCTACCTAGAACAGGCCATCCTCAAAAACTGAATATGCAAGAAAGGGACAAGTGAGGGAGGCCACCAAGAGACCTAGAACAACTCTGAAGAAGTATCAGTGGCTGAGATGGGGGAGGCGAAGCATGCAACAACTATGGCCTAGGTGCTTCACTAGTTGCAACTTTATGGGAGAGTAGCAGAGAGAAAGCTTTGGGTGGGTGGGAAACTCACATGAAATCTGAGTTTACCAGAAGGCATGTAGGAGACTGGTGTCAGCTGACAAAAGGTCCTATGGTCTGATTAAACCAAAACTGAGCTTTTAGGCCATCAGACTAAATGCTGTGTTTGGCATGGGCCAAACATTGCACATCATCAAAAACACACCATCCCTACTGTGAAGCATGGTGGAGGCTGCATCGTGCTGTGGGGATGCTTCACTGCAGCAGACCCTGGAAGGCTTGTCGAGGTAGAGGGTAAAATGAATTCAGAAAAATATAGGGAAATGCTGGAGGAAAACCTGATGCAAGAGAACTGCGACTTGGGAGAAGATTTGTTTTCGAACAAGACAATGACCCCAAGCTTAAAACCAATGCTATAACAGAATAGCTTAAGAACAACAAAGTTAATATCCTGGAGTGGCAAGTCAGAGTCCAGACCTCAATCCAATTGAGAATTTGTGGCTGGACTTGAAAAGAGCTATTCACTCGGTCTCCAAGCAATCTAGCAGAGCCTGAGTAGTTTTGTAAAGAAGAATGGGGGCAGGGAAATTGCAGGGTCCAGATGTGCAAACCAGGTAGAGACCTATTCATATAGACTCATACATACAGGCTGTAATTGCTGTTGAAGATGCATCAACTAAATTGTGACTGGGAGGGAGTGAATACTTGTGCAATCAATTATTTTGTGTTTTATATTTGTAATTAATTTGGACCACTTTTCTCTTCTGTTTTGACATGAAAGTCTTTTTCTGTTGATCAGAGTAAAAAAAAACCTAAATTAGATCCATTGTGATTCAATGTTGTAAAACCATAAAACATGTAAATTCCAAGGAGTGTGGATACTTTTTATCGGCACTGTATGTTAAATACGTAGTGTAAAAAAAAGCGCGAATTAGTGTTCATGGGTTCAATGTCCATTCAGAAATCTGATACAGAGGGGAAGAACTGTTCTTGAATTGCTGAGTGTGTGCTTTCAGCTTCTGTACCTTCTTCATGATGACAGCAATGAGAACAAGGCTTGGCCTGGGTGATGGGGGTCCTTAATAGCCGTTACCTTTTTTTTTGATGCATCGCTCCTTGATCCTGGATACTAAGGAAGCTCATACCCATGATGGAGCTGATAAGTTTACAACCCTTTGCAGCTTAATTTGCTCCTGTACAGTAGCCACCCAGCCCCCTTTCATACCAGGTGATGATGCAGCCAGTTAGAGTGCTCTCCATTCATAATGCATCTGTAGAAATTTGCGAGTGTTTTTGGTGACACAGCAAATCTCCCCAAACTCCTAATGGACTATACTGACAGTTGTAGGGATATCGATTATCTCGGCCCAGGATAGAAGATGAGTACATGGAGGGCCATGGGAATTGTACACCTAAATGGCATTGGGGTTGAGAATCGCCTTTGAACTTGGTGACCAATGAAGGAGACTTAGATGGCCTAACCCATTCCATCCTGTATTCTAATGAGGTTCCTTTATTAAGACCAAAAGATTGTGCCCATTATTACATTTTAACAAAATTGTTTAAAATTAACAATATGCACTTCTACAAATTTTTCTTAATGTTACTTTGGGCTTTTTATATCTTTTCCTTTGTTTTGAAATCCTATGCATAATGGCAGAATATTACTCCAATAAATGTTTCATTGATTAATTTGCCACATTTGTTGCATTAACTGGTCACAAGATGAGCAATGATGCCATTAGCTCCTGTTGGTAAGTAAATTAATGAAGTGATGTAAATGAATCATATCATCAATCAGATTAATGCAAACCACGCATACTGATTTCTAACATAAAATGTGAGTAACTCATTGAATAAGTGAATTATAGACATTTCAGGCACAATATGAGGTAGTTTGGTCAATGTGTCCAAACCAAATACATGAGTTTTCAGATTAATGCTGTTTGCAGCTCCTGTGCCATAGCCCTAAACAACAAGATGAAGTTGTAAACTGGATTAGACATTGGCAAACACGAGGAAATCTGCAGAAGCTGGAAATTCAAACAACACACACAAAATGCTGGTGGAACACAGCAGGCCAGGCAGCATCTATAAGGGGAAGCACTGTCAACATTTTGGGCAGAGACCGAGTCCTGATGAAGAGTCCCGGTCTAAAACGTCAACAGTGCTTCTCCTTATAGATGCTGCCTGGCCTGCTGTGTTCCACCAGCATTTTGTGTGTGTTGTTAGACATTGGCTGTGAGAGGGAAGGAAGAGAGTGGTGAGAGGTTTGCCCCTCTGACTGGAGGCCTGTGACTAGTGGAGTGCCACAGGGATTTGTGCTTGGTGCTGTATTGTCTGTCATCTACATCAATGTTCTGGATTATAACATGGTTAACTGGATCAGCAAATTATGGATGACACCACAATTGGGGGTGTAGTGGATAGTAAAGAAGGCTATCATAGCTTGCAGAGGGATCTGCATCATCTGGAACATGTGATTGAAAAATGGCAGATGAAATGTAATACAGACAGGTGCAAGGTTTTGTACTTTGGTAGGACCAGTCAGGATAGGTTTCATACAGTGAGTGCTGGAGCACTGAGGAGTGTGGTAGAACAAGAGGATCTGGGAATACAGATCCATAATTTGCTTAAAGGAACATCACAGGAACATGTGCTTTTGACATATCGGCTTTCAGCAATCAATGATTAAGTACAGGAAATGGAATTTTGTTGAAACTGTCTAAAATATTGGTGAGCCCTAATCTGGAGTATTGTGTACAGTTTTGGTCACCTACCTAAAGGAAAAATGTAAACAAAGTTGAAAGAGTACAGACATTTTACAAGGATGTGGCCGGGTCTGGAAGACCTGAGTTAAAAGGAAAGATTGACTACGTTAGGACATTATTCCTTGGCATGTGGGACATTTGATAGAGGTATAGATAGGGTAAATGCAAGCAAACCTTTTCCAGTGAGGTTGGGTTAAGCATGAAAGGTGAAAAATTTAAGGGGAACATTAGGGGAAACTTCTTCACTCAGAGGATCGTGGTAGTGTGGAATGAGCTGCCAGCACAAGTGGCGCATACAAACTCGATTTCAATTGTTAAGAGAAATTTGGATAGGTACATGGACTGTAGGGGTATGGAGGGCTATAGTCCCAGTGCAGGTGGTTGGGAGCAAGATAAAATAAGAAACTTTATTTATCCGGAAGGTAATTATTGTTACTCAGTCAGAAATGTGTACTTTAAAGTACAAAATATAAGCATTGAGATATGAAAAAAGGATACAATGTGCATTAAAAGCTAACAGTACAAAATACAGATGTACAATGAAACCATATTCTTAAGGAGGAGGAGTTGTAGAGTCTTACAGCCGCAGGGAGAAAGAATCTCCTATGCCTTTAGGTGGTGCACCTCAGTGAAACCAGTCTGTTTAAAGTAGGTAGTTTAAATGGTTTTAGCATGGCCTAGATGGGCTGTTTCTGTGCTGTAGTTCACCATGACTCTAAGCAGTTGAACATTAATTAACCATAAATGCAATGAATGTTTCTGCATCCACCACCCTCTTAGCAACGAGTAACAAAACAAATTTTTGACTGACCTTTCTGGAGCTTATTTTGATTAAAGGCTGGTTTTATTCCCTCATCTCCACTATGGTTCTTCCTATTGCTTACAATTAGTGCACCCAAGTTATTGGGCTCTTAACTAAGGGAAGTGGGTTAAACTCATTCAGCTTTTCATAATTGTGTACATATTAATCAAATTGCATATTAGCTTTGAAAATCACAAGTGCAAAAGTCAGAGGTTTGAAATTGATCATGAAAATGCTGAAAAGACTGACTGGCTTTCTGTTTGCAACCATTTGTGTTCCTAGTTTTAAGGAAATGAAATGGAGAATGAATGACGAGCATAGAGAACCCCACTCCACTGGAGTGCCGGCTGGTTTGGTGTCCAAGGTGGAGTCTGTGTTTCTCCCTATTATTCACTCGCCAGAAGGCAAGCTGTATTGAGTTTGACTAATACAACATTCATGGACTCGGACTTGGACTGTTTTTTGTGTGACTGTATTTTGCTGATATTTTACTTGTGCTGTGTCTGATTGTTGGGACTGTGATTTGCACTGTGTCCCTGGAGTATCGCTGTTTCATTTGGCTGTATTCATGGGTATTTTGAGAGGGATAGATAGAGTTGATGTGAATAGGCTGTTTCCATTGAGAGTAGGGGAGATTCAAACGAGAGGACATGATTTGAGAGTTAGGGGGTAGAAGTTTAAGGGAAATACGAGGGGGTATTTCTTTACTCAGAGAGTGATAGCTGTGTGGAATGAGCTTCCTGTAGAAGTAGTAGAGGCCAGTTCAGTTGTGTCATTTAAGGTAAAATTGGATAGGTATATGGACAGGAAAGGAGTGGAGGGTTATGGGCTGAGTGCAGGTAGGTGGGACTAGGTGAGATTAAGAGTTCGGCACGGACTAGGACGGCCGAGATGGCCTGTTTCTGTGCTGTGATTGTTATATGGTTATATGGTATTCATGTATGTTTGAATGACAATTAAATGAAGTTGAAAACGCAGACCTTTCATTCACTTTGCACTGCCTTGGAGTAAGTAAGAGGGTAAAGTGTAGCTGCCTTTTTCCAAGTGGGAGTGATGCAGAGAGACCCAATGTTGGGGGATGTGAGCTGTAGTGGACCAAGCAGTAGTAGGAATGATTTTTATGGTTTTAAGGATCAAGCCTAAAGGTTGTTTGTGGTCTAAGGGGCAGAAAATAAGAGAAAAGGCCAGCTACAAGAGATGAGGGGGTATGGGAGTGATGCTTGATAGGGTGGGAAAGCAGTGTAAGATGGGTGATTGCGTAAAGCTTTAACATTGAGAATGCTCTGGCATTAGCAGAGCAGAGTATGGTGGAGGGGGGCAGACAGGGAAGCAGACAGCCCAGTAGCATCTACAACAAGGTTATGTTATGCGATTGGCAAAAAGAACAGATTTAAATGAGAGCTGGCATTCAAGGACATCTTGCCCTGGACACTGATCTTCATTGACCTTTCTCAGTGTAGCCTCCACGCTCCACTTTCAGAATTTTGTATGAGTCATGTGAAAATATGTGGGCAACTGGCCACACACACAAAATGCTGGAGGAATCCAGCAGGTGGGGCAAAATCTATGGTCACATTTCAGGTTGGGACCCTTCAGCAAGACTGGAAAGGAAGGAAGTGGAAGTCAGAATAAGAGGGGAGGGGAGGAGTACAAGCTGGTAGATGAGGGTGGTGGTGGTTGGGTGGATAGATGACTCAACTATCAGATTCCAACTTCTTCAGTCCTTTAACTCCTCCATCAATCACCTCTTTGAATCCCACATTATTCCTCCCCTCCATTCCTCACCCACCTACCTAACCCCCTTACATGGACTACATTTGAACAAATGAATTGCTTCAGCTCAATGTTTGCATGCCACCCCACTGCAGATGTGATGTAAAGATTTCTATCTGTAGGCAGCTTAAATTTTAAGAAGAATGCTCCACACTCGGAGCTAGCCCAAAAAAAATCTAGGAGGCTGCATTAGTTTAGCCAGCTAACTCTTGTTCTGAGTATGTGTTTCCAAGAACTGGGTAAATGCCACAGAGTCCAGGTGTTACAAATGGCTCCTGTGGTGTCAGATGTCTATTTGCTATTGACTTGTGGTTTTAATGTAATGAGTTTCATGGCTAGTTGTTCTGTAATAACGATATGGTACTTATGATATCAAACTTAAAAAAAAAGTAGACTATTTGAATATGAAAGGAGACCGGTGATATTAAAGAAATTATAGCTATGGTAGATAGGGTCCAATATTAGTCAGTGCCAAGGTGATCATTGTGGTTTAAGAAATTATTTATAATTGCATTCTAAGTGGTGGAATCAACCTAATTTTTGATAGCATCTTGTGTTGATGAGGCCATTTTTTAAAAAAAATAGGAAATAGAATTTTGCTTTAACACCTAAGGTTACTTGGCTGGCTGGCAGTTTGTCCACACTGGACTTCGGGGCATGTGGTCTTCGGTGCAAATCCGGCCTGAACACTTCACATCTGTGCTTACAACTTGGCCCTTTTATTAATTTAAAAAAACCAGACAAATGTGAAGAAACTGGCAAGGTTGCTGCCCCATATGCCACAAGAGAGGAACATCAAACAAAACAAACTAAAGGCACGTAATGTTTAAAAGCCAAGAGGTACTTATGAGCTTAAGTAAGATGTCAGTAAAGGTGAGCAGCTCGTTAAAGGAGAAACGGACTACAGTGCTTCTACTTTCTTGGCTCTCTTTGACTTTAACCTTCTGTATTCTGGAAGATAATCTTCTTACTGATTCTGAAAAGAATATACTGTACTGCTGCTTGTCTATTCCCTTAGAACACTAATAATTCTATTAAATGACTTGATGCTTGCAAACTGCTTTGACCTGAACTAAAACTTAAGATTATAAGACTATTTTGCCCTGAATTATAACTTGTAAGGTCATAAGATACAGGGGCAGAATTAGGCCATTGGGCTCATTGAGACTGCTCCACCATTACACCATGGCTGATCCAGTTTTCTTGTCTGCAGTCTCCTACTTTCTCCCTGTATCCCTTCATTCCCTGACCAATGAAGAAACCATCATCCTCTGCCTTTATAGACGGCCTTCATGGCTGCCTGTGATAAAGGATTTCACAGATTCAGCACTCTCTGGCTAAAGAAATTCCTCTTCATCTCCATTCTAGAAGTATGTCCCTCTATTTTGAGGCTGTCTTCTGGTCTTAGACTCTCCAACTATAGGAAACATCCTCTACACATCCACTCTCTCAAGGCCTTTCACCATTCGATAGGTTTCAATTGGGTCACCCCTCATTCTTTTAATTCCAGTGAATACAAGCCCAGAGCCATCAAATGCTCTTGATATGACAAGCTGTTAATCCGGGAGTCATTTTCGTGAACCTCTTTTGAACCCTTTCTAATTTCAGCACATTCTTTCTAACATAAAGGGCCCAAAACTGCACACAATACTCCAAATGATGCCTTGCTAGTGCTTCATATAGTTTTAACATTAAATCCTTGCTTTTTTTGAATCCTCTTGAAATGAATGTCAGCATCACACTTGCCTTCCTCACCACAGTCTCAACCCTCAAATTAACCTTTAGGTGGTGCTGCACAAAGACTTCCGTTGCACCTCAGAGTTTTGTATTCTCTCTATTTAGAAAATAGTCAAGCCTTTCATTTTTTCGATCAAAGTACATGACCACACACTTCCTGGGACTGTATTTAATCAGCCTCTTTTTTTTGCCCATTCTCCTAATTTATCTAAGTCCTTCTGTTGCCTCTCCACCTATCTTCATATTGTCTGCAAACTTTGCAACAAAGGCATCAATTCCATCAACAAATCATTAACATAAAAAGAATTCAACCCAGCATGAACCCCTGAGGAACACCACTAGTCACCTGCAGCCAACCAGAAAAGGCTCCCTTTATTCCCACTCTTTGCCTTCTGTCAATCAGCCACTGCTTTATTCATGCTAGAATCTTTTCTGTAATACCATGGGCTTGTAGCTTGTTGAACATCTTCATCTTGTCAAAGGCCTTCAGGAAATCCAAGTGCACAACATCAACCAAATCTCCTTTGTCTCTCCTGTTTGTTATTTCTTCAAAGAATTCCAGTAGAATTGTCTGTCTTCAGGAAACTGTGGACTATGGCCTATTTTATCACATGCCTCCAAGTACCGTGTGGACTATGACCTTGTCCAAGTACCTGTCACGTGTCCAAGTACCTGAAACTACATCTTGATCAATCGACTCCCAAACACTGAGGTCAGATTAACAGGCCTGTAGTTTTCCTTTATCTTTCTCTTATGGAACTATTCCAGAATCTAGTAATGCTTGAACGATTATTACTAATACCTCCATAATCTTTCAGCCATTTCTTCTTTGAAACATATAGTTTACAACATCTGGTCCAGGTGACTTGTCTACCTTCAGACCTTTCAGTTTCCCAAGAACCTCCCTAGTAATGGTAACTTCACACACTTCATGACCCCTGACACCTGGAACTTTCATCATACTTCTAGTGTCTTCTGCAGTGAGTACTGATGCTAAAGACTTATTCAGTTCGTCCCCATGACTACCTTTCCAGCATTGTTTTCCAGTGGTCCTGTACCCACTCTTGTCTCTCTTGCACTTTTTGTATCTGAAGAAACTTCTAATATCCTCTTTAATATTTTTCTGCTAGTTTACTCTCGTATTTCATCTTTACCTTCTGAATGACTTTTTTTAGTTGCCTTCTGTTGGTATTTGAAAGCTTCCCAAGCCCCTAACTTCCCACTAATTATTGCTCTATTATCTGCCCTCTCTTTAGTTTTTATGTTGGCTTTGACTTCCTTGTTAACCACAATTGTGTCAACTTGCCTTTAGAATACATCTTCCTCTTTAGGATTAGATATCCTGTGACTTCCAATTTGCTTCCTGAAATTCCAGCTATTGCTCTCCCAGTGTTCTTTTTCCTATCAATTCTGGCCAACTTCCACAACAACTCGGACTTCAACTACTGCACAGAGTCTTGCCATCTTCAGAAGTTTTCTGATGACTCTGCCATAGTTGGATGCATCAGCAAGGGAGAGGAGGCCGAGTACAGGGCTACGGTGGGAAACTTTGTCACATGGTGCAAGCAGAATCATCTTCAGCTTAATGTGAAAAAGACTAAGGAGCTGGTGGTGGACCTGAGGAGGGCTAAGGCACCGGTGACCCCTGTTTCCATTTAAGGGGTCAGTGTGGACATGGGGTATTACAAATACCTGGGGATATGAATTGACAATAGACTGGACTGATCAAAGAACTCTGAGGCTGTCCACAAGAAGGGTCAGAGCCGTCTCTACTTCCTGAGGAGACTGTGGTCCTTTAACATCTGCCAGGCGATGCTGAGGATGTTCTATGAGTCTGTGGTGGCCAGTGCTATCATGTTTGCTGTTGTGTGCTGGGGCAGCAGGCTGAGGGTAGCAGACACCAACAGTATCAACAAACTCATTTGTAAGGCCAGTGATGTTGTGGGGGTGGAACTGGACTCTCTGACGGTGGTGTCTGAAAAAAGGATGCTGTCCAAGTTGCATGCCATCTTTGACAATGTCTCCCATCCACTCCATAATGTACTGGTTAGGCACAGGAGTACATTCAGTCAGAGACTCATTCCACTGAGATGTAACACTGAGCATCATAGGAAGTCATTCCTGCCTGTGGCCATCAAACTTTACAACTCCTCCCTCGGAGTGTCAGACACCCTGAGCCAATAGGCTGGTCCTGGACTTATTTCCACTTGGCATAATTTACTTGTTATTTAATTATTTATGGTTGTTATATTGCTATATTTCTACACTATTCTTGGTGCGACTGTAACGAAACCCAATCTCCCTCGGGATCAATAAAGTATGCCTGTCTGTAATTCCCTTTACTGCACTGTAATATTGACACATCTGCCTTTGCTTCTCAAATTGCAGGATGAATTCAGTCATTTTAATCACTTTCTCCTCAGGGGTCTTTTACCTTAAGGTCTGTAATCAATTCTGGTTCATTGTACAGCACCCAGTCCAGAATAGCTGAAAGCCCTAGTGGACCCAACCATGTGCTGTGTTAAAGATGCATCTCATAGGCATTCGAGGAACTCCCCTTCTTGGAACCCCTAACCAGCCTGATTTTCCCAATCTATCAGCATATTAAAATTGCCCCATGACCATTATAATTTTGCCCTTTTAGCATGCATTTTCTAACCCTTATTGCAACATGTAGACCACATCATTACCATTGTTTTGGGGTCAGTATATAACTCCCATCAGTGTCTTATTTTTTTCTCCCCTTTGCAGTCCCTTAGCTCAATCCATCATGATTCAATGCCTTCTGACCCTACGTCACCTCTTTCTATCGGTTTTACTTTCATTTTTTATCAACAGAGCCACACTACCCACTCTGCCTTCCTGCCTATCCCTTCAATACAGAGTGTATCCTTCGACATTGTGTTCCCAGCTATAAGCTTTCAAATATGATTCAGTGATGCCTTCAACATCATACAGTATATGTCAATTTGTAACAGTGCTGCAGGTTTATTGACATTCTTTACACAGTGCACATTCAAATATGACACTATTAGACCTGTATTCATCCTTTTTGATTTTGTCTGCCTTTTATATCACAATTCATCCCATTGACTGCAATTTTACCCTATCATCAGCATGTTCTTGCTTGCAGTGTCACTACAAGTTTCCTCTGTTCGTAAGCCAACTACCTCATCTTCAGCACTATCACGGCAGTTCCCATAACCCTGTCAAATTCAGAGTTTTAGGATAATTACACAATAAATAGATGCTTGGACCTGTGAGTGGCAAAGAAACATGAATTGAGTCTGATTTTGATCTCAGTAAATATGAATGCTTAGATTGAATGCAGGGAACACCAATTGATGTTTATTTGATTTCAGTTATATTGGAGTAAAAGGGAGCTGAGTTGACATTGGACCACTGGAAAATGCTGCTGGTGAAGTAGTAATGGAGGGAAATGAAATGGCAGGTGAAGTTAATGAGTACTTTGCATCAGTTTTCACTGTGCAAGACATTAGTGGTGTGCCAAAAGTCCCTGAGGGTCAGGGAGCAGGAGTGAGTGCCACTGCTATTACAAAGGAAAAAGTACTGGGCAAACTCAAAGGTCTGAAGGTGGACAAGTCACCTGGGCCAGATGGACTACATCCCAGAGTCCTGAGAGAGAATGCTGAAAAGATAACGGATTGCATTGGCCATGATCGTTCAAGAATAACTTGAATCTGGCATGGTCCCTGAGGACTGGAAGATTGCAAATGTCACTCCACCTTTTAAGAAGGGAGGAAGTCAAAAGAAAGCCTGTTAGTCTAACCACAATGGTTGGGTAAGTGTTGGAGTCCATTATTGGGGATGACATTTTGGGGTACTTGAAGACTTATGACAAAATAAGTCAAAGTCAGCAGGGTTCTGTAAAGGGAAATCTTGCCTGACGTATCTGAGAGTTCTTCAAGGAAGTTAACAAGCAGCATGGACACAGCAGAGGTAGCAGATGTCATTTACTTGGATTTTCAGAAAGGATTTCATAAGGTGCCACACAAGAGGCTGCTTAACAAGACAAAATTCTATGGTGTTCCAAGAAAGATACTGGCATGGATAGAGGAATAGATGAGCGGCAGGAGACAGCGACTGGGATCTAAAGGAGCCTCTTCTGGTTGGCTGCCAATGACTAGTGGTGTTCCTCTGGGATCAGTGACAACTCCATTTCACATTGCTTGTCAATTATTTGCATAATGGAATTGAGGGCTTTGTGGCAAAGTTTATGGATGATGTGAAGATAGGTGGTAGGGTAGGTAATGCTGAGGAAGCAATGAGATAGCAGCAGGACTTGAACAAATTGGAAGACTGGGCAAAAAAAAGTGTCAGATGAAATAATGTTGGGAAATTTCAGAGAAGCAGAAGAATTTGGGAGTCCTCGTGCAAAATTCCCAGAGGTTAATTTACAAGTTGAGTCTGTGGTAAAGAAGGCAATTGCAATGTAAGCATTTCAAGGGGAATAGAATATTATAACAAGGAGATAATGCTGAGCCTTTCATGACACTAGTCAGCCATATTTGGAGTACTGACCACAGTTTTGGGCCCCATGTCTCAGAAAGGATACGTTGTCATTGAAGTCCAGAGGAGGTTCACAAGGATAATTCTGGGAATGAAGGGGTTAACATATGAACACGAAATGCTGGCAGAACTCAGCAGGCCAGACAGCATCTATGGGAGGAGGTAGTGACGATGTTTTGGGCCGAAACCCTTCATCAGGTGATTAGATGACTTTATCTGACTCCTGATGAAGGGTTTTGGCCCGAAACGTCGTCACTACCTCCTCCCATAGATGCTGTCTGGCCTGCTGAGTTCTGCCAGCATTTTGTGTTTTTTACTTATTTCCAGCATCTGCAAGATTCACTTGTGTTGGATTAACATATAAGAAGAATTTGGCAGCTTTGGGCCTGTACTCACTGGAATTTAGAAGAATGAGGGGGGATCTCATTGAGACCTATTGAATATTGAAAGGACTAGAAAAGGTGGATGTGGAGAGGATGTTTCCTATGTTGGGGGAATCCAGAACTTGAAGGCACAGCCTTAAAATTGAGCGTCAACAGAGGCAAACAGGAATTTTTTCACCAGAGAGTAGTGAATCTGTGGAATGCTCTGCCATAGACAGTGGTGGAGGCCAAGTCTGAGGGTATATTTAAAGCTGAAGTTGATAGTGTTCTGATCGGTCCAGGCATCGAAAGATATGGTGAGAAGGCAGGTATACAGGGTTGAATGGTATCCAGGATCAGCCACAATGGAATGGCGGAACAGACTCGATGGGTTGAATTGCCTAATTCTGCTCCTATGTCTCATGGACTTTTGAACACAATTTTGGCAAATGCTGAGGATAGCAAGAATGACTTTACTAGTTTTTTAAAATAATCTCTGGTCTGTCATGGAGATTTAACTCTTTCTAACCACTTTAAATAGCAGTAATCCTTTTCTCCCAGTTGGACATCATGGAACCCAACCTCCACTCCATAGGCTTTATCAACACCTCTCACTGTTACAGTAAAGCAGCCAGCAGAATTGAAGACCCCACTCATAACCAACATCTTCTCCCATCAGGAAGAAAATACTAAATTCTAAATATAATTACCACCAACCTCAAGACAACAGCTACCCTGTTGTTGGAAGGTTTTTGAATGTTTTCCTAGTAAAGTCCTGACTTCACAATCTTCAACTGTTACACTTGATTTTTGTATTCTCTTACTGATTTATCTTGCATTACTTCACTGTACTGTGTAATAATTTGATCTGTATGCAAGACGAGTTTTTCATTGTATCTCTACATGTGACAATAAACCAATTCAAGTTGATATTGGGACACCATCCAAGATCAGGGACCCCCACCACCCAGGCGTTGCTCTCATCTCACTGCTGCAATCTGGGGATAAAAAGGTACAGAAGCCTCAGGCCTCACACCACCAGGTTCAGGAACAGTTATTATCCCTCAGCCATCAGGCTCTTGAAATAGAGGTGATGCCCAGAGCCTGGACTGATACCTTACTGCCCTATTGTCTTGTTTATTATTTATTGTAATGCCTGCACTGTTTTGTGCACTTTATGCAGTCCTGGGTTGGTCTGTAGTCTAGTGTAGTTTTTTTCTGTGTTGTTTTTACGTAGTTCAGTCTAGTTTTTGTACTGTTTCATGTAGCACCATGGTCCTGAAAAAAGTCTCGATTTTACTGTGCACTGTACCAGCAGTTATAGTTGAAATGACAATAAAAAGTGACTTGATTTGATAGTTCACACAAGTTCTCCTGCTCCATTGCTGAACTGTTCCACACAGTCACAATTCCATTTTCAAGGACTACATTTCATTGTTTTGATATTTACAGTATTCCTTATTTACTATTTTTCTTTTGAGTTTGTTTTTGTCATTGGTTGCTTGACTGTCCTATTGAGTACGCTCTTTCATTGATTCTACTATGGTTCTTGGATTTACTGATTATGCCCACAACAAAATTAATCTGAGTTACATATGGTGACATGTAAGTACTTTGAACTTTCTGGATTATTGCTTAAACAGTTTATTCAGATTTTATTACAATTTCAAAAGGTGCACCTGATGCCACAGACATGTTACATCCATCATGTGATGGCACTGCAATGCAATACATTAAGCAACTGCCCGACTACAATACAAGGACAGATAGTGGTACAGTAGTTACCACTGCTGCTCAGCGGCCCCAGCACGCTGCATTTGGTCCTGTCCTCAGTTACTCGGTGTAGTATTTATTTCCTTTTGCTTTCTGTGATTATTGTTCCCCGTCCCTTGACTCTGGCTTTCTTCCACACCCCTACAAAGTGCTAATCTATTAATTGGGCAATTTGTAAATTATCGCTAGTGTTTCTGGTGATGTGTGGAACACATGCATGGGAGGGCACTGATTGGATTGTGAAAGATGGTGGTTTCTGGGAGAAAGGTTGCAGAATGGAACTGAAAGCAATGCAGGCTGCCCATTTTAATAAAAAATAAGAATCTCAGGGTTGTATACAGTGACATATGTAATTTGAACTTGCAACACAGATTGTCCAGAGCATTGTAAAAGAAAGATAATTGAATTGGATCTTCACTGGTCTGTGAAGCATCTCAACTCGGAAGCAGTCGTAGGGGTTAGCAATTCATCCAGAATCACTTTACATCAATCGTTGAACAACTGGGTTTCTGCTTTCAAAACCTGTTTCTCATGATTTCCGTAAGTCATGGGAGCAGAACTGGCCCGAGGAGTCTGCTCCACCGTTCATCATGGCTGATTGTCTTTTTGTCCCGCTGTTCTTCAGCCCCACTCCCTGACATTCTCCCCGTAACCTTTGGTGCTATATCCAGTCAATAACTTATCAAGCACTGCCTTAAATACACGCAATAACTTGGCCTCCATAGGTGCCTGTGGTACTAAATTTCACAAATTCACCACCCTTTGGTTTTAAATGGATGCCCTGTTATCCTGAGGTTGTGCACACTTTTCCTAGACTCCCCCACCATGGGAAACATCCTTTCTACATCTATTCTGTCTAGGTTTTTCTTTCAATATTCGATAGGTTTCAATGAGATTCCACCCCCCCCCCCATCCATCTAAATTCCAGCGAGTACAGACTTGTTCCTCATATGATAACCCTTTCACTGCTGGAATCATCCTTGTGAACCTCCGCTGGACCCTCTTCAATGCCAGCACATCTTTTAGATGAGACCAAAACTTCACAATACTCAAGGTGTGGCCTCACTGTTGTCTTATCCCTGCTCTTGTATTCAAGACCTTTTAAAATGAATGCTAACATTTCTTTTGTCTTCCTACCTGCAATTTAACCTTTAGTTTTATCTGCACATGGACTCCCAAATTCCTTTGCATCTCAGATTTTTGGATTTTCTTCTTGTTTTAAAAAAAAGTCTTCAGATTTATTTCTACTATCGTAGTGCATGATCATGCATTTTGCAACATTCTCCTTTTGTCGCTCTCTTGCTAATTCTAATCTAAGTCCTTCTGCAGTCTTCCTGGTTCCTCAGCACTACCTGCCCTCCCCCAATCTTCGTATCATCTGCAAACTTAGCAACAATCATCTAAGCTGTTGATGTACTTCATAAAAAGAAGTGACCCCAGCACTTATTATTTCTCCTTTTCTAGTGATCCTATATCCACTCATCTTTTACATTCTTGAAAAAGCTTATACTATCCACTTTAATATTGTTTGCTAGTTTGATTTCATATTTCATCTTTTCCCTCCTAATGATTTTAATTATCTGTAGGTTTTTAAAAGCGTACCAGTCGTCTGTCTTCCCAATATTTGTTGCTTTGTTGTATGCCCTCTCTTTTGCTTTTACATTAGCTTTGACTTCCCTTATTAGCCATGGTTGTACTATTTTGCCATTTGAGTATTTGTTTGTTTTTGGAATACATCTATCCTATACTTTATTTTTCCCAGAGACTCTCACCATTGCTGCTCTGCTGTCATTCCTGCCAGCAGCTACTTCCAATTTACTTTAGCCAACTCCCCTCTCACACCACTTTACTCCACTGAAATACTGCTACATCAGATGGGCAGGCTGCAGAGTTAGAGAATGCAAGCAGGGATGTGATGCTGAGGCTTTATAAGGCACCGGTGAGGCCTCACCTTGAGTATTGTGAACAGTTTTCGTCTCATCTAAGAAAAGACATGCCGGCATTGGAGAAGGTTCAGAGGAGGTTCACAAGGATGACTCCAGGAATGAATAGGTTATCATATGAAGAACATTTGTTAGCTTTGGGTTTTAAAAGGGTGGGGGGGATCTCATTGAAACCTTTCAAATGTTGAAAGGGCCAGACAGTAGATGTGGAAAGAATGTTTCCCATGGTGGTAGAGTCTAGGACAAGAGGGTACAGCTTCAGAATAGAGGGGCGTCCACTTAAAAATGAGATGGGGAAGAATTTCTTTAGCCAGAGGGTGGTGAATTTGTGGAATTTATTACCACGGGCAGATGTGGAGGCTGGATGTTGGGTTGCTTAAGGCAGAGCTTGATAGGGTATTGATTGGACACAGCATCAAAGGTTATGGGGAGATGGCCAGTGAGTGGGTTGAGGAGGGAAAGAAAGGATCAGCCATGATTGAATGGTAGAGCAGCCTCAATGGGATGAATGTCTTAATTCTGCTCCTATCTCTTATGGGCTTAAATATGACATTACTGTTGTGTTTAGCCACACAGTCCTAAGTGTAAAGCAAGTGGAGCAGGGGGCTAAGTACACAGTCATGCGGTGCCCCTGTGCTGATGGAGATTGTGGAGGACATGTTACCAATCCAAACTGTAGTTTACAGATGAGGAAATCGAAGATCCAATTGCACAAGGAGGTACTTAGGCCAGGCACTTGAACTTTATTGATTAGTTTTGAGGGGATGATGGTATTGAATGCTGCACTGTAGTTTATAAGGTGCATCATTGCTACCCAAGTGTTTTGGTGTCGAGTGAAGAGTCAATGAAATATCATCTGCTGTTGCTCCGCTAGGCAAATTGGAGCATATAAATCTCTCTGGTCAGGGTTGATGTTTCATCACCAAGTTTTCAAAATGCTACATCACTGTGGATGGAAGTGCTACTGGATGGTAATCACTGAGGCAGGTCGCAACATCCTTCCTAAGCTCTGGGTTAATTGAAGCCTGCTTGAATCGGGTGGATAACTCAGACATTGAAGTGAGACTGTAAAGTTCTGAGAGAACGCTCCACTCAGTGGTGTGTAATTTCAGTGATGGTTGTGACTGAGCACACAGACAATTTTAGGGGGTTAGCCCCGTCTGGACTGGTGCTGGTGTTGCCTTGAGCGAAGCATCAAAAACCTTGCTAAGTAGGTACTATTGCACTAATCAGTGAGGTTACATGGATCATTTCTAACATTTTTCCAGACAGTTCTTCAGAGTCTCTCTGTGCAAAGCTGAAAAACTAATGTCTGTTTTTAAAGGTCTTCTAGTTTAATGTCATTACTTCAAAAAGTTAATTCTATTTTCTTTTGCTACAAGCACAAATAGCTTAAATTAGATGGCATCATATATGTCTCTCAAAATTTCAGTGTTTTATTAAAGTTTGTAATGGGCACATTAGGTTTTAAGATGCTTTTGAATTTCCATCTCTCCCTAGGCTCTTTCCTTTGATGTTAATCTTATTTGACACTGGCAGGTGAGCATCGAGGATTCTCAGATAAAGTCAACACTGGCAAAGGTGATGGCTCTTTTTGTGATAGAGGGAGAAAACTGTGCCCAGCTACAAAAGAAAAGAAATCAGTATTTCAGGGAAGTTGGAGGACATAAATTTCCTGTGTTAACCGGCAAAACATTCCTCAGTGGTTCCAATGCCTTTTCAAATGCTCTGGAAAGGATGTGACTTGTGTTTACAGCAATATTTTTCTTTTACTCATTCTGTTCTGTGACATTACAAGAGTAGATGATAAAAATTAATAACATTTTCAATGTAAAAGAAAATCCATACTTTTCCTATAATCAAGACAAAGTGTGCTAGTTTCAGATTTATTTCACTTTTAATATATTTACCGATCTTGCTAGCAGCATTCCCTCTTGTTTACAGTTGTGTGGACCCAGCAGTCCTCAGAATGGGATAACTGAGCATCACTTTGAGAAAACATTACAGAAAATACAACTGCAGCTGTATAGCAGCAAAGGCTTTGAGTGTAGGAGCATTTCCGTTACCACACACACACACACGAGCTCAGAGGCAACAGTGCTTTCAAACTAACTTTCACCATGCACCTTTAGAGAGAGCTACTCAGGAGCAAGTGGGAGCATTTAGACATTAGGTTCAGTATTGAGTTGCTAAAAATATTCTGAAGGAAGCATCATCTTTAGTACTGCGCATATCAATCTCTGTGTTTTGTATTAGTACAGTACCTATTATTTTAGACTCAACCAATGAGTGCAATGTAAGAGCAAATTTGATTCCACTGAAGCCATTAGAATGAATTATGTGGAAGTGGGGTGAAGCTATAGCTGACACCTCCATACATTTAATGAAAGTGATCAAAGCCAAGCTACTTAATTCCCTCAACAATTCTGATGAAAAGACTTACACAAGTGGCTCTCCAGTTGGCCAGGACCAAGTGGAGATTAGCAGCCTGCATGACAGCCAACCATTCAGAACAAGTCCGATCAATAAAAGCACAAGCACTTGGTAGAAACAACACTCAATTGTGCACTGATGATGTCACCTCGACTGGTGACAAAATGTTGGTGACCTAACACATTGATGAAGGAAGAGCAGTAGATGAAGTGTATATGGATTTCAGCAAGGCATTTGATAAGGTACCCCATGAAAGGCTTACTGAGAAAGTAAGGAGGCATGGGATCCAAGGGGACATTGCTCTGTGGATCCAGAACTGGCTTGCGCACAGAAGGCAAAGAGTGGTTGTAGAAAGGTCACATTCTGCATGGATCTCGGTGACCAGTGGAGTGCCTCAAGGATCTGTTCTGGGACCCCTACACTTTGTGATTTTTTATAAATGACTTGGATGAGGAAGTGGAGGAATGTTTTAGTAAATTTGCTGATGACACAAAGTTTGGAGGTGTTATGGACAGTGTGGAGAGCTGTCAGAGGTTACAGCAGGACAGCAATAGAATGCAAAACTGGGCTGAGAAGTGGCAGATGGAGTTCAACCCAGATAAGTGTGAGGTGGTTCATTTTGGTAGATCAAATATGATGGCAAAATATAGTATTAATGGTCAGACTCTTGGCAGTGTGGAGGATCAGAGGGATCTTGGGGTCCGAGTCCATAGGACGCTCAAAGCAGCTGTGCCGGTTGACTCTGTGGTTAAGAAGGTGTGTGTTGTATTGGTCATCATCAATCGTGAAATTGAATTTAGGAGCTAAGAGTTAATGTTGCAGCTATATAGGACCCTGGTCAGACCTCACTTGGATACTGTGCTCAGTTATGGTCACCTCACTACAGGAAGGATGTGGAAGCCATAGAAAGGGTGCAGAGGAGATTTACAAGGATGTTGCCTGGATTGGGGAGCATGCCTTATGAGAACAGGTTGAGTGAACTCAGCCTGTTCTCCTTGGAGCAAAGGAGGATGAGAGGTGACCTGATAGAAATGTACAAGATGATAAGAGGCATTGATCGTGTGGATAGTCAGGCTTTTTTACAGGGCTGAAATGTTTGGCACAAGATGACACAGGTTTAAGGTGCTGGGGAGTAGGTACAGAGGAGATATTAGGGGTAAGTTTTTTTTACTCAGTGGTGAGTGTGTGAATGGGCTGCTGGCAACAATGGTGGAGGCGGAAACGATAGGGTCTTTTAAGAGACTTTCAGATAGGTACATGGAGCTTAGTAAAATAGAGGGCTATAGGTCAGCCTTGTAATTTCTGAGGTAGGGACTTTGTGGGCCGAAGGCCCTGTATTGTGCTGTAGGTTTTCTATGTTCTAACTTCCAGGCTTGGCAAATAACCCTACAAACATTAACAAAAGTGGTTAGAGGCAACTGTTGGACTTGGATATAAAGCATGACTAAGTTAATGAAAGAATATTATCTTGTTCATTTTCTTGCCCCTCCACTCCATCGTCATTGGCTTGACTAATCCATATTGATTCTGTTACAAATTATATGTCACAACATGATATTAAATGAGATGAAGCTCTTACCTAAAAACACAATGCTCTGTTTTCTTGATACCTTTGTATTCCTTTGTTTTGAGAAGTCCTCTTTGCTCTCAAACTCCATATTGAGTAAAGTGTTCATCATCATTTTGCACATGCATGCCACTGAGACAAGAGTCACAATATAAAGGGCAAAAGCACTGAAAACACTTGATTGGAAGACGACCCTTTTGGAGCTGAGGTTGGTGCAAATGGTGCGGTTTGATTTCCTATTATCACAGTTAATACGATACGGATTGTGGTCTCTATCAGCAGAGAGCTCTGTTGGATCCTCTTGGCCCATTGCAAAGAGGAGTGGCAAGGCTATAATAAAGGAAGTCAGCCAGACAAAGCAAATCAGCTTCACTGTTCTTGAACCAGATACAGACTTGTGCTTTAATGGATGACAAATTGCAATGTAACGTTCAAAACTCAGAGTAGCAACATGCAGTATTGTGGCGTAGCTGCAGGTTTCGAAGAGGAAGTTATAAACCTTGCAGGCTGCGTTTCCACTTGATGTTGAAAATGGAAACCATAACACGCTGTATAATTCCACAGGCATTCCCAGTAACAGGACAAGTAAATCGGCACAGGAAAGACTGATGATGTGATCAGCAACACTTTTGTGAAGGTAGCATTTCTTTTGGAGAACCTGTGCGACCTTTATTGTTACAGTATTTCCAATTATCCCTGCCACAAGAATAATGCTGTACAATATTGTAAGAAAAACCTTAATTTGAAATTGAACTTCAAATTCGTGTACGTGTTCATGGTTGAAATATGATTTGCAATTATCCTGGCCTTCCATATCTTAAAAATAATGAATATTAAAAAAAAATCTTTGGAAATGTAATCACCCGAAAGGCAGTACTGGAAGAAATATGCAAATAGTTCAACTGTTTTTGTACAAAAGTGCAATTGTATCCACGAATGTGAGTAGCAACTTCCTTCAAATCAACACGAAATTTACCTTCCTCAGAACTTCCATCAGTTCTTCTTTATCCAAAGATTAAAAGGTTGATGTGTTCATCCTCGAGCTTGTACTGTCCCTGAAAACTGAACGCACTCTGAGTCGTTGAATGTGAACTTCAGAACTTGGAATTCTGTTAAATATTAAACACGTGCATATGAATTCACATTGTGGTGTAATGATAAGCATGGAGCAATACCTGCTATTTTTAAGCAAACTGACTTGTTTGAACGTTAATGTGTAAACAAGGGTGGAGAAACAGGAAAGGAATGAGAATTTTGCTCCTAAAACAAACAAAGATATGTAATGGTTAGAGTACTAAAGTATTAATACTAAATCTCTGTGGTGGTTCCATTTCATTGGCAACAATTAATCTATGTAACTTACCTCTTCCATTTCAGTGGGATGATTGTTTCCACTGTGTTGCATTAGAAAGATAAAACTCCATTTCATTCTCTGAAGCAGGAACAGCCGTCTGAGCCAGCTAACGTTCGTAACCCACAAGCTAACTTTTGCTCTAATTATTTCCTATCTGTGAACCACCACTCCCATCTGAACTTTCTTCAATGTGTAAACTTGTTGTGACCTCAGAACCTCGTCAATAGTCTGCCTTCAAGACTTCATGCATCCGAGTTTCATGTCCAACCGCTCTGTGTAAAAGTTCTTGATTAAATACTTTCAAAAGAACTAAATGAGGTTCATGCAGCGGTGAGTTTCACATTCAAATCTAGCATTACTTAAAAAGCTCCTGATTGTGGTGAACTACATATACCTGTCCGGACACGCCCCTGCTGACTGCTCCTGTGGCTCCTCCCACACACCCCGTGTGGTGAACTACATATACCTGTCCGGACACGCCCCCTGCTGACTGCTCCTGTGGCTCCTCCCACAGACCCCTGTGTGGTGAACTACATATACCTGTCCGGACACACCCCCATGCTGACTGCTCCTGTGGCTCCTCCCACAGACCCCTGTGGACACGCCCCCTGCTGACTGCGCCTGTGGCTCCTCCCACACACCCCTGTGGACACGCCCCCTGCTGACTGCTCCTGTGGCTCCTCCCACAGACCCCGTGTGGTGAACTACATATACCTGTCCGGACACGCCCCCTGCTGACTGCGCCTGTGGCTCCTCCCACAGACCCCGTGTGGTGAACTACATATACCTGTCCGGACACGCCCCCTGCTGACTGCGCCTGTGGCTCCTCCCACACACCCCTGTGGACACGCCCCCTGCTGACTGCTCCTGTGGCTCCTCCCACAGACCCCTGTGGACACGCCCCCTGCTGACTGCTCCTGTGGCTCCTCCCACAGACCCCTGTGGACACGCCCCATGCTGACTGCTCCTGTGGCTCCTCCCACAGACCCCTGTGGACACGCCCCCTGCTGACTGCTCCTGTGGCTCCTCCCACAGACCCCTGTGGACACGCCCCCCTGCTGATTGCTCCTGTGGCTCCTCCCCCAGACCCCTGTGGACACGCCCCCTGCTGACTGCGCCTGTGGCTCCTCCCACAGACCCCTGTGGACACACCCCATGCTGACTGCTCCTGTGGCTCCTCCCACAGACCCTTGTGGACACGCCCCCTGCTGACTGCTCCTGTGGCTCCTCCCACAGACCCCTGTGGACACGCCCCCCTGCTGATTGCTCCTGTGGCTCCTCCCCCAGACCCCTGTGGACACGCCCCCTGCTGACTGCGCCTGTGGCTCCTCCCACAGACCCCTGTGGACACACCCCATGCTGACTGCTCCTGTGGCTCCTCCCACAGACCCCTGTGGACACACCCCATGCTGACTGCTCCTGTGGCTCCTCCCACAGACCCCTGTGGACACGCCCCCTGCTGACTGCTCCTGTGGCTCCTCCCACACACCCCTGTGTAAAGGCAATTGAGGTCTGAGCCCGGCCTCTCTGTCTCCAGGAAGTAGTATGGTGGTCAACCACTGCTTGTTCCTTCTTCCAGTCAATAAAAGCCGATATCTCACCTTTACATCTCAGTGAGTTATTGATGGTGCATCGCTGATATATATTTGAACATGAGAAGTTAACTGTTAATTGGGTGTCCTCACCGTCCACTTGTGGAGTACCATTTAAAAAATATCTTGAAGAATTTCAAACATTGTCATTTAAATAAAAATGTTCAAAATCACAAAAGGAAAAAATATTACCTATCTGAAAACACAAATAACTAAGTCTTCAAGTTTGACAGCATAAGATAAAGGAGCAGAATTAGGCCATTTGGCCCATTGAGTCTGCTCCACCATTCAATCATGGCTGATCCATTTTGCCCCTCCTCAGCCCCATTCCCCAGCCATCTCCATGTAAATTTAATGTCATGTCTAATTAAGAACCATCAATCTCTGTTTTAAATATACCCAATGACCTGGACTCTATAGTTGGCTGTAGTAACAAATTCCACAAATTCACCACCCTCAGACGAAAGAATTTTCTCCGCATCTCAGCTTTAAATGGATGCCCCTCTATCCTGAGGCTGTGCCCTCTTGTACTAGACCCTCCCACCATGAAAAACATCCTTTCCACATCTAACACACACAAAATGCTGGTGGAACACAGGAAGCCAGGCAGCATCTATAAGGAGAAGCACTGTTGACGTTTCAGGCCAAGGCCAAGACAGAGTCCTGACGAAGGGTCTCAGCACGAAAAGTCGACAGTGCTTCTCCTTATAGATGCTGCCTGGCCTGCTGTGTTCCACCAGCATTCTGTATGTGTTGTTTGAATTTCCAGTATCTGCAGATTTCCTCGTGTTTGCTCTTTCCACATCTACTCTGTCTCTGCCTTTCAACATCCGAAAGGTTTCAATGGGATCGCCCCTCTTCCTTCTGAATTCAGAATCAGGTTTATTATCACTGGCATGTGACGTGAAATTTGTTAACTTAGCAGCAGTAGTTCAATGCAATACATAATCTAGCGGAGAGAAAAAAATAATAATCAATAAAATAAAACATAATAAATAAGTAAATCAATTACATACCTTGAATAGATTATTTAAAAACGTGCAAAAGCAGAAGTACTGTATGTTAAAAGTGAGGTAGTGTCCAAAGCTTCAATGTCCATTTAGGAATCAGATGGCAGAGGGGAAGAAGCTATGCCTGAATCGTTGAGTGTGTGTCTTCAGGCTTCTGTACCTCCTACCTGATGGTAACAGTGAGAACAGGGCATGTTCTGGGTGCTGGAGGTCCTCAATAATGCAAGCTGCCTGTCTGAGACACCACTCCCTAAAGATGTCCTGGGTACTTTGTAGGCAAGTGTCCAATAAGGAGCTGACTAGATTTACAACCTTCTGCAGCATCTTTCAGTCCTGTGCAGTAGCCCCCCACCAGACAGTGATGTAGCCTGTCAGAATGCTCTCCGCGGTAAACCTATAGAAGTTTTTGAGTGTATTTGTTGACATTCCAAATCACTTCAAACTCCTAATGAGATATAGCCAATGTCTTGCCGCCTTTATGACTACATCAATGTGTTGGGACCCGGTTAGATTCTTAGATCTTGACACCCAGGAACTTAAAGCTGCTCACTCTCTCCACTTCTGATCCCTCTGTGAGGATTGGTATATGTTCCTTTGTCTTACCCTTACTGAAGTCCACAATCGGCTCTTTCGTCTTACTGATGCTGAGTGCCAGGATGTTGCTGCAACACCATTCCACTAGTTGACATATCTCACTCCAGTATGCCCTCTCATCGCCATCTGAGATTCTGCCAAGAATGGTTGTTTCGTCAGCAAATTTGTAGATGGTATTTGAGCTATGTTTAGCCACACAGTCATGGGTATACAGACAGTACAGCAGTGGGCTAAGCACACACTCCTGAGATGCGTCAGTGATGATCATCAGCAAAGAGGATATGTTATCACCAATCCACACAGACTGGTCTTCTGGTTAGGAAATTGAGGATCCAATTACAGAGGGAGGTATAGTGGCCCAGGTTATGCAACTTCTCAATCAGGATTGTGGGAATGATGGTATTAAATGCTGACCTATAGTTGATGAACAGCATCCTGATGTCATTCGTAATTGACCCTTTGACCTTGAAATAGCCATCTGCAAATCATACCTGGTTTTCTGGTACAGGCCTGGGTTGCCAGACTTGAATGTCACAGATCTAGTCTTCAGCAGATAGTGTAACTTCTGGTTCATCCACGGCTTTTTGGTTTGGGAATGTACAGTAAGTCTTTGTAGGCACAGACTCATTCACACGAATTCCAGTGACTACTGATCCAGAACCATCAAAAGTTTCTTGTATGAGAACCCTTTCAATCCTGGAATTATCCTTGTGAACTCCCTCTAGACCCCCTCCAATCCCAGCACATCTTTTCTAAACAGATGAGGGCCCAAAGGATGAGGAATTGATCGTGTGGATAGTCAGAGACTTTTTTTCCCAGGGCTGAAATTGCTAACGGGAGAGGGTACTGTTTTAAGGCGCTTGGAAGTAGGTACAGAGGAGATGTCAGGGGTAAGCTTTTTACGCAGAGAGTGGGGAGTGCGTGGAATGGGTGCCAATGATAATGGTGGAGGCAGATATGATAGGGTCTTTAAAGAGACTCATGGATAGGCACATGGAGTTTAGAAAAATGTTTGGCACAGCATTGTGGGCTGAAGAGCCTGTATTGTGCTTTAGATTTTCTATGTTTCAAAACTGTTCACAATACCAATACTCAAGGTGAAGCATCACCAGTGCCTTATAAAGCCTCAGCATCACATCGCTGCTCTTGTATTCTAGACCTCTTGAAATTAATGCTAACATTGCATTTGCCTCCTTCACCACTGACTCAACCTGCAAGTTGACTTTTAGGCTGTTCTGCACAAGGACTCCCAAGTCCTTTTGCATCTCAGATTTTTGGATTTTCTCCCTGTTTAGAAAATAGCTTGCACATTTATTTCTACTACCAAATGTGCATGACCATGCATTCTCCAACATTTCATTTGCCACTTCCTTGCCCATTTCCTAATCTGTCTAAGTCCTTCTGCAGCCCATCTGTTTCCTCAATACTACCTGCCCCTCCACTAACCATCGTGTCATCTGCAAACCTGGCAACAAAGCCATTTATTCCATCATCTAAATCATTGTTATACAGCATGTAAAGAAGTGGTCCCAACACTGACTTGCGGAACACCAGTAGTTACTGGCGGCCAACCAGACAAGGATACTTGTATCCTCACTCGCTGCCTCTTACCGATCAGTCAATGCTCCAACCATGCTAAACCATGAGACCATAACACCTAGGAGCAGAATTAGACCATCCAGCCTGTCGAGTGTGCCCCACTATTCCATCATGGCTGATCCCGGATCCCACTCAACCCCATACACCTGCCTTCTCACCATATCCTTAATGCACTGATCGATGAGGAAACGCTCAACTTTCTCCTTTAAAAAATATCCACAGGCTTGGACTCCATCGCAGACTGTGGCAGAGCATTCCACAGATTCACTACTCTCTGGCTTAAAAATTCCTCCTTACCTCTGTTCTAAAGAGTTGTCCTTAATTTTGAGGCTGTGCCCTCTAGTTCTGGATACCCCCACCATAGGGAACATCCTCTCCACATCTATCTTATCCAGTCCCTTGAATATTCAGTATACTTCAAAGAGAATCCCAACATTCTTTTAAATTCCAATGAGTACAGGCCCAAAGCTGCCAAACGCTCCTCGTGTGTTAACCCTTCATTCCCAGAATCATCCTTGTGAACCTCCTCTGGTCTCTCTCCAATGACAACACATCCTTTCTGAGATGTATGACCCAAAACTGTTGACAATATTCTTAAACTCAGCTTGATTAGTGTCTTATAAAAGCTCAGCATTATCTCCTTGCATTTGCCTTCTTTACCAGACTCGACTTGTAAATTAACTTTCTGGGAGTCTTGCACAAGGACTCCTAAGTCCCTCTGCACCTCTGATGTTTGAACCTTCCACCTCCCATTTAGGGAATAGTCCTCACTATTGTTTCTTTTACCAAAATTTATTATCATATTTCCCTACACTCTATTCCATCCATCTGACACTTTTTTTGCCCATTCTTCCAATTTGTCTAATTCCTGCTGCAATCACATTGCTACCTCAGCATTATCTACCCCTCCACCTATCTTCGTATCATCCACAAGGCCATCAATTCTACTATATAAATCATTGAGAAGCAATGTCAAAAGTAGCAGTCTCAATATTGGTCCCTGAGGAAAACCACTAGTCTCCGGCAGTCAACTAGAAAAGGTCCCTTTTATTCCCACTCGCTGCCTCCTGCCTGTCGGCCATTTCTCTATCCGTGCCAATATATTTCCTGTAACCCCATAGGATTTTATCTGGTTAAGCAGCCACATATGTGGCACCTTATCAAATGGCTTCTGAAAATCCAAGTAAATGACATCTACTACCTTTCCTTTGTTCACCCTGTTTGTTACTTCCTTGAAGAATTCTAACAGATTTGTCAGGCAAGATTTCCCTTTACAGAAATCATGCTGACTTTGACTTATTTTATCATTAGTCTCCCTGTAACATCCTTAATAATAGACTCCAACACTTTCCCAACCAGATGTTCAGCTAACTGGCCTATAATTTCACCTCTTTTGTCTTCCTCCCTTCTTAAAGTGTGGAGTGACATTTGCAATTTTCCAGTCCTCTGGGACCATACCAGAATCAAGTAATTTTTGAAAGATCATGACCAATGCATTCATTATTTCTTCAACCTCTCTCAGGACTCTGGGATGTAGTCCATCTAGTGACTTATTGGATTATATTCAGCTTTATTATCATTGTGCCGAGTACAAAGCTGATAAAGTGTAATTAGCATCTAACCAGAAGTGCAAAAGAATAGTGTTATTTACAAAATAATTGCAAATATAAAGTAAGTGCTACAGCACACAAATATAAAAGTACTGAGACAGTACAATATGGGTGCAATACTGCTTAGTGATGAGGTTCAACAGGGTCACAGCCTCGGGGAAGAATCTCTTCCTGTGCCTGCTGGTGTGGGAGCGGAGGCTCCTATAGCACCTACTGGATGGGAGGAGAGTAAAAAGTCCATGGTTAGGGTGAGATGCATCCTTGATAATGCTTTTCACCCTGCCCAGGCAGTGTTTATGATAAATGTTCTCAATGGTGGGCAATTGGGTGCCGATAATCCGCTGGGCAGTTTTCACCACCCGCTGGAGTGCTTTGCAGTCTGATATGGGGCATCTTGGGGTAAGTCCCCTTTTACAACTGCTGACCAAAGAGTACCAATACACACAGGTCATCTTGCTGAACAGCTGCCACTTCCCCAGGACTCATTTCTGACAACTGCAGTGAGCTTGTGGAATGGCACCATCAGAATCTCCCAAATAATCTACCATTCGATTCTGCCCTTGCCTTTCCTCTGCCTTCTCTGTGATGGGGAAAATGGCAATTTACAGCAGATACTTCAGGTTGAAATTGTAGGCAGACAATGCCACCAACCACCAATTTTGCCGAGGTCAGGATATAAGTTAATGGGTTGTTGTCCTTCAACATCTTCTCTATTGACCTCTTCTTCCAACCTCCAGCTACCAGGGGGTCCCAAAAGTTGAATGACTCAGCCAGTCAACTTTCCCTTTTATCAAAGAGTTTCTCCCCGGCTTGTCTCACAGGGGACACTAGACCTTACTGTCACTGGAAAGAGGTGTGCCTCTGGCATCCCCTGCCTGAGAGTGACCTCCCTCTCCAACGTTCCTGACAACCACTGTCATCCTGTTCACCTGTACAACCTAGGGCTTCTGCAATTCAGGCCTCACCAGTACCCCAGCAGGTAAGCATGACTCGTCTGTGTGGTCTTCAGGAGCATCCACCAAGAGGGCCTTGGCATCAGGCATTCTGGGAAATTTGGGGTGTCCCATCACTCTCACTACTCCCCCAGGCTGTTACACGACTGGTTTGGACTGGGTGAACCACACATTTATGCTCATCATTCAGCCCAGTGTGACCACGCACTTCCTCAAAAGCAGCTCAGAACACAGTGAAAGGACAATGTTTTCGGAAAGCTCCGTCCAACTTTTTCCTTGCAGGTTCCCACTGGCCTCCTCACAATAGGTGTATTTACCCCAACAAGAATTGAAGCTTCACCCTTCTACTGGGTCTGAACAAACCAACACTAACTTATCAAGGACCTCAGCTACTCCCACATCTGCTTCTGCAAACTGCAGCTTCAATGACAAGTAACCATCGTACAGATGGTCATCTGTACTAAAATCCCAGATCTCTAGTACACTGAGTGGTGCCAATGGTAATGGGTCAAATACCTGTTGTAAAATCAATGGTATGGCAGAGTAACCTGAAAGCCGGTGTCAAGGATGGCTCTAGCATAAATACCCTCAATTTGTAGCAATACCCTGGAGCTTGGCCCCACTAAGCCTTCAGGAATAGGGTTTTTTTTGCTTTAGGGTGTTCCTTGATATAATGCTGGGAACATGTTTTCCATCCCCCCCCCCCCCCACAACCCCTGAGATCCTGAGATGCCAGGCCATTCCCTCACTGGGTCTCTTCCTGCTGTTTCTCTCCACTTAGTTACCCATGGGCTCACTCTCCAAGGGTTTTCCCTCCCTCATATTCACACCTGAAATGTCCCTCTTCACCACAGTTATAACAGACACTACCAGTTACTCCCCTTCTTACGGGACCCCATTCACTAGCAACCCTCTGTTCAGCCTGTCCCCTTAAAGGGTCCAGCTCCCTGTGGGTTTTGTCATGCAGGGTGGCCGATAACAACCAGGATATCTCAGATCTCAACTCTGCCATGGGCTCCTTTACCACTCTCTGGAGTGGGCAATTAGTGGTCACTTCAACAACTGGCTACTACCAAGGACTACCTGCTGATGGGGGCCTCCCACGCTTCCATTGCATTCTCCTCCTCTCTTCCTTCTCTGATCAGCTTGACAAACAAGCAAGGGGGATGCATCTTACAAGACATTCGCAGACCCCAAGCAATCAGGTCCGGTGGCTGGATTTCACCACTTGGTCCAATCTTAACTGATTCACCTCAGCCATTTTAAATTGCCCCCCTACGTCACAAGCAACTCAATTGCCTCACTAGCCGGAAAATGTAGGTGGAAAATTGCTCCTTCTCCTGAGACATGGTCCAAAACCTCGTCATAAGCTCCACTGGGCTTCCCGTCATGCCAAAAACAGTTTCTGGCACTTGCATATAGAAGAAGGAAAGGGGTTCTGTGCCTTTAAGGACCTCACTACATTGCAGCATCCCCCTCAGACTCTCTACCAATCGCTGTGTTTTCACATCATCAGAGCAGTGCCACATATCCAGCATCTCAGAGGCCTGCTCTGTCTAAGTCTCATGCTCCTCTTTCCCATTGGGGGTGGGCGTTATCCCTGAGAACGTTCTGTGACTCTCCACCAGTGCACTGGGCCAATGACTTGCCAGGGAGGTAAGGGCCAATACCAACTCAGGATGCTCACGCTGCACTGGAGGACTCATTAAACCTTCCAAATCAGACCACTCCTTCCTCTCACTTCACAGTAACGAAAGCACTTAGTCTTCTCTGCCCCCAGCTATGAGAAACTCAGCTTCCAATTTGCACCATCATCCACACTCCTCTCCTCCAGGAAAGTATGGACAGCCCAGGCACCCCCCTCTTCCAGGACCTCCCAATCGTACCAGGCAGTTCCACTGTTGGTACGTCAGTGCTAGTCTGAACTAAAAGTCTTAGCTTGTCATCTTGTCAAACTTTTGCTTCATGATTGTGACTGTTTTTCTAATGCTTTACTAGTACTTAATGTTCAAATTAACAATTCATCCAGAATATAAATATGTACCCCATTCAACACACACATTTGTTACCGGTAACCCTGTGGATTCGCAGCACTGCTCAACCCCAGCAATATTCATAACCACGTATTGTAATCACTTTATCGGACAATAGTATTACAGGCTTAAGCACACAACCCACTGGATCAATGCTCAGAGCAATCACACAGCATCCAACGGAATCGATCCAGGACGAGCCCCCACAAATGAAACTCCACTGATTTCCTTGGCTGCATAAGTCCTGCAGCCTGCCAAACTCCTGAGAATGAGACTGCTCTCCCTCCCCAAACCCCACTTTGTGTGAATGCTGAGGAACTTGCTACCTCAGTGCCAAGAAATAACAGACAGCACACTGCATACCATTTTAGGAAAATGTATTTATGAATCTTAACTAAAGGGTGAGTGAAGAAAGGAAAGGTGGGGGGGGGACAAAAAGGGTTCATTATAATTAAACAGTCAAATATGCACAAGTTGGAGTTGAACTCTTCCCGAAATTCATATTCACTGATCCTCAGTCGATCTCGGCACCTTGCTCCATCAAATCATGATCCCCCCCATCCTGTTTGAATTCTACAACTGGTTCTCTCCAGGGACTTCTCTCATCTCCTGCCAAACAAAGGTCCTAGCTCACATACCAAAGCACCCGTTATCTCAAACCATAACCCAAACACTGCTTCTACAGGAAGACTATGACATTAGCAGTGAAACCTTCCCAGGGCATTACAAAATATTAACTCTCACCTCCCTTTTATTCTTTATATAATTGAAAAAATAGTTATTGGCTAGTTTGCCCTCATATTTCATCTTTTCTCTTCTTATAGCATTTTAGTTGCTTTTTGTTGGATTTTAAAAGCTTCCCAATCATTCAACTTCACACTCACTTTTGCTACCTTATGCCCTTTCTTTGGCTTTTATGCAGTGGCCTACCCCTCCCATTTGAGAACTTCTTGGGACATATCTATCCTATGCCTTGTGAAGTATTCCCAGTAGCTTTAGTCATCATCCCTGCCAGTATCCTCCTCCAATCCTCCTGGGAAAACTCCTCTCTCGTTCCTCTGTAATTCCCTTTATTCCATTGCAATACTGAAGCATGTGACTTTTGCTTCTCCCTCTTGAATTGCAGTATGAATTCAATCACTTTTTCCTTTACATGAAGTTCCCTAATAGTTCTGGGTTATTACACGACACCCAGTCTAAGATAGCCTTTCCCCAACTAGGCTCAAGCACAAACTGCTCTAAAAAGCCATCTTGTAGGCATTCAATAAATTTCCTCTCTTGCGATCTGACACTAAGCTGGTTTGTCCAAACCCCTTGCATATTGAAATCCCCCATTACATGTCCTTGAGGGTTATAGAATTGGAGTGCATTACAGAGAAGAAAGGTGAAACAACTGGAAGGATCTGAAAACAACAATGAGAATTATAACACTGAGACATTATTTAATTCAGAACCAGTGTAGGTTATGGAGATGGGAGCAATGAAGAATTTTTTAAAAAGTTAAACAATTTTTTTCTGTGAAGAGTACAATAGATTATACAGCAATAATAAATGAAACTGTAAGTGTTCATTCACCACCTTTGGAGCCCTAAACACTGGTTCGATATAAAAAGCCTTGCATACTTTCCCTTGCCAACTAAATGGTTCTGCATGGACTGCGTCGGCCAAATGGCCTGTTTCAGAGCTGTTGTTTTGTGATACTGACTTTCCTCTGCCACTGCAAAGTCACAAAGGTAAATAAATGATGAACTGTGGGCAAAGGAGGGATTGCCAAGAGGCTCAGGAAGGAATGATGCAGATCAGGGACCTGAAATGAAGAAAGCTGGGGATTGTTCAGAGAAAGATTCTAATTGGAACATTGACTGGAAATTAATGGTTGATTTTGGACATTGCATTGGGTAGTCAAGTGATTAGGAATCAGGAGAGAATGGGGGTAACTTGACTGCTGGGAAGTTATCAAGAGTTCTGGCACAGCAGGAAAGAGGAAGGGAGAAAACCCTACTCAGGAAAAACTTGAACAGCCCTGATAACGTTTACCTGTTGATGGGCAAAAACGGGTAGGTCATTTGAAATGGACAATGAGGCTGAGTGCGTGACATGCCTTAGTGGATTTTGTGTATGCATAGGTGTGTGAATTGGCCTTATAACATCTCAAAAAAGCAATAATTCTTCACTCTAATTTATATACAGCTGTGCTTGGTAATCCCTGTCTGTGTTGAGGGTGGCACGCTGCGTCAGATGTTCCTCTTCAAATTTCAGAGCAAAAAGCCCAATGAAGGTTTGCAAGCAGAATCAATAACAGCACAAACCTATGACCTTCAGTGTGGCATCATCAGCAAATTCTCACCTGGTTTCCATCGCTGGTGCACTTGCTAGCATTACAATGCAGATAGCATCGCAGTTCCAACCATGGGTGTTGATGCCACCAATTTGTGTTTTATTTCACCAGCATATTCTGTAAATGGCATTCTGAACTCTTGCCCTGTCAGCAAGGTACCTCAATGCAAAGTCATCAGGAGCAAAATGTAAGTCTGAAGCACAATTAAAGAATGTTCATTAGCAGGAGTGGGAAAAGCAAAAAGGATTTGAAAGGACTATTGGCTTTTCATTGGATATGTAAGATTGCTATTGACAAGTTAAACGGGCAGTGATAAGAATTCCAATGGCTGCACTGCGCAGAGTGCTTTAAAAATAAATGGTATAATTGCACTTTTCACTTGCTAACATAATTTTAGTAGAATATTTCACTGTATAAGTATTTTAAACAATAGCACATAATTTCATTCTTACAAAAATAAATTAAATCGAACTGGTCAGATGAAACCATCAAGTTAACTAGCTCCACTGCCTGTTGAGCTTCCTGTGGAATGCGTGTTGAAAAAGGGTAATCAATTCACATCTAGAAGTGATGCCCTGTAAAATGTTCACAAAACCACAGGCTGGTCAAGATCTAATCTGAAAATATCAAATTCAAGAGAACTGCAGCAAGACAGATCTTTATGGTTCTGTTTCTCTTTTCAAAGATTTGTTAGCACTTTATTAATCATTCATCACACTTCCTTCCTTCCCGCTGCATTCGCAAAGTCAAAGTTCACAGTAAATTTATGATCAGAGTATGTATATATGTTGACAACTTTCAGCAGCTTCTTTCAATTCTGTGAGGTCGTGTTCCACCACTACCCCTCCCCCCATTCTCTGTGTATTCATTTGTCCATCGAACAGCCTCTATCATATTTGCCTCTTCCACCAGCCCTCGCATTAGGGTCGAAGCTGGAGAATCAATCAGATTTGATCTGGAGAATGAAGAAACAAATCCCTTGGATCCATATCACCCCCATACCCAACTAATAAACCAAAAAGATAGCAGAGCATTAATGGACCAAATGATCCTCTTTTGCGTTGCAAGAGTGCTTGTGGAATCTGTTCAGTGTGAGGCTTGGATAATCAGTACTGAGCACATCTACATGGAATGGTGTCTCAGGAAAGCCGGGTCCCCACCACCCAGGACATGCTCTCTCCTCACTGCTGCCATCAGGAAGAAGGTACAGGAGCCTCAGGGCTCACACCACCAGCTTCAGGGTTAGTTATTACCCCTCAACCTTTTGGATCTTGAATCAAAGTGGATAATGTCTCTGAACTTCACTTGCCTCATCACTGAAATGTTCCCAGAGCCTATGGATTCACTTGTCTTTCACCCGAAGTATTTAGTAGTGAAAGATATTCTTTCTTCCTTTTCCTTCCATGGCGTCCAGAGACTTCTCAAGAATATTACTCCACTAAAAAATCTCTTGCTTAGAAATTCAATCACACAATGCTGAAGATTTTTTTTACTATTATGTTATTGAACGTTATCTTGTCCACCATGAAATCTGATACTGAGCCACTTGAGTCCCTCTGGAAATTTAGCCAGGCTCTTTCAGGAGTCACTCTTCTTTATCCCTATTCGATGTCTCTTTTGGGATCTTGAATAGTTGTCCTGGTAGAAAACATGCCTTTGTAGTGCTGCAGCAGACTGATACACTTTAAAATAAAATAACACTCTTGCTTGCATTTTCTTCTTCATCCACTCACCAGCCCACAGCCAGCATTTTGCCCTAATCTATCAATCAATATCATCCCTACCACAAGCCCACACATGCCCACTGCTGGCATGCTGTCCTAATCTATCATTCCTATCAATATCAACCCCACTATAAGATCTGTACAATTCTCTCAACCCTCCAAACTGCCCAAATCCTTCCTTCAGCAGGTGACATCTCAATTTATTCGATAGACTAGGACTTTGTATGTTCATTAGCTGTTTTCTCAAGACTGAATTCTTCCAATAATCCTCACCAGTAATCCATGACCTTATCTAGGTGGCACAGTGTCATAGTGGTTAGCATAACACTGTACAGTACAGGTGACCTGGACTCGACCCCCACCACTGCCTGTAAGGAGTCTGAACGTGACCACATGGGTTTGCCAGTTGGTCATGGTAAATTGTCCCGTCATTACGGTAGAGTTAAATAGGCGGATTAGCTGGCCAATGGTGAAGCGCCATCTGCATTGGACTTCAAAGTGAATGGTCTCAGGTTCAAATACAGCTAGCTCCCTGCATCCGTGCTCGGTTGAGCGTCAGGCTAGCAACTTGGCCTCATTTTAAAAAAAAACAGACACAAGTATTAAAGAGATGGCAAGTTTGCCATCCAGAATGCCACAAGACGTGGAAAGGAACAATAACAAATAGAGTTGCTGTGTGGTGTGGCTCAAAAGGCCGGAAGGGCCACTGTATCTCAAATAAATAACTGTTATGTACCCTTCTGCCTTTGCAAAGTTTGTGGAACAAAGTCTGGGTGAGTGTTGCTTTCAGTGCTACCTCTGCTTTATTGTATTGCTCTGGTGATTATCTGTAGGTGGCTATTGTGCTTTTCCTTTTTACTTGGTTCCATTATGCCCATTACTTTCTTTAATGGAATAACATTCGTAACGGGGTTTTAAATAATACAGCTGTAATGTGAATATTTGCACATATCTAATGCATAATAATAAAATTAGCCTAAATCAATTGTAATTGTAATGTAAGAATATAAATGAAAGAAACAAGATGTCCATTTTAAAGGAAACCTTTTAAATCTGGTCTATAAAGCTTATCACATTACAACGGGTGAATAAATCAATTGACAAATCAGAACTAATAGCCTGAGTAGGTTGGTATTCTTTGGCAAACTTTGGTCGAGCTATTTCCGGTCTATAATCTGAATACCAGATGATCACAGGCAGTAAAATAAACTCCATCGCAAACCCATAAGAATGTTGCAAGTGGCAGAAATAACATTTCTGAACAAGATCATCATCCTGAATGTTCAGTCAACTTCTCTCTGCAGATACTTCCTGACCAACTGAGTATATATGACTGTATGGAAATCTTCTTTATAAACATAAAAGCAGTTTCTTGCTTTTTTTTAAAAGAATGAACTTCTCCAATATGGGTTCTTTCTAAATACATAGACTTAGAATTTAATAATCAGGTCAAAATACTTGGCATTCCTGTGCTCCAAGGCCAATGCTAATGTAAAGACTTACCAACTTTTCATAGAAATCTTGGTTCATTGCTCTGGACCATATCTTTGGCAGAATATTAATGTAAGAAATGGAGAAATAGGAGTAGCTCATCTGGCCCATCGAGCCTGCTCCACCATTCAATCAGATGATGGTTGATATGGCTGTATACTCAGCTCCACCCATTTCAATGATGGAGTGTAAAGTTCACTGAGGTTATCCACTTTGGTTCAAGAGCCTGATAGTCGATGGGTAATAACTGTTCCTGAATCTGGTGGTATGGGGCCTGAGGTACCTGTACCTTCTTCCTGATGGCAGCAGTGAGAAGAGAGCATGTCTGGGGTGATGAGGGTCCCTGATAATGAATGCTGTTTTCCTCCAGCAATGCTCTATGTAGATGTGCTCAATGGTGAAGCACTGTCGACGTTTCAGGCATGACAAAGGATCTCAGCCCCAAACATTGACAGTGTTTCTCTCTACAGATGCTGCCTGGCCTGCTGTGTTCCACCAGCATTTTGTGTGTGTTGCTTGAATTTGCAGTATCTGCAGATTTCCTAGTGTTTGCTTGAATCCTGTCGATTAGTTTTGAGGGGATGGTAGTATTGATTACTGAGCCGTAGTCAGTGAAGAGCAATCACAGTGAATGCAAGTGCTCCTGGATGGCAGAAATGAACTGGAGTTCAATAAGCCTCACCTTGAGAATTGTGAACAATTTTGAGTCCCTCATCTTAGAAATGATGTGCTGGCATTCGAGAGGATCCAAAGGAGGTTTACAAGGATGATTCCAGAAATGAAAGGGTTATCATATGAGGAACATTTGATGGCTCTGGGTCTGTACTCACTGGAATTCAGAAGGATGAGGGGAGATCTCATTGAAACCTTTCAAACGTTGAAAGGCCTAGACAGAGCAGATGTGGAAAGGATGCTTCCCATGGTGAGAGTTTAGGACAAAAGGGCATAGCCTCAGAATAAAGGGACACCCTTTCAAAAAAAAAGATACAGAGAAATTCCTTTAGCCAAAGGGTGGTGATTTTGTGGAATTTGTTGCCACATGCAGCTGTGGAGGCCAGTTTTATGGGTGTATTTAAGGCAGTAGTTGATAGGTTCTTGATTAGACATGGCATCAAAGGTTACGGAGAGAAGGCTGGGAACTGGGGTTGAGGAGGAGATAGAAAAAAAGGATCAGCCATGATAGAGTTGTAGAGCAGACTCAATGGGCCAGATGGCCTAATTCTGCTCCTATGTCTTATGGTCTATGGTCCAGCCAGAGGGTGGTGAATCTGTTGGAATTAATTGCCACAAACAGCTGTGGAGCTTAAGTCAATAGACAATAGGTGCAGGAGTATGCCTTTTGGCCCTTTGAGCCAGTACCACCATTCTTTCCACACCTTTCCACTTCCTTTCCGCATCTGCTCTGTCTAGGCCTGACTGACAGATCATCCACAATCAGTACCCCGTTCCTGCCTTCTTCCCATATCCCTTAACTCTGCTATCTTTAAGAGCTCCATCTAACTTTTTCTTGAAAGCATCCAGAGAATTGGCCTCCACTGCTTTCTGAGGCAGAGCATTCCATAGATCCACAACTCTCTGGGTGAAAAAGTTTTTCCTCGACTCTGTTCTAAATGGCCTATCCCTTATTCTTAAACTGTGGCCTCTGGTTCTGGACTCCCCCAACATCGGGAACATGTTTCCTGCCTCTAGCATGTCCAATCCCTTAATATATTTTTCAATCAAATCCCCTCTCATCCCTTCTAAATTCCAGTGTATACAAGCCCATTTGCTCCAATCTTTCAACATATGACAGTCCTGCCATCCTGGGAATTAACCTCGTGAACCTACTCTGCACTCCCTCTATAGCAAGAATGTCCTTCCTTGAACTTGGAGACCAAAACTGAACACAATACTCCAGTCATTGGAGATATGGCATTTAAGGTGGAGAATGATAATTTATTGATTAGTAAGAGCATTAAATGTTATGGAGATAAGGCAGGAAAGTGGGATTAAGAGTGAAATTAAATTAGTTATGATGAAATGGTGGAGCAGACTCAATGGGCCAAATGGCCTAATCCTGCTCTTATATTCTATGGTCTGATGTTGGCCTGTGATATTCACAGTCTAGGTAAATAAAAACTTTGTGTGAGTCACCATAGGCTGGAGCTAAATCTGCTGGCACATTGATGGAGCTGAGAGCTCCTCCAGCTCCTGAGTGCCAGTGGTTTATGTTGATTTACTGACTACTGGAGCTGAGGAAGTAAGTGGTAAGGAAGGACAACTGATTCGTGGCCTATTGAGTCTGTCCTGGGTCATTTCTAGTCACTTGTTAGGACAGGATGTTGCCGTGCCACAGTTAACAGAGATTCTGCCTCACAGTTCCCATGACTCCTGTTTAATCATGACCTTGCATGCAGTCTGCATAGTTTGTATATTCTCATTGTGAGCACATTGGTTTCCTCTGCGTGCTTTAGATTACTTCCACATCCAAAAATGTGTAGGCTGCAGGTATTAGGCTGCAAACTGCCTCTAGTGCAGGAGTTCACAACCTGGGGTCCACTGGCCTCTCCTTTAATAATAGAGGTTCATGGCTGGGAACCCCCTGCTCTAGTGCGTAGGTAAGTGGCTGTGGTTATTGTGTAGGGAAGTTGCTGACAATATTGGGAGAGTGATATAGGATTAATGTAAAGGTGTGTTAAATGGTCAGTATTCGATGCAGTGAACCACATAGCCCGTTTCTGTATGGAGTGAATTTTGATTGAGAGTGTCCAATGGGAAGAAAGAAAGAAGAGTTTAAGGTAGAAAGTCCATGAAAGTGAAAGCATGAATTAGACAAAGAACTTTTTCTTATCAGTCAAAACAGCATGATCACAGGTAATTAATTTAAACATTTAAAACATATTACCAGGTTTAAGACGATGACGATAAATCCTGTAAGTTCTACCAGTTGCTCATTTTATTGCAGAAAATATCACTGCCACCTCCCCAAGGCACAATAATAGTAATTTACATTTATATTGCACCTTTTAAGTAGGAAAAATCCTGAGGCACCTTACAAATTTGAGAAAAACCATAGATAAAAGGAATAATGGAAGCAAAATAGGATAGCTACAAAAGATGATTGAAGCCTTGGTTGAAAAGATACGAGAGTTGAAATGATCTAAATTAATCTGAGTAGAAAAATACTCCAAAACATCCATAATAAAACTATTTGGATAAACGTCTAAGTGGTTCAGTGACAGTGAGTTGAAAAGATGGCACCAGCAACTACCATGACAAAAAGGGACATCCTGCAGACAGTTCATGAAACTGCTTGTTCTCCTTCTCATTTTAAATATATTTCCACTTCTAATCTGTGGCAATTGGAGCCTGTAATTTACATTTTGATTATGTGTTTTTGGGCCGACTGAATGATCTGGTGCTTTTGGTGTCTCTGAGGGGATTTGGCATGGATGAGGGCAAGGTTGAGAAGAGAATGTGTGGCCTAATGGTGATGCACCAAGCTATGATCAGCTCCCGTTCTCGACTAACTCACCAATGAAATTGTTGAGCAGGACTGAAATCAACAAGGACTAGAGCACAAGTGAATTAGGTGTTCGGAGTTTGACCAGTATGTGTCTCCATCTTGCTTGCTATTACCACTGGAGGAAGGTACAGGAGTCTTGAGTCTTGGCAGGGTTTGATCAGCGCATGGTTTGTAGATTTTACTCATTTTTAGAGGTCTCCGCAGCTCATATTATATGTGTTTCTGATTTCTGGTCACTCACTCATTTTGTGCAATTTTGATTGGGTTGGACTGGCTCTGTGGCCTGCAGTCAGTGAAAGACACAGCATCCAACTGAACTGAACAGTCCTAGACTGTTTCAAGGACTCTGTGGTTTGATCTCCATTCTGTCTGTTATTCGCTCAGTTTCTGCCATTTACTCGTTTTGTTCTTTTTTTTGCATGTTGGATGTTTAATGTTTTCTTTGAATGGGTTCCAAGGTGCTGCTTGGTTTCATGGGAAGAATAATCTCTGCATTGTGTGCTGATACATACTTAGATATAAGTAAACTTTGAAATGGATAATGTTATGGTGAAAAGCATTGGTGAAAGTTGGGATGTTTTAGTAGTGAATGGCAAAGAAACAAAGTCCATATCTCTGCAGAAGGGTCTCAGCTGGAAACGTTGACTGTACTCTTTTCCATAGATGCTGCTTGGCCTGCTGTGTTTTTCCAGCATTTTGTGTGTGCTGCTTACCCACACATCAAAAGTTTCAAAAGTAATGTCAGAGAAATGCATAAAATATACATCCTGAAATGCTTTTTCTTCACAACCATCCATGAAAACAGAGGAGTGCCCCAAAGAATGAATGACTGTTAAATGTTAGAACCCCAAAATCTGACCCCCCCCCCCAGCTCCCTTTCCCTCCACTGGCACAAAAAAGCAACAGCACCCACCACCGAGCACTCTAGTGAGCAAAGCAATGGTAAGGACACAGACTTGCAGTAATCCAAGGACTACGCGTTCACCCGGTATTCAACATACCACAGGTTCTCTCTCTCCCTAATAAGGGAGAAAGAGATGTCTCCATTTCACAGCAAGAGGGGAGACATAACAAACAACTTGCTGGTTTATGATGTTAAAAGTCCGTTGCGTTGCTTTTTTCCAGCTGTGTGCCCAAAGATCTCGGGTCTCTGGGCACGCAGCCAGAGATATTCCAGCTCCCATGACACACCGGTCCGAGACACAGACCTTCGATCCACCAGTCTCCAGAGCCCCAAGATCCGAGGCCTCCAAAGGCGAGCTGAACTCTAGGCCGCGCCCTTGGCATGTCGGTTACCAGCCAATCGTGACTTCCCTAGATCGGGTCCCATTCCCTCAAAGAGCTGATGTCAGTGTGTAACTGAAGGTCAGAGTCGTCACAAAACCCTGAAAGGGAAAAGTAGAGAATTAAAGATGGAAATAGAGCTGTTTCCGAAGATGCAAGCAAAGGAGTCGCCGTTTAGCACCATCCTGACTAAGCTTTCACACTTTCAAATGTTCTTTTGCAAAAGAAATCTTGAAGTCTTTATTATCTGACATTATCCAGGTCTTCTGACATCACAAAGGTAATCAGAAATGATGGGGAGATGACACTGAACTTGATCATCAGTTTGTTAAACATTATGGTTGAAGAAAGAGTTGTTGAGGTAAAGTGACGCTCGATAGCATCTGGAATACATATGCAGTGACTACATGAGTGTTAAATAGAATTATCATGAAGGATGAAAGCATTGAACGACATGGTGATTTCAAGCAAGAGGTGAACTAATTTTGCAGCAAAATTACGGTGTAAAACTATGACCGAAATAATAGTAGAGGAAGTCTGTTTGCATACAAGAAAGAGATGAAAATTTTTCACTTGACTCAAATTTTAAGAATGATTCATGCTAAAGTTTGGTGTGCAATGCATGTCAGTACTCTTCATCCATTTCCAGGTGATTATTGAAGAATATAGTTAGGCGATCTCAGTGACTTGTATCTAGTTCAGAAGGTGTGAAGTACCCGCACCTGGTTCAGGAGGTGTGAGGTACAACAACTTCAAATAACATCAGAGCATGAAATGCTGAGAGCTTTAAAATGGTCATGTCCATGGCAGTTAAACCTGTGTGGAGATGCCTATTGGGTTATTTCACTCTGCTCCACCATTAAATATCATTTCAATATAGTTTCCTGCTTGTTGTCTTTTTCAAATATATTTAGCAACATAGTCTTTGCAATGTCTCGTGGTAAAGAATGGCACAATTTCCCCATCTCCTTAGTGAAGAAATGTTGCACTCTTAACCCTGCATGTATTCTGAGAACCTGGCCCCTTGCTTTCGTCCTCCCGGATAAGGGCAACATCCTTTCTTTATTCAGCCTGTTAAATATTGCTGGTTTTTCAATAAGGACACCAGCTATTCTTCTAAATTCCCTAGGTTGGTTCACTTTCTTGTAGAACATTTTGTACTCCACACTCAACGATTCAGGAACAGCTTCTTCCTCTCTTACATCCAATTTCTCAATGGGCATTGAAGACCATGAACACTGCCTCACTCCTTTTTGTTTTTCTGTTTCTGCACTACTAATTTTAACTTAACTATTTAATCTATATACTTAATATCATTCATTTTTTTCTCCATTTTTCATGTATTGCATTGTACTGCTTCCATAAAGGTAACAAATTTCACAACATATGCCGATGATATTAAACCTGGTTCTAATTCTACTAACTGAGAAATCAAACTGATGACCTGTATTACACTTCCCTGCGTGGCATGTATATCTTGGATAGCACTAAAACTACACGCAATATTCCAGAAGTGGTCTTGCCAAGTGCCTGTATAATTGTGGTAATATTTCCTTTCCCTGTGCTGGCATGTGGCCAAGTGGTTAAGGCATTGGTCCAGTGATCTGAAAGTCGCTAGTTCGAGCCTCAGCTAAGGCAGCGTGTTGTGTCCTTGAGCAATGCACTTAATCACACATTGCTCTGTGATGACACTGGTGCCAAGTTGTATCGGCCCTTCCCTTGGACAACATCAGTGTATGAAGAGGGGAGACTTGCAGCTTGGGCAACTGCCAGTCTCCCATACAACCCTGCCCAGGCCTGTGCCCTGGAAACCTTCCAAGGCACAAATCTATGGTCTCTTGAGACTAGTGGATGCCTATTCCCTTTCCCTGTACTTAACACCCCTTACTACGAAAGCTAATATACCACTTGTCCCCTAAAACACTTCCTGTGTTTGCATGTTTAATTTCAGTGATTGGTTTGCAAGAATAATCAGGGCCTTCCTTGCATCAACATATTCCAATCTGTCACTATTTCGAGAATCCTCGATCTTTTTGTTGTCCAAGTGGATAACCAATTTTATTCCATCTATCTCCAGCCACTCAGCTTTCCTAAATCACTTTGAAGTCTCTTTGAATCCTCCTCACAACTCATTTTTGTTATGAACTAACTCAGAAATATTACTGTTTTCTCATCCACACTATTTGGTAGATGTGAGTGCCTGAGGCCCAAGCTCTCATTCCTGCAGCTCTCCATTAGTCACCTCCTGCTATCTTGAACAGGATTGATTCTCACTATGTTTTCTGCCGGGGAGAAGGGAGGGGAATGGAGCTGAAAAGGGTAGTTAATCAGCCATGATAGAATAGCACAGCAGACTCAATGGACTCAAAACACAAAAATACAACTGCAGATGCTGTGGGTCAAAGAATACATACACAACGCTGGAAGAAATCAACAGGTCAGGCAGCATCCATGAGAAAAGAGTAGCCAACGTTTCGGGCCGAAACCCTTCATCAGGAATGGGGGGGGGGGAAGAGAGGGCCAAAGCCCAGTAATAGAGTTAGGGGAGGGGGTAGAGCCTAGAGGTGCCAGGTGGAAAACCAATCAGAGGAACGATAAAGGGGGGAGGGGGAGGGGATAAGCATGAAAGAACTGTAGAAAGAAGCAGAAAGTTGAAAGGGGAGAGAGGCAGCGAGGGACCTGTGATAGGGGGAGGGAATTACTGGAAATTGGAGAATTCAATGCTCATACCACCAGGCTGGAGGCTACCCAGACGGTAGATGAGGTGTTGCTCCTCCAACCTGAGTTTGGCCTCATTGTGGCAGTAGAGGAGGCCACGTACGGACATATCTAGATGGGAATGAGAGGCAGAGTTGAAGTGGATGGCAACTGGGAGATCCTGTCTATTGTGACAGATGGAGCGTAGGTGCTCGACGAAGTGGTCCCCCAATCTGCGTCGACTCAATGGCCTGAATGGCTTAACTCTGCTCCTTTTCTTATGGTTGGTACTCTGAAATATCGTCAGCTGGAAATGAAGATAAAGATTAGCTTTATTTGTCATATGTACATTGAAACACCAAAATGAACAGTAAAATGCATCGTTTGCATCAAATCAGATCAGTGAGAATTGTGCTGGGTGCTACAGCAACTTAGGATGCCCACAACTCACCAGCCCTAGCTATACATCTTTTTGGAATGTGCAAGGAAGCTGGAACACCCAGAGGAAACTCATGTGGTGTCGGAGCAAAGGGGCAAACTCTTTACAGACAGTGATGAGAACTGAGCCGCAATCGCTGCTTGCTGCTGTTCTAATAGTCTTGCACTATCTGCTATTCTGTCCCTAAAAATTAAAAGCTGATGATGCTCGTATAGGTAAATGGTGAGTAGTTAGAGAGATTCTGAGTGGAATGGTGCATCAAGAGATGGCAGTGTAGGTAAATAAAACCATGGAAATGCAATGTGCTCTTTGATTTGTTTCCAATATCATGGAATACGCAGAGATAATAGTGAACTACAGCAATATCTTGTTTAGATTGCAGTTGTATGTGGAGTTACGGCTATAGCTTTAATGTACACAGTCACGAAGTAGCTGAAATGCCCCCATGCACATAGCCATCATTGTCACAAGCTGGAATAAAGACAGTCCAGAAAAAGTTTACGAAACACGAAACATTTTCTTTGTTGTGCTATATTTCATTATTCCCTTCAATTAACAAGTAAAAATAAAGTATATGTTGCAATTTTCATTCTAAATATTTGTGCTATGTATATTACAAAAATATAATTTAATGTGCCACACAGTTTCCAGGCTGTGTTTATAAAAATAAATAAATCAATCAATCAATAAATTCCAGCACAGAGCAGTAGTTGGTCCGCACAGTTGTTAAATGAATTAGAGGGAAGGTTGTTTAAAACAATGGAAATAGAGTAGATTTACTAGCTACCACAGTATAAGGGATGAAGGATGGCAGTTATGAAGATTGTGATATAAAGGATTTGACACCATGGTGAAATCACTTAAATGACCTGATACAAGCCTGTTAAAAGGTAATAGAAATGAGAGTATACGTAGTGATGCATAATTTTTTACTGGTCTGTGAGACAATGGTAGTATTACACAAACAAATTAAGAATTATCTCACAAATTGCCATAGAGTTTTGAAAGCTTTATTTTGTGTGAATCGGGGCTCTTTTTATACAGGTAATATAGTTATTTAAAACAGATGGTCTAATACGGGTTTACATCTGGATTTGAAATATTAGGAAAGAATAAAGTTCCTTAAGTTTTATGTAACATTCTCTGACATTATATCCGTGAGGTGGGATCTCTGAGGAATGATATACATTGAACTCTTAGCAAGGAGCAAAAGAAGGAATGAATTCCTTGGTGAAATCACTAAGAACTCTGGAGCAGAGCAAAAGGTCTTGATCTACATCCTATCTATTATCATGAAAGAGGTTTATCCAGATCAATACATAAAGTCTGCTGCAGATGGATTTCTACAGTGCATTAAATGCATTTTAACAGGCTAAAGGTTATTTAATAATATACAGTTGACAACTTAGAAAATACAGCGCAAGCTGTTTTCTCCAGTGTGTATCCTTGCAATCACTTTTGTAAACCAGCCAGTTCAGTGACCTGCTATATTTGCTGTAGGAGAAATGAATCCTCATTTAGGATTATGCATTGAAGTACATTATAATTTCTAATATGGACCTGTGTTCACTCTAAATAAATGCATTCACTTAAAATGGAACCAGTTATACCCAATCTTTAAATACAATTAAAGTTTAAAGCACTGATAGAAATTGTATTAAATCTTAGCATCTCTGCATTATCGACATCTGGAGTAGTGATAATCCAATTGATGCTATTAAACAAAAAATACTTCATGACTGCAATATGGGCAAGATCATAACTGTAATGCTTGTAATGATAATATTGACAATAAACTGAAACTGATTTCAGAGCTTGGCTGCACAAGGCTTAATACCACATTAGTAAAATGCAGCTTCCTTTTGCAAAGCTCAGCTTTTCAATAAAATGCTGTCATTTGACTTTAGCACCAATTCCCAAAGGAAAGACAACAAGACCCTATTAATTTCCATAACTTGTACAATGAAGCTTTAATAACATATTCCTGAAGGGGCAGAAGCCAATGAGAGCACTGTTGCTGTCTGTATAGAATGTCACCCAGATGAAATGCAGAGTTGGAGGAGAGAAATGACCTCTACATTCGCATCAGACTTAAAGTTTGTTAAAAATGCATAATAGGCTGTTAATTTATCATATCAGAAATGTGTTGTAGTGTTTTAAATTTCATATCATTGTAAAAAGCATTGTATATCCGAACCAGTTTCAAATACAAAGTAAATTTGCATCAAGGTCTCCAATCACTAAATTTAACACATCATGTCACTGTTTATTACTGGAATCGTTGAATGAATAAAATTACTTAACTGATCTCGAGGCAGATGAGGGATGTATGAACACGCTTTTGTATCTACTCAATGTTCACACTTGGAACATTGGAGTACTTCTGATAAATTGTCTGCAGTTATTTCCATCAGCACCCTTTCTTATGTTAATTGTTCCTTTGTATATGTGTTTAGTCAATGGCTTACATTTTTATGCTGGAGGAATTCAGCAGGTCAGACAACATCCATGGAAAAGAATAAACAGTTGATATTTCAGGTCGACCTCCTTCATCATGAGTCCTGCTGAAGAGTCTCTGCCTGAAACATCAAATGTTTATTCATTTCCATGAATGCTGCCTGACCTACAGAACTCCCCCAGCATCGTGTGTGTGCTGCTTTGAATTTCCAGCATCTGCAGATTTTCTCATGTTTGTGATAAATTTTTATGGGTTTTCCTGATCCTGAATCTGCCAGTGCTCTCCCTCAGACACTAACAAATACAAACTTCCTGAACTTCCTCATCAATCTCTGTTGATGACTTCCATGCAGTACTAAAGTTTAGTATTTCTAAGTTTGCAAGGGATATGCTGGAAGAACAAGGTGGGGTCAGTGAATGAAAGTGACTAGAAAATAAAGAAATCATTGTAAATTTGCTGCTTCTGCACAAAAAAGCACACTGAAATGAATGGAAAGGAATTTTAAGCAACTTTTTGCTGAGGCATTTACATCACTGCCACAAATTCCATTCCTCAAACATTAGCTCCAAATTGTCTTAACTTGTCTAGTCCACAGGAACTTTTGAACTGCTGGGTTTGCTTTCAAAATGATGTGGTAAATCAGTGGCCCATTCATGAAAATTAAAGGGGCAGGCAAGAGAAGCTGATGAACACAGCTTCCCTCACTTGCTGGGCACTGCACTGTGCTGCTGATTAAATCACATCCAGCAAGTGAGGGGAGCTGCTCCTTGTCTCTGTTGTTACTCCTGACGGCAACTCTCTCATGTACAGTTTCAGAAAAATGAATGTTCTATTAGTCGGGTCTAGTGTTAATGTAAGTTACACATGAAACCTTGTATTGGTCACTATTTACGGTGCTTGATGATGTCAGCATGTTAGCCCAGACATGGCTGGAGAGCTGATATTTCAGACTGACCTTTGTAGCAGAATAGGAAAATGGGATAGTATTGATAGGTATTTGCTGGCCAGCATGGCTGAAGTAGGCAAAAAGAGCTTTTTTTCTGAGCTACGTGCCCCAAAGACTGAGGGAGAATTGTCTTGGTCATGCCATTCTTCAAACGGTATGATGAGGAGGCATTATTCATTCACACTTTTCTCTGTAACCACTTCCTGTCAACTTCCCCTGAGCCTACCAGCCCACCTGCATTAGAGGCTGTAGATGGAAAGAGTTCACCTAGAGTCCAGGGATAATTTCCAGAACAAGTTGGTTACAAGTTGATGTCAGGGGAGCTATGCATTCTGAAACAAATGCTCCCAATCCATAATTTTCATTTTTTTTTATACTATTTCTTATCTACTTTCTTTCTCTATTTTATGTATAATTTAGAGCAAGTCAAGTCTTTCACAGTGTCAAGCATCATTACCTCCACATTATGTGCATTTCTGTCTTTGCCTTGGATGTACAATGGAAAGCTTCTGTCTTGGATTTATGGGATGGTTGCTAGGTCGACAACCAGGCACGAGTTTATTCTAGCTGCAACAAGGCAGATCACACAGCATGCTGATGGCTCCGCACAGCATTGGGACTCAACTACCAGTCCTGGAGACACTCTACAACTCTCAATTCCTAAGTCATGCTCGTAACATCAGTTAAAACCTATCCTATCCCAGAGGTAGTCTGTTCTATTTCCTGCCTTATGGTAGGAGATACAGAAACATCTTAGCTAAGTTAGTCAGACTGAAAACAGTTTCTTCCCAAGGGCTTTGTGCAGTGAATACAACACCCTGGCTTACCAATTGCCTTTGAGTATTAATGTCACTTGTTGCATGTAAATATGGGAATTCTATTTTTAATTAAGCTATACCACATGCATTGTAAATATCTATTTTGTGTAGACTGCAGTAACACTGTAATCTTTCTGTCTGAAGATAATGAAGTTCTATTCTATTCTGTTCTGTTCTGTAGCTCACTTTAGCCGGCAGTTCATTGGTCAGGTAGGTTTGAATTGCTCCCGCACTTACCCAGCCCCTTACCCATTCCCTTTTATTTTTCTGCTAAAAAGTCACCACCCTGTTCTTTGCTGCAGTGCTGCGTAGCAATTTCACCGTTCCCTAATAAAAAGGCAATTAATGGTGACCAGTTAAGCTGCCAATTCACACACCATTTAGACGCAGGACAAACCTGAAGCATCTCGGAGAAACCCACATGGTCACGGAAAGCAATCACAAACAAGAGAAAATCTACAGATGTTGGAAATCCAAGCAATACACACAAAATGCTGGAGGAAGTCAGCAGGCCAGGCAGCATCTATGGAGAAGAGTACAGTCAATGCTTCAGGCTGAGACCCGAGTCTTGCCGAGTTGCTTGGTCATGGGAAGAATGTGCAAATTCCACACAGGTCTGGAGTGGACCTACAGAGCTCTATTAGCTGTCCAATTGTCACATCATGTATCTCAGAGAAGAACAAATTTGTTCTCACAACGTATAAAGGGAATTACAGAGGCATGAGAGAGGAACTTGCGCAGGAGGATACTGACGGGGATGACAACAGAGCAGAGATGTCTGAAGTTTCTGGGTATAGTTTACTAGGTGCAGATTAGATATGTCCCAAAGAAGTTGTGGTTCCCAAATGGCAGTGGCAGTCAACCGTGGCTGACAAGGGAAGTTAAGGACTGCATACAAGCCAAGGAAAGGGCATAGAAGGTAGCAAAAATAACTGCGAAGTTGGGTGACTGGGAAGTTTTAAAATCCAACAAAAGGCAACTGAAGAAGTTATAAGAAGGGAAAAGATTAAATATAAGGGCAAACTACCTGACAATAAGTTTGTTCAGTTATATCAGGAGTAAAAGGAGGTGAGAGTTGATTTTGCACCACTGGAACATAATGCTGGTGAGGTAATAATGGGGGACAAAGAAATGGCAGATGAAGTTAATAAGTACTCTGCATCAGTCTTCACTGTGGAAGACACTAGCTATACACTGGAGGTCTGTGAGTGCCAAGGAGCATGAGTGAGTGCCATTACTATTACAAAGGAAAAAGTGCAAGGTAAACTCAAAGGTCTTAAGGTGGATAAGACACCTGAACCAGCTGGACTACATCCCAGAGTCCTTAGAGAGATTGTTCAAGAGGTAACAGATGCATTGGTCATGGTCTTTCTAGATTCACTTGATTCTAGCGTGCTCCTGGAGGACTGGAAGAGTGCAAATGTCACTCCACTCTTTAACAAGGGAGGAAGGCAAAAGAAAGGAAATTATAGACCAGTTTGCCTAACCTTAGTAGTTGGGAAAGTGTTGGAGTCTATTATTAAGGATGAGGTTTCGAGGCATTTAACTTTTCGAGAAGTTAACAAGCGGGATGGACAAAAGGGAGACAATAGATGTCACTTATTTAGATTTTCAGAAGGCATTTGATAAGCCGCCACACATGAGGCTGCTTAACAAGATAAAATCCTATTGCGTTACAGGAAAGATACTGGAATGGATAACGCAATGGCTGACAGGCAGCAGGTAGCAAGTGGGAATGGAAGGGGTCTTTTCTGGTTGGCTGCTGGTGACTAGTGGTGTTCCTCAGGGGTCAGTATTGAGACCACTACTTTTCACATTGTTTGTCAATGATTTGAATAATGGAATTGATGGCTTTGTGGCAAAGATTGTGGATGATACGAAGATAGGTGGAGGGGTGGGTACTGCTGAGGAGGCAATGTGATTGCAGCAGGACTTAGAGAAATTGGATTGATGGGCAAAATAGTGGCAGATGGAATACAGTGTTGGGAAATGTATGTTAATGCATTTTGGTAAAGAGAACAATAGTGTAGACTATTATCTAAATGGAGAGAAGGTTCAAACATCAGAGGTGCAGAGGGACTTGGGATTCCTCATGCAAGCCTCCCAGAAAGTTAATTTACAGGTTGAGTCTGTGGTAAAGAAGAGAAATGTAATTTTGGCATTTATTTCAAGGGGAATAGAATATAAAAGCAATTATATAATGCTTAGGCTTTATAAGATATTGGTCAGGCTGCACTTGAAGTATTGTCAACAATTTTGGTCCCATATCTCAGAAAAGGTGTGTTGTCATTGGAGAGAGTCCAGAAGAACTTCATCAGGATGATTCTGGGAATGAATGGGTTAACATATGAGTTTTTGGCAGCTTTGGGCCTGTACTCACTGGAATTTAGAAGAATGAGGAGGTGTCTCATTGAAACCTACTGAATGTTGAAAGGACTAGATAAGGTGAATGTGGAGACAATGTTTCCTATGGTGGTACTATCCAGAACTAGTGGGTGCAGCCTATAAATTGAGGGTGACCTTTCAGTACAGAGGTAAGGAGCAATGTTTTTAGCCAGAGAGTAATGAATCTGTGGAATGCTCTGCTGCAGACAGTGCTGGAGGCCAAGTCCGTGGGTATATTTAAGGCAGAAGCAGATGGTTTCCTGATTGATCAGGGCATCAAAGGATATGTTGTTAAAGCAGGTGTATGGGGTTGAGTTAGGATCTGGGATCAGCCAGGGTGGAATGGCAGAACAGAGTCAATGGACTGAATAGCCTATTACTGCTCCTATGTTTCATGGTCTCATGATTTAATATTTATCTCTCAACTAAGATCATGGAGGTCTGTTACCTTGCCACAGTCATGTGAAGCTTGCTCTCAGCAAATCGGCTTGCCTCAAAAATACTTCAAACATTTGGAGCTGCTGGAGTTTGTGAAAATTGTTCAAGCAATACAAGTTAATCTTGTTTTTGAATGGATTCCATGCTGTTTCTTTGGTTCGGGGCTGTCAGTGGGAGGAAGAATCTCTGGGCTGTATACTGCATACATACTTTGATAGTACATATATTTTGAATCTTAACCATTAGCACATTGCCCCTCTAATATCTGCGATCTATTTTATCTGAAGTCTAAGTGTGATATGATCTGATGGCAGTCTATCATATTGAGAGTTGTGTGTGAAGGAGGAGGACCTGGGGAGATAATGATAGCAGGAACAATGTATTTTCTACATAGCCAAGGTACCTGATACTTCTGCCTAAATCTGGTACCTTTGTTGACAGTGTACTGCATTACGAGGCTGCCTAGGTGCACTGATTGTTATCTGGAATTACTACCAGAGGTATTGATGGATTCAGATATAATTATTTTTAACTATTTATTACATTTAAGGGTGCCTCGTTTGGTCATTATGATGTTTGCGATCATGACCATAATTGTTGGTGGCAAATTTTTTGACAGAAGTGTTTTGCTATTGCTGCCTTCTGGACAGTGTCTTTACAAGACAGGTGACCCCAGTCATTATTAATACTCCTCAAAGATTGTCTGCCTGCTATCAGCGGTCACATAACCAGGAATTGTAATATACGCCAGCTGCTCATATGACCATCCACCACTGACTCCCATGGCTTCAAGTGACCCTGATCAGAGGTGGGGTGGGGTTGGGGGAGCTAAGCAGGTGTTACACCTTAATGAAGGGTGACGTGCAAGCTAGTGGAGGCAAGGGGCAAAACTTACACCTCCTTCGGTAGCAAGGTATTTCCAACCTGCCACCATAGGGCACCACGGCAAACAATTAAATAAGTAAGTCATAGAAAGATATGATTGTACCACATAGAATTGAGATGAGAGTAGATGGGGTTGAAGTGGATGAGAGGGAGTCAGCATGAATAGAAACATGGTAAATGTACAGCACATTACAGACTATTCAGCCCACGATGTTGTGCTGACCACGTAACCTACTCTAGAAACTACTTGGAATTTCCCTACCGTATAGCCCTCTATTTTTCTCAGCTCCGTGTCCCTAGCTAAGAGTCTCTTAAAAGACACTAATATATCCGCCTCTACCATCTTCACTGATAGTGCATTCCACCACCCTCTATGTGGAAAAACTTACCTCTGACATTCCCCCTGTACCTACTTCCAAGCACCTTAAAACTATGCCCCCTCGTGTTAGCAATTTCAGCCCTGGAAAAAAGCCTCTGGCTATCCACAAGATCAACACCTCTCATCATCTTATACCCCTCTATCAGGTCACCTCTCATCCCCCATTGCTCCAAGGAAAAAAAGCCAAGTTCACTCAATGTATTCTCATAGGACATGCTCTCCAATCCAGGCAATGTCCTTGTAAATCTCCACTGCACCCTTTCTATGGTTTCCACATCCTCTTATGAGCTGTCCATATACTGAACACAGTACTCCAAGTGGGGTCAGACTGAGGTCTTGCATAGCTGTAGCATTACCTCACAGCTCTTGAACTCAATCCCCCGGTTGATGAATGCCAACACACCATACACCTTCTTAACAACACTGTCAACCGGTGCAGCAGCTTTGAGTATCCTATGGACATGGACCCCAAATCTTGCTGATCATCCACACTGCCAAGAATCTTACCATTAGTAATATAGTCTATCTTCAAGTTTGACCTACCAAAATGAACCACTTCACACTTAACTGGGTTGAACTCCATCTGCCACTTCAGTCCAATTCTGCATCCTATCAATGTCCCTTTGTAACCTCTGACAACATCCCCAAAGTTTATGTCCTCAGAAAACTTATTAACTTGCCCTACTACTTCCTGATCCAGGTCATTTATAAAAATCACAAAGAGGAGGGGTCCCAGAACAGATCCCCGCGAAACATCACTGCTCACCATCCTCCATGCAGAATATGAACCATCAACAACCACCCTTTGCCTTCTATGGACAAACCAATTCTGGATCCACAAAGCAAGGTCTCCTTGAATCCCATGTCTCAATACTTTCTGAAGGAGCCTTGCATGGAGAACCTTATCAAATGCCTTTCTGAAATCCATATACATGACATCTACTGTTCTACCTTCATTAATGTGTTTTGTTACATCCTCAAGGAATTCAATTAAGTTCGTAAGGCATGACCTGTCCTTGACAAAGCCATGCTGACTATCTCTAATCAGATAATGTCTCTCCAAATGCTCATAAACCCTGCCTCTCAGGATCTTCTCCAACAACTTGCCCACCACTGAAGTAAGACTCACTGGTCTGTAATTTCCTGGGTTATCTCTACTCCCTTCCTTACACAAGGAAACGACATTTGCAACCCTCCAATCCTCTGGTACTTCTCCCGTCCCTATTGATGACATAAAGATCGTCACCAGAGGCTCAGCAATCTCTTCCTTCACTTCCCACAGTAGCCTGGGGTATATCTCTTCTGGTCCTGGTGATTTATCTAATTTAATACCTTTCAAAAGCTCTAGCATATCCTCTTTCTTAATGTCTATATACTAAGCATTTGAGTCCACTGTAAGTCATCCCCACAATTGCCAAGGTCCTTTTCACTGGTGAATACTGTAGCAGAGTACTCATCAAGTACCTCCACTACCACCACCTTCTCCATGCACAAGTTTCCTCTCTCACTCCTGATTGATCCATTTCTGACACATCTTATCCTCTTGCTCCTCACATAATTGTAGAATGCCTTGGGGTTTCCTTAATCCTGCTCACCAAGGCCTTTCTGTGACTTGAGCTCCTTTCTGACAACCTTGTAATTTTCTAGAGATCTAACAGTACCTAGTCTCTTGAACCTTTCATAGGCTTTTCTTTTCTTCTTAACTAGATTTTCTACATTCTTTGTACACCATGGTCCTTTTACCCTACCATTCTTTCCCTACTTCAATGGAGCATGGCTATGCAGAATGCCATGCAAACGTTCCCTGAACATTTGCCACATTTTTGCCATGCATTTCCCTGAGAACATCTGCTCCTAATTTATGTTCCCAAGTTCCTGCCTAACAGCAGCATATTTCCCCCTACTCAAATTAAATGTTTTCCCAAATTTTCTGTTCCTCTCCTTTCTGTCTCCAGCACTATGATAAAAGGAGATAGAGTTGTGATCACTATCTCCAAAATGCTCTCCCACTGAGAGACCTGACACCTGACCAGGTTCATTTCCCAATACCAGATCAAGTACAGCCTCTCGTCTTGGAGGCTTATCTACATGTTGTGTCAGAAAACTTCCTGAATACACCTAACAAACTCCATCCCATCTAAACCTCTTGCTGTAAGGAGATGACGGTCAATATTAGGAAAACTAAAATCTCCCATTGCAGCAACCCTAATCTTATTTCACCATTCCAGAATCCGCATCCCTACCTGCTTATGGATGTTTCTGTTACTATTGGAGATTCTATTTTTTTTAAAAAACACCCAATAGAGTTATTGCCTCCTTCCTGTTTCTGACTTTTACTTGCAATGACTTAGTAGACTTCCTCCTTTTCTGCAGCAGTGATACTATCCCTGATTACCAGAGCCACTCCCCCACGGCTTCTGCCTTCCTCCCTGTCCTTTTTGAAACATCTAAAGCTTGGTACACTCAGCAGCCATTCCTGCTCCTGAGACATCCAACTCTCTGTAATGGCCACAACGTCACAATTCCATGTGAAGACCCTTTGTGCTTTAATACTAATTACTCTACGTTCAATTGGATAACAAGTTCCAATACATTGTTGTTTCTTTTTTCATTTTTGAGTAAATGTTTTAAATTTAGTTTTTAATATACCTGACAAATAGAAACACAGGGAGTGGGGCAGGAAGAAAAGAAATCTAATGGGTGAGAAATTTGAGAATTTGACTTTCAAAGAGTTTGATCAGATGAGATGAGTTTTCCTTCACCCATGAGACCTGTGAGGAGGTTCATGGTGCAATTCCAGGTAACGTGGAAGTTCAAAAGAAATTTTATTGTCAATGTACATATATATCACCCGATACAAACCTGAGATTCATTTTCCTTTGGATATAACTATAACAAAATCAATGAAGGATTACCCAACTAGGGTTTTCAACAAATTGCAAATGCAAAACAGAAGAAACAATAATAATAACTAAGTAATAAATATCAAGAACATGAGCTGGAATCCTTAAAAGTGAGTCCATTGGTTGTAGGAACACTTCAATAATGGGGCAAGTGAAGTTGAGTAAAGTTATCTCAATTGGTTCAGGAGCCTGATGGTTGAGAAGTAAAAAATATCCCTGGACCTGGTGGTCTGAGTCCTGAGGCTCCTGTAACTTCCTAATGGCAGCAGCAAGTGGAGATCATGTCCTGGATGGTGGAGGTCTTTGCTTTCTTGTGAGAGTGTTTCATATAGACGTGCTCAATGGTTGTGAGGGCTTTACCCGTGACAGAATGGGCCGTATCCAGTACTTTTTACAGGATTTTCTGTTCGGGTTGGGTGTGAACGACCGGCTCCACTCACCAAACCAATGACTAATGTGACTTACTTCACATCTGTCATATTTTTGTCTGGAAGTTCATCTTCATTTGAATGAATGAACTTGCTGACCCTGCCTGTCATGGGTTCAGATGGTAGGTTCTACCACTGTCTGTATGTTGTCCCTGTGACCACATGGGTTTCATCCAGGTGCTCTGGTTTCCTCCCACAGTCCAAAGATGTTCAAGTTAGTTGGCTACAGGGGAGTAATTGGATGGCGCAGGGCTGTCGGGCTGAAAGGGCAGTTATCGCACTATTTCTCATTTGCTCTCTCAGAGAATGAAACTTCCATTCTGCCACTTTAGTTCTTAAAAAAAAAAAAAGCTGCACTTCAGCCAATCTTTAAACATCTTCAGCATTGGCAACATCCTTTGAGATTTTGCCAGTGTAATGCCACCATCCTTCCTGAAGAATAACAACAAGAACTGTAACAGTTCAGCATTTTAATATTGCGTTACCCCGTGCCTCATTCAATAAAGAGAAATAAACTTTACATCCTCTCTCCTTTTAACTACCTGACCTGCTTCCTTCAGAAATTGTGGACAAGCACTCCAAGGTCATTCTGTTTGCTATCACTTGTCATATCATTTAGCTTATTCTATATTCCCTTGTCTTATTTTCTCTTCACATTACTCTGGACCTTATCTTATTTGCCTACTTCATACTTTACCTATTCATAGATTTCTTTTTTTCCTCTGTTATCTATAGCTTGCTTTCTCACGATCAATCATGAGCAATTTTTGCATCACTTGCTAAACATTGTCTAGATTAATGACGTGCACGTTCCTTCCTGTCACTGAGACACTCAGACCATTGTTGTTTGCATCTTCACACTGCCAGTTTTAGATCCATCCTGCACCATTGCCCTGGACCCAATGACAGTTTTTTTAGCTGCATGAAATACCCTACAAAATTCACAGAATGTATTAAATATGTAGCGTACCAACATCAACTTTCCATGCTAACTTCCCTTAATAAACCCACAATAACTGTTCTTGACTTACACGAGCTAGGGCTGAATGATTTGTAATTACTTGCTCTATTACTTTCTGTCCTTTTTAAAGAGAACAATGTTGGCAATGCTTCAAAGTTGCATCAATATCACCATGGCCAGAACAAATTGGAGATGTTCAGAGTACCTACTATATGTTTTCCCCCTTGCTTCTCTTATCCAGCCTGATGTGTATGGGGTTGAATGGGATCTGGGATCAGTCATGATGAAATGGCAGAGCAGACTCAATGGGCTGAATGGCCTAAATCTGCTCTTGTATTTTATGGTTTAATCTTCACCACTTTTTAAATCCTAAATACTTTCAGAGCTCTTCTCATTATTATATTTCATGGATCTTGTTCAATGTGATATTTGATGCAATCAATCAGGCTGACTCAATTCATTCGGACTTGCCCAATATTCAGCAGAATCCACATCTTGTGAATGGGTTTTAAACAAAGTGCTGCAGTTTCATGGCGTTTGAGGTGGCTTCCTCCAGGCTCTCTGAAAGCATATAGTTTTGCAAGTCATTTACCTACTGCTACACCATATTTTTCCCTGATGCTTCGTGTGTACCCTGCTTTAGTTACCCACTAATGTGGAATATCCAGGTAGATGTTAGTTTGTGTAAGTGCTGTTCTGGCAAATGTTCAAAATGAGTCTCCCCAGAAACATCAGCAGCAGGATGGGCAAAGATGCTGAAAGAAATGCATTTGAAATGTAAAGGTAAGCTTGACTTGTGTGATTATTATACAAATATTTGTGTTGTTATTATGATAACCTGGGTGAGCATGGATGGATCATATTCTCAATGCTCATCTTAATAAAATGAGACTGCTACAAATTCAATGAGAAATCCTAATGACTAGATTTAAAGCAAGTCCCCAAGAGTTAATGACTGAGGCCTGACCCCACCACTTCATAAAATATGCCTTTCTTCAGCCATTGTCAAGTGAATTTTAAAAAATCTGATTTTAAAAATACAGTTGACTTTTCTGTCTTGGTTGTCCAATTGATTTGATTTCATTTTATTCATTCTCTTAATTAATAAGCCACTTCCTCAACAACACTCGATAAATATTGTAGGTTACAATTAAAATGTTTAATGTAATTTGTCTCCTAATTTGGAGGGGGATAATTTTTTTGAAACAGATCACTTATATCTCCTGTTTGAAGTTCTTTGGGAAACAGCGGCCAACGTTGGTCGAGACTTCATTACTAGTTGGACCGAAGGGCCTGTCTCTGAGCTGTGCTTTCCTGTAACCCTGTGATCACAGGTCCAATCTGATACTTCAGGGCATTTGACTTCTCATTGCATGAAACTTGAAATTAATCATTAGTCAGTCTCAGCATAGCTGTTGCTTGTGATAATGCCCACGAAGTGTAGTGGAAAAATGTTTACAGATATTTTCTGGGAAGCTAGTAGAATTGGAAAAAATATTGCTGCCATCCAGATTAAACTTGAATCAACTTGGTGCTTGACAGACATGCCAGGGCTTGAGTACTATTACTTCTCATAAAGTAAAATCAAACAACAATAGGGCTTCACTTCCAGATGAGCTCAATTCCTTCTGTGCTTGCATGGGAGAGTCATCACAAACTCCCACTGGCTCCAGTGACCCTGTGATTTCAGTCTCTGAGGCCAAGGTGCATGCAGCCTTCAGGAGGGTGAACCATGAAGAACATCTGGCTCTGAAAGGGTACCTGGCCAAGTACGAAAGACCGGTGCTGATCAACTGAGTGTTCACAGAGCTTTAACCTTTCACTTCAGCAGTCTGGGATATCCACTTGCTTCAAGCAAACTTCACTTCTATCAGTGCCAAAACATGACATAGTAACGCCCTTCAATGACTATTGTCCAGCTTCACTTGCATCCACTGTGATGAAGTGCTTTGAGAGATCAGTGATGAAAAATATCACCTTCTGCCTAAGAAGTAACTGGGATCTGCTCCAATTTGCTTAGTGGCAGAACAAGTCCACAACCCTGGAACATCTGGATTGCAAAGATGCATACATCAGGATGCTTTTTATCAACCACCGCTCAGCATTCAATACTGTCACCTCCTCAAAACTAATCAATAAGTTTCAAGACCTGGCCTCAATGCATTCTTGTGCAATTGGATCCTCTATTTTCTCACTTGCAGACCTCAGTCAGTTTTGATCGGCAACAACATCTCCCCCACAAGGCTGTGTGCTTAGCGCCCTGCTCTACTCGCTATGCACTTGTGGCTGTGTGGCTAAGCACAGCTGCAGTGCACTGTCAGAGGCTGAAGCAAATGTGGGGATGATTCAGCATAGAGGAGGGAGATTGAAAATCTGATGAGTGGTGCCCACAACACTAACCTCTTACTCAATGTCAGCAAGACCAAAGAGCTGATTATTGACTTCAGGAGAAAGAAACCGGAGGTCCATAAGCCAGTCCTCATAGGAGGATCAGAGGTGGAGAGGGTCAGCAACTATAAATTCTGCAGAGTTACCATTTCAGAGCACATGTACTGGGCTCAGCACGTAAGAAAGCATTGATGCTGCCTGGCCTGCTGACTTCCTCCAGCGTTTTGTGTGCATTGCTGTTACTTCCTTGGGTGTTTGCAGAGATTCTGCATGACATCGAAAATTTTGATAAACTTCTATAAATGTGTGGTGGAGAGTATACTGACTGGCTGCATCACAGCCTGGTATGGAAACACCAATATCTTTGAACAGCAAATCCTACAAAATGCAGTGAATGTACCCCAGTCCATCTCAGTTGAAGCCTTCCCCACTACTAAGCACACCAGCCCAGAGTGTTGTTACAAGAAAGCACCGTCCATCATCAGGGACCCTCGCCATCCAGATCACGCTCTCTTCTCACTATTACCATCAGGAAGAAGGTAAAGGAACCTCCAGATTCACATCACCAGTTTCAGGGACAGTTATTACCCCTAGACTAGCAGGATATTGAACAAGAGGGGATAACTTCACTTGCCCATCACTGGATTCAGTTGAAAGGTTCAAGCTACATTTAATGTCAGAGAAATGTATACAATATACATCCTGAAATGCTTTTTCTTTGCAAACATCCATGAAAACCGAGGAGTGCCCCAAAGAGTGAACAACAGTTAAAAGTTAGAACCCCAAAGACCGCCCCCCCCCCCCCCCAGCTCCCCCTTCCCGCACGTAAGCGGCACCGAGCAGCAACCCTCCCTGCCCTCACCAGCAATGTAAATCACCGTCATCTCCACTGGGTGCTCAAGTGTGAGCAAAGCAACAGCAAAGACACAGACTTGCAGATACCCCGAAGACTTTGTGTTTCACCTGGCATTCGATATACCACAGGTTCTCCATCTCCCAAATAAGGGAGAAAGAGATGTCTCCATTTTCCCAGCGAGCAGGGAGACATAACAAACAACTTGCTGGTTTACGATGTTAGAAGTCCGCCACATCACCTTTATTCAGCTCTGTGCCCAAAGAACTGGACACAGTCACAGATGTCCTGACTCCCCCGATGACACACAGGTCTCCTGTCGTGACACCGACCCTCAATCCGCCCGTCTCCAGAGCCCTGAGATCCCAGGCTTCCAAATCCGAGACGGACTCTTAGGCAGAACCCTTGGCATGCCGAACAACAACAGCCGGTTGTGAAACCCTGAGAGTGGGTGCCAATCCCTTAAAGAACCATTGTCAGCATGAAACTCCAGAACAGGGTCTTCAAAAGAACCCTGAAAGGGAAAAATAGAGATATTAAAGATGGGAATAGAGCTGTTTCCAAAGAAGCAAGCGAAGGAGTTGCCATTAGGCACCATTAACCCTTCTAAGCACTGCCTTCCCAGTTTCAGGGAATCTGGGTCTCACGTTCTTGATAAATACTGCTTCTTTATCATTTTTATTTCTTTCTTTTTGTATTTGCAGTCTGTTGTGTTTTGCATACAGGTTTGGTTGCACACAGGTTTGGTTGAACACTCAACTGGAGCAGTCTTTCATTGATTCTATTATGGATTTATTAAGTAAGCCCGCAAGAAAATGAATTTCAGGGTTGTAGATGATGAAAGGCATTGATCGTGTGGATAGTCAGAGGCTTTTTTCCAGGGCTGAAATGGCTATCACAAGAGGGCACAGTTTTAAGGTGCTTGGAAGTAGGTACAGAGAGGATGTCAGCGGTAAGTTTTTTTACTCAGAGAGTGGTGAGTGCGTGGAATGGGCTGCCAGCAACGGTGGTGGAGGTGAATGCGATGGGGTCTTTTAAGAGACTCCTGGACAGGTACAGGGAGCTTAGAAAAATAGAAAGCTATGGGTAACCCTAGGTAATTTCTAAAGTAGATACATGTTCGAAACAGCATTGTGGGCCAAAGGGCCTGTATTGCACTTTGTTTCCATATGGTGACACTTACGTATTTTGATACAAAAAATACTTTGTACTTTGGTTCATATGCTGAGACTTTGCAGTAAATACACAGTACTTTGATTTCTGTAAGTTAATCAGACAATGGATTCTTAATTTAATTGTAGATGTGATCCATAATGACATCCATAATGAAATAAAAATCCATGCATAGTTTACTTATCTACACTTTGTTCAATTATCTCCCCTCCTGAACATTTCAGTTTATGTAGTTCCTGTTGTGAAATCTTCCAGCATCAGCACAATCTCTTCTGTCAAATCATTTGTACTGCATCTACCACTTGCAATATTGGGAGAAACAACCATTACCTCAAACCTCGTTGTACCTCACCTATTGTCATTTCCCAGTCAGATTTCATTAGTGTCTTTCAATGTTAGCAGTAAGATTCAGTGAATAGTGGAATCATATCAATGTATTTGTAGCTCTCCTCCTTCAACGAGCATGCACAAAGCAAATTACATTTATTTCCTGGTGTTTATAAGCTCTTATCTTACCTCTCGCCTTAAGAAAAGTTTTCAAAGCAATTGCTTTTCAAGTAGTATGGGGATTCTTGAAAGATTACAACAAGATCGATGAATACAAGTCTTCCTTTGAAGAATTACAAATAGAATTAAACCCACAGAAGTCAGATATTCTTGTGTGTTAGTGTGCTGGCAGGTGTCAAGTTGAACCAGAATGGTTGGAGATATTAAGGCAGGGAAGTCTGTCAGTACTTGGTTATGGACCAAAACAGAGAAGATTAATGAGCATCATAAACAGAAAATGTTGCTGGGACTCAAGGGATTGAGTTATGCACCAAGGTTGAGCAGGTTGTAACCATTTTCATTGGAGTGTAGCAGATTGAGGGATGGTCTTATTGATTGGTTTAAAATCATGAGGGTCATAGAGTGTGTGATTGTCCTCGGCTTTTTCCCAAGGTTGGGAATCAATAGAGGGCATAGATTTTGAAATGAGAGGTGAAGGATTTAATAGGAATCTGAGGAGCAACTTTTTTTACCCATGGCAATGGTTCCCATACTGGGGTCCATGCTTCCTCAGTGATTGGCATAATAAAGATTAAGAACCCCTGACCTAGGGAGAGGTCAGTATATGGAAAGAGATCCCAAAATAAATGGTTGAGCCATGTGCATTAACAACAATTCAAAGGTACGTGAACAGGAAAGGTTCTGCACAGAGGTTCCCACCCTTTTTTATGACATGGACCACAGGTTAGGAGCACGTGGTTTATGGGTCAAATGCAGGCAAATGGCACTGGCTTAGAAGGAAATCTTGTTAGGTGCAGATCAGTTTGGAGATTGAGAGATGGTGCCACTGAGCTAAGGCAATGTTCTGCAGGCTACATACAAAATTTCCAAATATACCCCCTTTTGAACAACCTGCAGCATGTAATTTCCCTTTAAGCAACATACTTTTGAACCAACTTAATGAACTACAGATTTCACGACCTTCTGAAAGAATCGGCAGACTTACCTCTTGAGCAAGCAGGCACGGCACCTTTAGGTGGATGAAGGTTCATTGTGACAGCTGGAAGTGGGATGGGGGGGGGGGGGTTCGGTCTCCAAGCCAAACTGAAATGTAGAGTGATGACACTGCCTCTACCTTATTAACAAGTGTGCAGTTACTGGAGAACAAGACTGAAAACATGAGGGCAAGATGGTTGTCTTGTGTTCTGTGTCTTCAAGTCGTCACTTTTTATTGTCATTTCAACCATAACTGCTGGTACAGTACACAGTAAAAATGAGACAACGTTTTTCAGGACCATGGTGCTACATGAAACAATACAAAAACTAGACTGAACTATTAAGACATGGCTTACTCTGAGCAATCTGATCCAAAGGCTTTTCGATGCACAGGATGGACCAAACTGCTGATTCAGAAAAGGCAAAAGCTGGAGGTGTGTGTTTCATGATAAACTCCTGGAGGTATTTTTTGATGAGGCAGTTTTGTCGTATTTGTATTCCCCCAAACTTGAAAACGTAACATCGAATAAGAACGTAAGAAATAGGAGCAGGAGTAGGCCATCTGGCCCGTCGAGCCTGGCCAGCCATTCAATAAGATCATGGCTGATCTGTCCATAAACTCAGCTCCACCTACCTGCAGTTTCCCCATAATCATTAATTCCCCTACTATGTAAAAATCTATCTAATTGTATCTTAAGTATATTTAGTAAAAAAGCCTCAACTGCTTCCCTGGGCAGAGAATTCCACAGATTCACCACTCTGGGGAAAAACAGTTTCTCCTCATCTCCATTCTAAATCTTCCCCCCGAATCTTGAGGCTTTGTCCCCTAGTTCTAGTCTCACCTACCAATGGAAACAACTTTCCTACTATCTTATCTATCCCTTTCAAAATTTTGTATGTTTCTATAAGATCCCCTCTCACTGCTCTGAACTCCAGAGAGTGTAGTCTCGGGCAACTCAATCGCTCCTCACAGGTTAACCCCTTCATCCCTGGAATCAACCTGGTGAACCTCCTCTGCACTGCCTCCAAAGCCAATATATCCTTCCTTGAGTATGGAGACCAGAACTGCACACAGTACCCCAGGTGCAGCCTCACCAGTACCCTGTATAGTTGCAGCATGACCTCCCTGCTCTTGAATTCAATCCTTCTAGCAATGAAGTCCAACATTTGGTTTGCCTTCTTAATAATCTGTTGTACCTGCAAGCCAACTTTTTGCAATTCATGAACAAGCACTCCCAGGTCCCTCTGCACAACAACATGCTGCAATCTTTCATCATTTAAATAATAATCTGCTCTTCTATTATTCCTTCCAAAGTGGATGATCTTGCATTTACCAACATTGCATTCCATCTGCCAGACCTTGTCCCCCTCAGTTAACCTATCTATATCCCTCTGCAGACTCTCCACATCCTCTGTACAATTTGCTTTTCCACTCAGTTTAGTGTCATCAGCAAATTTTGCTACACTACACTCAGTCCCCTCTTCCAAATCATCAATGTAAATGGTAAACAGCTGCGGGTCCAGCACCGTCCCCTGCGGCAGCCCACTCACCACTGACTGCCAACCGGAGAAACACCCATTTATACCAACTCTCTGCTTTCTATTGGTTAACCAATCCACTATCCATGTCAATACACTTCCTCCGACTCAATGCATCATCATCTTATTTATAAGTCTCTTGTGCGGCACCTTATCGAACACCTTCTGGAAATCCAGGTATACGACATCCACCTGTTCCCCTCTATCCACTGCACTTGTTATGTCCTCAAAGAACTCCAGTAAGTTTGTCAAACAGAACCTGCCCTTTCAGAATCCATGCTGCATCTGTCTAATGAAGCCATTCCTTTCTAAATGTTTTGCTATTTCTTTCTTTATGACAGCTTCAAGCATTTTCCTGACTACAAATGTTAAGTTAACCTGCCTATAGTTGCCCATCTTTTGCTTACGTCCTTTTTTTAAAAAGTGGCGTGACATTTGCCATCTTCCAATCCACCAGGACCTGCCCAGAGTCCAGAGAATTTTGGTAAATGATTACCAACACGTCTACTATAACCTTTGCCAATTCCCTCAGCACCCTGAGATGCATCCCATCAGGACCAGGTCCTACCTACCTTCAGGTCCTCTAGTTTTCTCATCACTATCTCTTTAGTGACAGAGATTTTATCGAGGTCCTCAACTCCCATTTCGTCCATAACATCATTCTTTGGCATATTAGATGCGTCCTCCTCTGTGAAGACCAACACAAAATAGTCGTTCAATGCCTCGGCCATTTCCTTATCACCCAATATCAATTTCCCCTTCTCGTCTTCCAAGGGACCTATGTTGACTTTAGCCACCATCTTCCGCTTCATACATTTATAAAATCTTTTGCTATCTGTTTTTATATTTTGTGCTAATTTACTTTCATACTCTATCTTCCTTTTCCTTATTTCTTGTTTAGTTGTTCTTTGTTGCTTTCTGTTCTGTTAACCGAGGGAGTTTTGTTTCGTGATCCTAACCAGAGTTTACTTACCACCAGCGGTGGACTATAATCAAACGCTTGAGATACTGCATGATGTCATCTCCAAACAAGAAACAGTCCACACGGATGCATTTTATATTATAGTCAGGAACTTCTGTCAGGCTTGTTTGAAAAAAACCCTGCCCAATTACCATCAGCATATAACCTGTAGCACCAGAACTCCCAACACATCAAACTATTGTTATACTGAGATGAGAAATGCCTGCCATTCCATGCTCAGACTGCACTTTGGTAAATCGGATCACTTAGTGTCCCCCTCCTACCTGCTTACAGGGAGAGGCTAAAGAGAAAGGCACCAGCTTTCTGGGCAAAAAAGAAGAGATCATGAGAAGCAGAGGAGTGGCTGTGGGATTGCTTCGAATTGGGCCACGATCAAGTATTCATCAGTGGATCTGAATGAATACACCACAATTGTCACAAGCTTTATTAGAACAGTTGTAGATGAGAAAATCATTCAGAGTCTTCCCCAACCATGGTGAAACATATCAGCTCCTGCCTGAGAAGTAACTTGGATCCACTCCAATTTACCTACTGGAATGGCAAGTCCACCGCAGATGCCATCTCATTCCACCCTAGATCATCTGGACAGCAAAGATGCATTCATCAGGATGCTTTCTTTTTGACTACAGCTCAGCATTCAATTCTATCATCACCTCAAGGCTAATCCATTAGCTTCAGGACCTTGGCCCCAATACCTCCTTGTACAATTGGATCTTCGATTTCCTCACTTGCAGACCCCAGTCAGTTCAGATTGGCCACAACCTCTCCTTCACTATCTCCAGAAGCACAGGTGCTTCACAGGGCTGTGTCCTTACCGTCCTGCTCTACTCGCTTTACCCTTATGACTGTGTGGCCAGGCACAGCACCAATGCCATGTTTAAGTTTGCCAACAAGTATCACTGTCGTAGGACAAATGAAAGGTGGTGATGTAGCAGCATATGGCAGGGAGATTGAAAATCTGGCCGAGTGGTGCCACAACAATAACCTCTTACTCAAAGTCAGCAAGACCAAGAAGCTGATTATTGACTTCAGGAGGAGGAAAAAGGAGGTCCATGAGCCAGTCTTCATTGAAAGATCAGAGGTGGAGAGGGTCAGTAACTTTAAATTCCATATAACCATATAATAATTACAGCACAGAAACAGGCCATCTTGGCCCTTCTAGTCCATGCTGAACGCTTACTCTCACCTAGTCCCACCTACCTGCACTCAGCCCTAAACCCTCTATTCCTTTCTTGTCCATATACCTGTCCAATTTTTTTTTAAATGACAAAATCGAACCTGCCTCTACCACTTCTACTGGAAGCTCTTTCCACACAGCTACCACTCTCTGAGTAAAGAAGTTTCCCCTCATGTTACCCCTAAACTTTTGCTCCTGAACTCTCAACTCGTGTCCTCTTGCTTGAATCTCCCCTACTCTCAATGGAAAAAGCCTATCCACGTCAACTCTATCTATCCCCCCATAATTTTAAATACCTCTATCAAGTCCCCCCTCAGCCTTCTACGCTCCAAAGAATAAACACCTAACTTGTTCAACCTTTCTCTGTAACTTAGGTGCTGAAACCCAGGTAACATCCTAGTAAATCTCCTCTGTAATCTCGCTCTTTTGTTGACATCTTTCCTATAATTCAGTGACCAGAACTGTACACAATACTCCAAATTTGGCCTCACCAGTGCCTTGTATGGAGTTCCATGGAGTTATCATTTCAGAGGATAGCGGTCGGCACAACATGGAGGGCTGAAGGGCTTGTACTGTGCCGTAGTGTTCTATGGTTCTAGGATCTGTTCTGGGCTGAGCACGTACGTGCAATTATGAAGAAAGCGTGGCAGCGCCTCTCCTTCCTTAGGAGTTTGCAAAGATTTGATATGACATTTAAAACTCTGACAAAACTCTTTAGATGTGTAGTAGAGAGTATATTGACTGGAGGAGAAAGTAACCAGAGGTCCTTAAGCTGGTCCTCATAGGAGGATCTGAGGTGGAGAGGGTCAACAACTTTAAATTCGTCAGTGTTATAATTTCAGAGGACCTGTCCTGGGCCCAGCATGTAAGTGCAATTGCAAAGAAAGCATTGATGTTGCCTGGCCTGTTGACTTCCTCCAGCATTTTGTGTGTGTTGCAGCTACTTCCTTAGGAGTTTGTAGAGAGTTAGCATGACATCTAAAACTTTGACAAATTTCTATAGATGTGTGATGTGGTGGAGAGTATATTGACTGGCTGCATCACAACCTGATATGGAAGCACCAAAGCCTCTCCTCTCCTCCACTGTTCCCCATTCTTATTTCTCTCCATCACATTCCTCTGGTGCTCCTCCCCTTCCCTTTCCTCTACGGCCTTCTGTCCTCTACTATCAGATTCCTCCTTCTCCATCCTCTGTATCTTTCCCCAATCAACTTCCCAGCTGTTGACTTCACCTCTCCCCTCTCACTTATCACCTAGTTTGTGGAATTTCTTCCTCTCCTCCCCCACCTTCTTACTCTGACCTCTCGTCATTTCTCTCCAATCTTGATGAAGGGACTCATCCTGAATGATTCCTAAGGATGGTCCCTGGCCTACAGAGTTCCTCCAGCATTTTGTAAGGTTGCTCTGGATTTCCAGCATCTGCAGATTTTTTTCTTGTTTGTGATTAACGTCTCGGGTCCAAAGCTTCTTCCCAATTTGCAGATTTCAGCACATATGATCGAAACTGTTAATCCAATCCAGCACTGACGTGATTCAAGCCAACACTGAGAGCGTGATGCAAATTTACTAAGTGGAACCAGAGTAGAAACTTAATGAAAATTGTGGTTCAGCTGCTATCTTCCTTGCCTTCAAAGCAGAAAGATATGATGTTGTCATTTTAGAGGCTTTGAATGTGTTATCTGTGCTGACACTTCAGGGCAGCATTGAGGAATTGTTGCAATGAGGTTTTGTCTTTGAGGAGATCTTCAGTCAGTTCTTCATCAGCTCTTATTAAAGGATATCAGAGGGTTTATGTCACCATTTCAAAAACTTAATAATTTTCTCCCCAGTGTGTGAGCTAATCTGACAGCTCTCTGGTTAAATCAGATTCTCCTGTATTCTCTACTGAATTTATCAGTGACCCTCATATGATTACAGATCTGGGTTTTTACCTTTAGTACAACAGAACATTTTTCCTTAGTTTAGCCTAACAAATATTTTGATAATTTATCCATCAGGCCATTCTTCATGAGTTCTGTCCCGCTTAAGTCCAATGCCATCAGGTACATTTTATTGTTAAATATTCAGCCTACTCTTCAGAAATGCTGGAAAGTTTAGCTGCTTAGATCTCATCATTAATTCTCCTCACAAAAAATTCAGATGTTCAGTTTGCATAAAACACATACAAAGAGCCACTTTTTAATGAACAGCTGCCTTTTCATCAGACTTAAGTACATCGTGCAGACGATGCTGCTTCATTTGAAAAGCCTACACCCACTAGTATTTGATTAGCAATCTTTGTGAAAGGAAAATTTGGATAGTTGGAGAAAACTACACAGTTGTTCTGATATCATTGTACATCATGAACTTAAAATACAAGCTGGGTTTGCCAAAGCAAAGAAAATAGATAATGTATGACAAGCAAGTGCTGGTCTCTCACAATAAAAGCCTGGGTAACAAGTAATCAGAATCAACGTAATGGATCTGAGGATCTGAGAACCCTGGAGTGATACCAAGTTGATAGTGTAACTTGACAGAGTGTAACAGAAAAGGTTCTGAGAATTTATTACTTAGCTTTGAAGTTGCTCACTGACTTCAATAATCCAGGTGAGATGATATATTAAATAGTAAATTACTATTGTAAGATGAATGTTAGATGTACTTGGTCTGTTGCAATCTGCCTGCACATTGAGCCTAATAAATTGCATGATATTGATTTTGCTATGAGGTACAATATTGTTGCTATTGGTCATGGGTCCTTTGATGAAATCTTCAGTATTTTTCACATCTTCTGGCCTTTAAGATGAACCAGACCTACCTTTAAATGTCATGTCAACATTTTGAAAATGTGGTGAACTTTTAACTTTTCAAGATGAGCATCATTGTTGCAGACAAGTAGGAATTCAACAGGACATTAAATACTGCAAATTTATTGTATTGAGTGACTGGGAAGGTTACTAACTTTATAGATGTAATGTGAAACTAATTAAAACAGTATTAATATGCATTAATGCTTGGCTGTTTCACTTAATTGCACTAGACATTAGACATTACAGTCATCAGAGTGAAATGGAAACAGACCGTGATCAGGAAGTTTCATGTTTGATTGAGATGGGAACAGTCTGTGCTCAAGAAGTTTCATGTCTGATTGAGATGGGAACAGTCTGTGTTCAGGAAGTTTCATGTTTGGATCAGATGGGAACAGTCCGTGTTCAGGAAGTTTCAAGTTTCTTGCCTGTGAATTGTTGCACAGTGGAGACTAATAAAATAGTTACATTCTTGATTTCTCAGCGGCTTTTGACATGATCAACCACAATATAAAAATTCTGCTCAGTTGTCAAGTTAAATAAAATTTATTTTTGCCAAATTCCAGTTTATATATTGCTTTTGTCAATGTGATCGATAGCCCTTTAACAGCGGGATCGAAACCGTCCTTGAGCCTGGTGGTCTGTGCAGTCAGGCTTTTGTATCTTCTGTCTGATCGAGTGAGAAAAGGGAGGATATTTGGAGTAAGTGGGATCCTGGACTATGTTGGCTGCTTTACTAAGGTGGGGAGAAGTGCAGACAGAGTTTATGGAGAGAAAGTTGGTTTTCACCATGTTGAGCTGTGTCAACAACTCTGCTGTTAGTTCTGGTCATGAACAGGGCAGTCATCATACAAACCCATGATGCTCCTGGATAGGGTGATTTCTATGGTGCATTAGAGCTGGTCTGAGGGAAATGTAAAGTATTAGTGTTCTGAGGAATTAGAGATGCTGCTGAGCTTTCGTTGTCATGGTATTTATATTGTTGGACCAGGACAAGCTACTAGTGATGCTCACTCATGGCTCGGAACTTGAAGCTCTCAACCCTCCCAGTTTCAGCACAAAGGAGCATGTGCACTGACCCTTACTGAAGCTAATAAACGAGTCCTTTGTATCACTGACGCTGAGGAAAGACGGTTGTCATGACACCATGTTATTCCTGCCTATTCTTCAATTCATCATTATTTGAGATATAAACCATGACGGTGGTGTTATCTGCAAACACGTAACAAAACATATCCAAGCAAACATGAGTGTGCAGCAAGTAGAGTAGGGGGTTGAGGATGAAGCTTGTGGGGCAGAGTTACTGCTCCCTATCCTGTTGACTGTGGTCAGTTAGTCAGGTGTTTGATTATGCAGATGCTCTAGAGATGCGTGTCGGGCCGGGGAGATGGCATTCACTGTACACTTGTTTGGTGGTAGAAACATTGTAGTTGTTTGAGGTTTACTGCGAGGCTGCACTTATTCCATGCCGTGAACAGTGCAAGGCATGTACTCAAGTGTCAAACATTTCTACTCCAAAGAAAAGATTCCATCTGTGCCTGTCATGATTTTATAAACTTCCATCAGGTCCCCTCAGCCTTGTTGGTGCTCCGGAGAAAGCAATCCATGTTTGTCCAAACTCTCCTTCCAGCTCACATCTCCAGTCCAGCAAATCTCTTCTGTACCCGTTCCATAGCTTCCACATTCTTTCTGTGATGAGGGACCAAAATGCAGCTAACCTACATTTTGTATTGGTGCAACATGACTTCCTTTCTCATTCACGCTCATTGCCACCACCAATGAAATTTGGTCCCTCTGTATATCAATGTTGTTAAGCTTCCTTCCATTAATTGTGTGGCTTCCTCTTGGATTCGGCCGCCCAAAGTGCATACTTCACAATAAACTCCATCTACTATTTCTCTACTCATCAGTATCTGATCTATATCTTGTTGTATCTTTTGAGAACTCTCTTCACTGTCCTATACTTCACCAGTCTTACTATCATCCACAAACTTACTAACCTATTAATTTACATTTTCATCTAATTTATTTGTATAACAATGCAACAAAGATCCCTGAACCGATCACAGACTTTCAGGCAGAGTAACTTCATCTACCACTACCCTCCATCATCAAGTCCTAAATTGACAATGAACCCTCGGACTCTACCTCACTTTTTAAATATACAGTATTTCTGTTTTTGCACATTTTAAAAAATCCGTAAAGTATCTGTATACAGTAATTGATTTACTTGTTTAATTATTTTTTTCACTTCTATATTACGTACATGTTGCGTTGAACAGCTGCTGCTAAGTTAACAAGTTTCACTTCACATGCCGGTGATAATAAACCTGATTCTGATAACCTGTAGACCACATCTTTACCTCTGTTAGCTGGGCTGTATCATCACGCTCATTTTACCTTTGCAGTTCCATAACTTTACCCAGAATGTTTCAACAGCTTCTGACTCTATGCCTTCTCTTTCTTATGATTTGACTTCAATTTTTATCAACAGAACCACACTACTCCCTCTGCCTTCCTGCCCACCTTTTAGATACAATATATATCCTTGGATATGAAGCTCCAAACTATAACTGTCTTTCAGCCATGATTCTGTGATGCTTGCAGCATCAATACCTGCCAATTTGTAACTGTGCTACAAGTTTATCTGACTTATTCCGTATACTACGAGCTTTTGAATATAACACCTTCTGTCCTTGATTCACCCTTTTTCAATTTTGTCTACTTTTACGTTGCAACTCATCCTGTTGATTGCAGTTTTGCCCTGTCATCAACCTCTCCTCACTGCACATTGACTCTGTTTGTAAACCAGCTGCCTCATCTTCATCACTATCATTCCGCTTGCCATCTCGCTGCCAAATTACTTTAAACCCACCCACACAACCCTAGACAACCTGCCCACAAGGAAATTAGACCCCCTTCGGGTTCAGGTGTAACCCATCCTTTTTGTATAGCTATTACCTTCTCTATAAGAGATCTCAATGATCCATAAATCTGAATCCCAGCCCCTGCACCAGTTCCTCGGCCACACATCCATCCTATTCTTACCCTCACTGCTGCATGGCACAGGCAGCAATCCAGAGATTGCTACCCTGGAGATCCTGTTCCTCGGCTTTCTACCTAGCTCCCTAAAATCTCTCTTCAGGATCTCCTCAACCTGTCTACCTATGTCATTTGTGACAATATGTACCAAGACTTCTGGCTGCTTACCCTTGCCCTTGAGAATGCTGTGGACACGATCCGAGACTTTCCTGATCCTGGCATCAGTGAGGCATCATACCATCTGGGTGTCTCTATTGCACCCACAGAATCTCCTCTCTGTTCCACTGACTATGGAATCTCCTATCAACACGCAGTCCTCTTCACCTCTCTGCTCTTCTGAGCCACAGCTCCAGAGACCTGGTCACTGTGGCTCCCCCAGTATGTCACCCCCTCCCCCCAATATTATCTAAAGATCTATAATTATTATTGAGGGGAATGGCCACAGGTGTAATCTGCACTGGCTGTGCATTTCCCTTCCTCCTCCTGACAGTCACCCAGTTACCTGAAATCTAGGAGTAGCTACCTCTCTGTAGCTCCTGTCTATCACCACCTCATTCTCCCATATGAATTGAATGTCATTGAGCTGCAGCTCCTGTTTCCTAATACGTTCTCTCAGGAGCTACAGCTCGGTGCACCTGGTGCAGATGTGTTTATCAGGGAGACTGGAGGTCTCTCAAACTTCCCACAGACAGTACAGAACCCTGCCGCTAGAGCCATTCTCTCTAATCTACTATGCCCTAAACAGATGAGGAATGAACGAGAGAGAGAGAGAAACTGCTGTGAAGCTCTGCTTCTAAATCTTGAACTAAGTCAATTCTAAAGTCTGCAGACATATCATTGCAGACCCCATGTTGTCAGCACCATCCGCACCAGAAAAGGAAATGTGATAGTGTATGATCATGAAAGATACTTAACATGCCAAATGAGGCACAGGATAACAACCTTTTGTGCGCAATATAACTTCTTTTGTATGCTAATAGCAAAAGGTGTGTGCACACAGACGTTTAAGGGATCATTGGCCAGGGCCATTGCCCGACATACCCCTGCCATCTACGTCACTCAGGGACTTGAGCTATGTGCTTTGTTTTATTTTTGAACTCTCTCGCTTCTATCCACCCTCTAACTTTGTGTTGTCAGTTTGGTTTTTCAACATTCTGTGCCATCAATGCAAATGGTAAGAAGAACAAAGCCTTCATCCTCTCTCCTCTTCTCCTGCTGCTAGTTTTCCCATTGAACCAGTGTAAGCTTGGCTCTATCTACTCCAGGGCATCTACTCTGTTGTACCTCCTGTCACCCTCCTCCCCTTGTCCTTGTTATATATAACCATATAACAATTACAGCACGGAAACAGGCCATCTTGGCCCTTCTAGACCGCGCCGAACGCTTACAGAGAGAACCATTTATAAATAACACAAAATGCTTCCTGTAGGATGGGTGGTGGAGGGCAGTAACATAATAAGCACACTTTGTTTTGTAATTCAAATTTTTATTATTATTTATTCTTATTTTACAAAGCAGCACAGCATATCATAGAGCAGATACAGTACAGCATATTTACACAGCCATCCCATGACAGGAAAACATATAAAACTAAGAAACAGAAAAAAAACTTCTAATTTAAGTTTAAGTTAGCATGCAACCAAAATTGATCCCATGCATCTTGCACTTACCCCTCACTGTTGATTCTTCCAAACATGTGTTCATATGATGAAATCTTAACCTCACAGTGGGACATCTGGGTTTTCTCCAGTTTTGCAGTGTAATTCTTGCAACTGTGATGAGACTCACATTTAAAATAGTAAATTTGTCATTGTTTACATTAGGTATCATTGTCCTATCACCCAGGAGACAAAGCCGTGGGCACAAGGGCAGTGTAGGACCCGACCAATTCCCCAACAAATCAAGAACTTTACACCAAAATGGAAGAAAAATGGAACACTCCCGAATCATGTGAAAACATGTGCCCACCTCATTTTTACATTTCCAGCATAAACGATTATCAACAATTCCCATTTTGTAGAATCTAGTTGGTGTCAAATAATAGCTGTGTACTATCTTATACTGAATAAGTTTCCCTCTCATTTCCCTAATATGTCTACCCACATTTGATAAAATATTTGATCACTCATTATCTTCAATATCGCTTCCAAGATCCTTCTGCCACACTGCTTTGAGATTGTGACACGGTTCACCCACAGAGTGCTTGAACATTTTATAAAACACTGATGCTTTATGAACTTCCTGTGGTAGTGTAGTCAGTTAAAGGGTTACCTTGTGGGCCACCATTCTTGAATATGCTACTAACGCAATGTCTTATTTGTAAATACTTCCAGAAATTCCCTTTATCTACAAAGCTATATTTCCTCTGCAAATCTACATACGACATAAAAATCCCATTCTCATAGAGATCACCTATTGTATTTACACCTTTAATCTTCCATTCTTTCCAGTACACCATTCTTTTCCCAATGCATATCACAGGGTTATTCCAGAGCGAGGAGTATAACTGATTTAAATGTGACATTTTACAGGCTTTATGATTTCACTCCTTGAGTGAAATAGTATAGGATTTAGATTAGTCTTGTCTCTCACATGTTGTGAGAGAATGTTAAGGGGAGAATGTGGTGCAGCCAAGCTCCATTCCCAATCTAAATCAACATCAGCCCTGTCCCAATGTTTAGCTAACTTGGTCATTTCAAAGGATAATTTATATGCCCTGACATCTGGTAGACTGAGCCCACCCATGTCCCTGGACATACACATCTTACTAATTTTAATTCTGGGCTTCTTCTTATCCCATAGAAAGTCACTAATAATTTTGTTGTATTGCTTGTAGATCAAATCTGAAATATTTAAAGGAAACATCATAGAAAGATAGTTAAACTGAAGTGCTATGACCATTTTAACTACATTGACTTTACCCCAGAGTGACAGTCTCAGTGCCCCCCACTTATCCAGATTATTTCTTATCCTACTCAATAATGGATCATAATTTAAAGTAATTATTTCATCCAAGTTCTGACTGAGTTTGATCCCTAGATACTTCATTCCAACTGGCACCCATCTGAAATTAAACTGAGATACTGAATTTGAATAATACAATTTTGACATTGGCATAGCTTCAGATTTACTGCAGTTGATTTTATAACCATACACTTCAGAATATAATTGAATTGTTTTCATTAGTATGGGTAAGGAATTAGGAGGGTCACTAATCAGTAATAAATTATCGTCAGCATATAGCATCAACTTATGCTCCCTTTCGCTTCCCTTCACCCCTCTAATATTTAAATCTGGTTTTAAAAAGAAGTTTTAGAAATTAAAAAAATGCAGGTTGCTTAAAATCCCATCATATATTGTGAAATCTGTCTTTGTGGCAGGAGTACAATACAATGCATAATAGAAAAATGTGAATTAGAGTAAGTATATATATATATTAAATAGTTAAATTTAATAAGTACTGCAAAAACAGAAGTAAAATCTAGTGAAGTAGTGTTCATGGGTTCAATGTCCATTCAGAAGTCAGATGGCAGAGGGAAAGAATTATTGAGTGTGTGCCTTCAGGCTTCTGTACGTCCTTCCTGATGGTAGCAATGAGAGCAAGGCATGGCCTGGGAGATGGAGGTCCTTAATGATGGATGCTGCCTTTTAGAGGCATTGCTCCTTGAAGGTGTTCTGGATACTATGAAGGCTAGTGCCTATGATGGAGCTGACTCCGTTTCTGCAATTCTCTGCAGTTTCTTTTGATTCTGTGCAATGGCCATCGCTTCTCCCAGACCAGATGGTGATGCAACCAGTTAGATGCACGGTACATCTGTAGAAATATGCCAGTGTCCGGTGACACACTAAATCTTCTCAAACTCGTAATTAAATATAGCATCATCATGCCTTCTTTGTAGCATTTCCAATATTTTCCATCTTCATTTTTTGTGTTAGATTTTCACATTTGCTACTCTGTTTTTGAAGACTCCATGGATGGAGTGGTGAAGCACCAGGTCTTCCACTCAAAAACTGACAGCTCCGAGCTTCCGTTTGGCTGCTCTTTGCTTTGATAGCAGCTGCTCTCTGATATTACAGCTGAGTCTACAGGGAACAAACCTCCAAGCACTTCCACTGTAGGACAATCCGAATCAATACCTAGTAATTTCCTGTCTTTTTTATTTAATTGACTGAATTTGAAAAATTTTAAATTGTATATTATTCTTCTTCTTCAGTATTTTACATTTTAAGATTTGTTAAACATGTTTATTTTAAAATTTTGAATGTCAAGGGTAATCACAAATATTTTTTGTTAGTTATGCCAACTGCATAATTTAAGCAGCTGCTAAGTCAGCTCTGAGGCCAGGGCCTGATGGTGTTGTCACATACTGAAATAGTAAAGTCAGTTAATGTAGTTTGACGCTTGTCAAGTACGATGATGATGTCATCAGTCAGAGACAGAACAACACGTGATGTGAGGGAGCATGGAAGCAGAAATGAGAAATAAAGACATGTTCAGAGTTTTGAGTCATGATATATACACTAATATAGGTTGAAGATATGCTACAGTGGCTACGATATGGACATTGAAAGCAAGTTTAACGTTAGTTGATGGAAATGGAGAAATCCCAGATCCAACACTATCAATGTTTTACGGAGCCAGCTACATCAGGTCTGAGATGGATGTGGTAGCTCAAATCATTTGAATGTTATGCTGATGGTAAAGGGTTGATAGTGGACAATAATGCAACAGATGATAGAAAACAGACACAGAGAGCACTACTTTTGCACCTTGCAGGGCCAGAGGACCAGATATGCAGTGACACATGGCAAAAAGACAGAGGGAAAAAGAAAATCTACTAATACAAATGAAAGGAAATGCTACAGATGTGGAAACACGGATCACCTGGGTAGAGACCGAAAGTGGACAGAAGTGCAGAAAACGCACTGGAAAGGACCATTTTGCAAAAATGTGCAGGACAAAAGGACAAAAAGTGAACAATGTTGGGGTGAACAGAGGGATTTGTATGTTATTAATGAGACAGAGTCATCTAAAAAAATTACTTTTGGTGCAGGGGGTGTAAATCTGTGCATGTTAGTAGATTCAGGAGCCAGAGGTAATAAACTGGGTTAAAATGTGTGGGGAAAAATTGAAGTCTGAGAAAATAAAGTGCCTTACATATATTCCTAAGCAGAAGAGAAAGCTAAACCTATATTCATCCAGCACAGGGGGGTGTTTGAATGTGAAATGAGAATTGGAAACAGTTGGGCTAGGGCAGTACTCATACAAAAACAAAATGAAGAAACGGTACCTATCTGCAATGTGAGCCACAGTCTGATAAACGGTGAATGAAAATATTCACAAACAGAGCAAGAAGCATTAACACTAGTATGGGTCTATGAAAATTTTCATTCTTATTCGTCTGGAAGAAAATGTGACCTGATCACAGATCACAACCATTTGGAGATAATTTACAACCCAAGATCTAAAGTATGTGCATGCATAGAGTGGTGGGTCTCGATATTGCAACTATATGGCTACAGAATCATACACAAGCCAGGGAAACAGAACATTGCAGACCCAATGTAGAGGTTACTGGCAGAGACTGCTCAAAAAGAGAGACACAAGCATGATTCCGAGGAATATATCAAGTTCATAGCCTAAACCCCTGACAACACGAGAGGTGGGCAGAGCCTCAGCCACAGATCCAAAACTGCAGGATGTGCACAAAGCCATCATGAATAGACACTTTGAAGGACACTTGGGAATAGTTGGTACAAAACAACATCCCAGAATCAAGGTTCAGTGGCCTGGTATGGATAAGCAACTGAAAAACTGCGAAACTTGTCACAGCTGTCAAACTGTATCTAGACCCAACCCTCCAGAACCACTAAAACTGGCACCATTACTGGATCATCCTTGACAGGAAATAGCTGTTGATTTGCTTGGACCATTAACAACAAACCATTCATTCTAGTAGTAGTTGATTACTGCAGCCAATTTTATGAATATGACGGTCTGACCTCTACAACTGCAGAAAGTTATTGAGTGTCTGAAGAACATTTTCAGTAGACATGGACTGCCCATGTCTATCAAATCAATAATGGAGCTCCATTCAGATCTGAATATTGTGAGAGTAATGGAATCAAACTCCTGTAAACAGCACCAAAATGGGCTCAGGCAAATGGTGAAGTGGAGCGCCAAAATGCATCACTGATGAAAAGGATTAGGATTGCTCAGGCAGAAGACTTGACTGGAAACATAAACTGAGAAAGTATGTGACTGTGTACAGATGTGTGGAACATGTCACTACAGGGGAAATCCTGCTGAACTTCTCTACAACCACAAAATGAGGGGGAAATTACCAGACATCAAGGAGATACACACAGCAGAACTGGGAGTATGAGATCGGGATGCAGAACAAAAAGGAAACTACTATCTGTATACAGAGGATCAAAGAGGAGCACAAAAGTCTACTGTAAAAGTTGGGGACACTGCTTATTTATGCAAGAAAAAGTGGATAAATTCACCACTCTTTTCAACACAACATGCCACAGGGTGGTGAGGAGAACAGGGAATCAAGTGGAGGCCGAATCTCCAGCAAGTGTGCAGCATGCAAGGAACACCACACATGTAAAAAAAAAGTTCAATACTAGAGAGACTTCTGACAAACAGGAGGAAACTCAAGTATTTGACAATGAGGTACCGGGACAGGAGGACAAGATGATGGACAGTTATAGATAAGCTGAAGGTTCACAGTGAGCAAAAGCCATTACCAGACATTGAAAGCAAAGAGAAACCGGATAGAGAGACCTCAAAGAGTTAGAAAACAACTTCTGAAGTTTAACAATTTTGTATTGAGGTAGAGCTTTAAGTTGAGGGTTTCAAAACAATGAAAACTGTTGTAATTTGAAAAAGAAGTTTTCAGTTCCGGAGTTATCATTAAGTTGAAACAGAAAATGTGTTGGTTATAGTCAGAATGTGTTGAATTGAAATGGTTAAATCCGTGAGTTAAATGTGTGATAAAACATTGAAGTTAATTTCTGTGGAAAGGAGTGATGCTATGTATTGAATTGGTTAGGTCAGTTAATGTAGTTTGACACTTATCTAACTAAGTACCAAGATAGACTGCAAATACATAACAGTTATGTTCATAAAGGTCTTGCATTGTGACACAGATCAGCCAGGAGCTGGCTTCCAAGTGGAAGGCAGTACATAGGGACCCACTCCATCTGAAGGCTAAGATTCTTACTATCTGACAGCACAGAGGAGAAACAAAGCTATACATTTTATATAACAGCAAATTATTCATTTTTACAAAAATCAATAAACACAAACTGGTATATGATTTCCAACACAATTAACTAAAATATTAAGGTCAGTTAAAAATCAATGCAGTGGGCACGAATATTAGACAGCTCTGATTCTGCCAGGCCTATTAAGCAAAGAACACCTATTCAAGCCATTGATACTTGACATTGAATAAACTTTGCAGTGTGACTATTAAACACTAAATCCCATGAAGCTATAGTAGTCATAAATGCATTAAGTTTCAGGTAAACCTCTTTGATTAAGGTAAAAATGTACCTGAAATAAAATGTATCAATGCAATTTTTAATGGAGCTGATGGACTTACTTTGTTGACAAGCTGATAGGTTGTGGCAGTGAAAAACTGCTGTTCAGGAAAGATTAAGTACAGATGAGATAATGAACGGGTGCCCTTCAAGTAATATCATGGTACTGTTCAAGTCTTATATGTTCTAGTTGCACAATTAAATAAGTTGTCTGAATCTTTGCTTGAGAAGAAACATAAGTAGTTTCATAGCTATATGTCTCTTCAGAGACCTGGGCATATAAACTAGTGGAATATTTCAGTGCACTCACAAGGGAATGCTTTAGCATTGACAGTGGTATTGTCTCTCAGACAAGCATACAGGGATACACTCAAAGCCCAACACTCTGTTTCCCCTATAATGTAAATATAATGTATACTTTGAAAACACGCAGACTTGTGGCTACCCATCAATTAACTACCTTGGGGGTAAAAACAGATCATTTGCTACATTTTCACGTTACAGAAGTTGGAATCTGGCTTTTGCTGATGATTTTCTGTTGCATAGAAACGATCACACTTTGAAACTGTTCACTCTGAAGTCCTTTGGAAACCTTGGTCTGGTCTGGAAGGGCCTCTACATTCATATCACTCCCAAGTCCAGTTTATCAGAATATTAGAAACATAAAGGGAGAGACTACCTGGACCTTGGAACCTACTCTGCCATTTATCGTGACCTTAGATGGACTTCTATCTCAGCACCATCTTCCTACACCATCTCCATATCCAACAATTCATTTAATATCCAGAGATCTACTCATGTCTGAATTCAATTAACTCAACAGCTGAACTTTTTTACTAACCCTTTTGCACAAAGAATACAAACGATTCACCTATCCTGAGTAAAGGAATTTTGACACCATTTCTGACAGACAACCTGCCTCTCATTCCGAGACGTTGATCCTACTTGTAGATTTTCAGTCAGAGGACAGATCCTCCTTGAAGCCAGCCTGTCACAAGCGATACATAACAGTTTTGTAAATTCCACTTAATGTCCTCTAAATTCCAGAAAATACAGGTTTTATTGCACAATTTCTCTAGGAAACTTCTCATGCCTGCAAATGAGGTTAGTAAATCTTCACTGCATGTTCTCCACGGCAAGTATATCTTCAATAAGAGGATCAAAGCTGCACAAAATATTTCAGGCGTTGTCTTACCCCGGCCACATACAAATGTAGTAAGAATTCCTTTCTCCAGTTTAGTTCTTAGATAAAGTGACCAGATCAACTTGGAGATTATTTTCACATGTTTAGAATTAATATCATTGTCATAGTAGAGGTGATCAAATGAAACATGTGTTTAGATTATAAAAATGATAATAAAGAGGTGTTTCCCAAAATGGTAAACAGTGGGCATGATGGAAACAAACTTTTATTTCTTACAAACTATTGTGTTTCCATCCACATGCTGCTTCCATCTGCACCTGGACAGTTCACCTGAACCTTTGTTTCAAAAGAAACTTATAATCAAAGTTCAAATATGTCACAATATACAACCCTGAGATTCATTTTCTTGAGAGTATTCATACTAAATATAAAGAAGCCCTAAGTTGATGGAGAAGATCCTGAGAGGCAGGATTTATGAAAATTGGAGAGACAAAATATGATTAGGAATACTCAGCGTGGCTTTGTCAAAGGCAGGTCATGCCTGACGAACCTGATTGAATTTTTTGAGGATGTGACTAAATACATTGATGAAGGAAGAGCAGTAGATGTAGTGTATATGGATTTCAGCAAGGCATTTGATAAGGTACCACATGCCAGGCTTATTGAGAAAGTAAGGAGGCATGGGATCCAAGGGAACATTGCTTTGTGGATCCAGAACTGGCTTGCTCACAGAAGGCAAAGAGTGGTTGTAGACAGGTCATATTCTGTATGGAGGTCAGTGACCAGTGGGGTGCCTCAGGGATCTGTTCTGGGACCTTTACTCTTCATGATTTTTATAAATGTGAAGTGGTTCATTTTGGTAGGTCAAATATGATGGCAGAATATAGTATTAATGGTAAGACTTTTGGCAGTGTGGAGGATCAGAGGGATCTTGGGGTCCGAGTCCATAGGACACTCAAAGCTGCTGCGCAGGTTGTCTCTGTGGTTAAGAAGACATATGGTGCATTGGCCTTCATCAATCATGAGATTGAGTTTAGGAGCCGAGAGGTAATGTTACAGCTGTATAGGACCCTGGTCAGACCCCACTTGGAGTACTGTGCTCAGTTCTAGTCACCTCACTACAGGAAGGATGTGGAAGCCATAGAAAGGGTACGGAGAAGAGTTACAAAGATGTTGCCTGGATTGGAGAGCATGTCTTATGAGAACAGGTTGAGTGAACTCAGCCATTTCTCCTTGGAGCAATGGAGGATGAGAGGTGACCTGATAGAGGTGTATAAGTTGATGAGAGGCATTGATCATGTGGCTAGTCAGAGGTTTTTCCCCAGGGCTGAAATGGCTAGCACAAGAGGACACAGTTTTAAGGTGCTTAGAAGTAGGTACAGAGGGGATGTCAGGGGTAAGTTTTTACACAACGTGTGGTAAGTGCTTGGAATGGGCTGCCAGTGACAGTGATGGAGGTGGATATGATAGGGTCTTTTAAGAGACTCCTGGATAGGCACATGGAGCTTAGAAAAATAGAGGGATATAAGTAACCCTGGGTAATTTCTTAAGTAAGTACATATTCAGCACAGCATTGTGGGTCAAAGGGCCTGTATTGTCCTGTAGGTTTTCTGTGTTTCTATATTAACTCTAATCTGCAACACCCAGAACATGCCCTCTTCTCATTGCTACCATCCAGAAGGAGGTACAGAAGCCTGAACGCAAACACTCAATGATTCAGGAACAGCTTCTTCCCCTCTGCCATCCAAAGGTTCATTTTATCATCAGAGAGTGTGTGTCTGTATGATACAACCCTGATATCTATCTTCTCCAGATTGCCATCAACCCTTCCCCACGGAGAACAGCAGCAACAATAACAGTTTGCAACTCTCACACTTGCAGAAAAATAATAACAGTCCCATCAGCCCTCACTCACAGAAACCGGATTCCTTTTTTTCCAAATCTATTTCTATTATTATTATTATTATTATTAATTATTCAAAATTATTCTATTATTCTATTCTATTATTCAAAAATAACACAAGTACACTGAAGTAACAACACCTACAATGCCTCATAAAAGAGGATATTATAGAACCATAGAACGTTTCAGCACAGAAACAGACCTTTTGGTCCTTCTTGGCTGTGCTGAACCATTTTTCTGCCTAGTCCCACTGACCTGCACCTGGGCCATATCCCTCCAAACCCCTCTCATCCACATACCTCTCCAAGATTTTCTTAAATGTCAAAAGTGAGCCTGCATTCATCACTTCATCTGCTAGCTCATTCCACACTCCCACCACTCTCTGCGTGAAGAAGCCCCCCCCCCCCATGTTCCCTTTAAACACTTCCCCCTTCACCCTTAACCCATGACCTCTGGTTTCTTTCTCCCCAGGCATCAGTGGAAAAAGCCTGCTAGCATTCACTCTATCTATACCCATCATAATTTTATACACCTCTATCAATTCACCCCTCATTCTCCTATGCTCCAGGGAATAAAGTCCTAACCTATTCAACCTTTCTCTGTAACTCAGTTTCTCAAGTCCCGACAACATCCTTATAAACCTTCTCTGCACTCCTTCAACCTTATTAATATCCTTCCTGTAATTAGGTGACCAAAACTGCACACTATACTCCAAATTTGGTCTCACCAATGTCTTATACAACCTCACCATTACATTCCAACTCTTATACTCAATACTTTGATTTATAAAGGCCAATGTACCAAAAGCTCTCTTTACAACCCTATCTACTTGTGATTCCACTTTTAGGGAATTATGTATCTGTACTCCCAGATCCCTCTGTTCTAATGCACTCCTCAGTGTCCTACCATTTACCTTGTATGTTCTACCTTGGTTTGACCTTCCGAAGTGCAATACCTCACACTTGTCTGCATTAAACTCCATCTGCCATTTTTCTGCCCATTCCTCCAACTGGTCCAAATCCCTCTGCATGCTTTGGAAACCTTCCTCACTGTCCACTATACCTCCAGTCTTTGTATCATCAGCAAATTTGCTGATCCAATTTGCCACATTATCATCCAGATCATTGATATAGATGACAAATAACAATGGACCCAGCACTGATCCCTGTGGCACACCACTATCTTAAAGACTGAAAATTTTTGTAAATAAAAAAAGACCCTACTAAGCAAGAAAAGTGAGGGAAAAAAAGAAACCCATTGGGGGTACAACCCCAGAGCCATGCATCATACAGAAAGCTTCTAAAAATAAACATCAAACCACCAACAAGAAAAAAAGATATATCAAAAAAAATTTACATTTAGATCGTGGAGGAAATCTATCAGTTAACTGAAATGATAGTATCGAGCAAATGAGCCCCATCTCTTCGCAAAATCAAATAAAGGTTCAAAGGTTCAACTTCTAATTTTCTCCAAGCAAAGACACAGCATCACTTGAGAGAACCATTGTGACAAAGTAGGAGCTGATATATCCTTCCATTTCAACAAGATAACCCTCCTAACTATCAGTGTAACAAACGCAATAACATGTTGGTCAGACACAGAAATACCATGGATATTTTGAGGAATTATTCCAAAAAGCACAGTCAATTTATTAGGTTGTGTTGATTCTGAGTGCTTTAGAAATTGTCTAAAAGACTGACTTCTAAAACTGTTTTAATATAGAACATGACCAGAACATATGTGTCAGTATAGCTATCTCAGTTTTACATCTATCACAATATTTGTCAACATTGGGAAATATTTTAGAAACTCTCTCCTTTGTCAAATGGTAACGATGTACAATTTTAAATTGAATCAGTGAATGACTAGCACAGATCGAACAAGCGTTAACCAGCTTCAGAATCTGCGTCCAATCCTCCCATATAAAAGTCAAATTGAGTTCCTTCTCCCAATCCTGTTTAATCTTAAGTAAAGGACGCTTGTCCCATTGTAATAATAACTGATAAATTCTTCCAATAGAACCTTTCAACAAGGGATTCATATTCATAATAGTATTTAGCCAGTCACCCTCCAATATGTAAGGAAAATTACCTAAGTAACTTGAAGATATTGTAAAAAGTGTGAATATGAGCGAGAATACTTATCGACTAATTGTTCAAAAGACATCAATCTACCTTCTTTAAATAAATCCAAAAAAGAATTAATACCATTATTTTTCTGAAGTAAAAAAATGGGATCACTCCAAAAAGGTTTAAAAAAAAGTAATTATGATAAATTATACTATAAAGTTTAAATTTTTTAAGATTAAAAAAATTGCGGAACTGGATCCAAATTTGTAAAGAGTGCTTAACCACAGGATATAGGTTTAAATTAACAACTTTAGCTAATTGTATAGGTAGAGCAACTCCTAATGACGAAGTTAAATAAAACTGTTTCACAGCTGTTAGTTCCAGGTCTACCCAAATTGGCCAATCATTCCCATCACCCCAATGTAACCAAAAGGACATATGCCGCAAATTAACAGCCCAATAGTACATTCTTAGATTAGGCAAAGCGAGACCCCTGTCCTTTTTCAACTTTTGCAAATGACATTTACCAATTCTTGATCTTTTATTATATCAAATAAAAGATAGAATAATAGAATCAATCTGCTCAAAAAAACTTCTTAGTCAAAAAAACAGGAATATTCTGAAATAAATATGAAATTTTTGGTAAAATCATCATTTTAACTATATGAATATGACCAACAAGTGAAAATGTAAGTGGGCTCCATCTACTAAAGAAATATTTCATAGAGTCCACTAAAGGAGGAAAATTGGCTTTATAAAGATCCTTATTTTTTAGTAATTATAACACCTAAATATCTAAAAGAATCCGTAACTTTAAAAGGAATATTATCATATGTAAAAACCCAATTTCTGAATAAACATTGAACCCATGAACATTACCTCACTACTTTTTTTTATTTCTCTTTTAACACTATTTATTTAATTAAAAACAAATGTGTGTGTATATATATATATTTACATAATTCAGTTTTTTTTCTATATTATCATATGTTGCAATGTATTGCTGCTGCAAAGTTAACAAATTTCATGACATACAGAATGCCGGTTATATTAAATCTGATTCTGAAACACACCGGTATTGGGGAAGGAGGGAGCTGTTCCAATGGGATGGGCTCCTCCTGAACCATAATGGGACTTCGGTCCAAAAGATTTGCAAAACTAGGGCAGTGAATGGGGCTTTAAACCAAATAGTAGGGAGGGAGGTTCAACAGACTGGAGAAGAGTGGCTAAAGTAAAAGAGAAAAATGTGAAAAAGATAAAAAAGCAACGGAAAAAAGAGAAAAGTCAGTGAAGAGAAGTTAAGTGCAAAAGAGTGAAAGATCACAAGATTTTAAAAACAAAATGAGTGTAAGGGCACTTTATTTGAATGCCCATAGTATTCAAAATAAGATCAGTGAACTTGTAGTCATGGCAGATTTCAACATGTAAGTCAATTCAGAAAATCAGGTTGGAAATGGATCTCAAGGCAGTGAATTTGTTGAATGCATATGAGATGGTTTTTTTAAAAAGAGTATTTGTTGTTGAGAATACCATGGGATCAGCATTACTGGATTGGGTGTTATGTGCTAAGACCATAAAACATAGGAGCAGAAGTGAAGTAAGCCATTCAGCCCATCAGGTCTGCTTCACCATTCAATCATGGTGTGATCCAATTCTCCCAGTATAAGAATATAAGATGAACTGGAGGTTACTAGGGAGCTTAAGGTTGGTTCTAGAGATGAGGGGAGTAGACCCTAAGGAGAGGGACTGCACTCACTGGAATTCAGAACAATGAGAGGAGGTCTTGTAGAAACATAAGATTGTGAAAGGGGTAGAATGCTTGGGTATTCTCTGGCTGCTTTGACTCCCTCCCATAGTCCAAGATGTTCCCAGTAGGTTATTCGTCATTGTAAATTGCCCTGCATTACGGTAGAGTCAGGAGTTGCTGGGGTGGCATAGCTCAAAGGAGTAGAAGAGCCTACTCCATACTGTATCAGTAAATAAAATCAATAAATAAATAATGGACTTAATGATGCCCTAATTTACAGTCTCTAAATCTTTCCTCATCATTATCTTTCCCTCCTCCTTTTACATATTTTACACCAAACTTTAGGTTATCTAGTCCGAAGTCTCTTTCAGCTTAGCAATAAGGACTTGTTAAATTACTTTGAGTTATTTCACTATCCTGAAGACTCTGTATAAACATTTTTTAGTGTGTCACTCCAGACAGCCAGCCATTCTTGTCTGGCGCGTGGTGTCAGGATTGGTCTCCTTTCCGATTACCAGGGTCACAATATAAACGTTCCTGACTTGACCCTTGTTTTTTTATGAGGCCGAGTGGCTAGCTCGACGCTCAACCCAGCACGGATGGAAAACGTGCTCGGGGGTGGCCCAACTCGGATTCGAACTCGGGAACCTTCACTCCGGCGTCCGGCGCTGAAGCCATTGCGCCACCAGTTTATACATATACATTTATGTATCTGTAACAGGCTAGTAACAGTAATCTCTCTACCCGTCATTTCCTTCTCTCACATCTGCTTTGTGCCTCCACTTTGTCTGATCTATTTGTTGCTTTTTTAAAACTATTTCCGGTAGTTCAGGCCCTTCTAAATGATGTACGTGGGCCCTACCTGACAGTCTTCAAAATTCAAAGTAAATTGATTATCAAAATACATAAATGTCACCATGTACAACCCTGAGATTCAATTTCTCATAAATCCAATAATCATAATAGAATCATTGAAAGACCATACCAACAGTGTGCAGCCAGTGTGCAAACGACAACAAACTGTGCAGATAAAAAAGAAGGAATAATAATAGAGAGCAACTAAATATGCAATAATTATCAAGAACATGAGATAAAGAGTCCTTGAAAGTGAGTCCACTGATTGTGGGAACAGTTCAGTGATGGAGCAAGTGAAGTTGAGTGAAATTATCCCCTTTAGTTCAAGAGCCTGATGGTTGAGGGGTAATTACTGTTCCTGAACCTGATGCTCTGAGTTTCAAAGTATATTGGTGATTTGGTTAAGAAAAAGAGAGAGGTGTATAGCAGGTAAAGGCACCAAGGAACAAATGAGGTACTTGGAAAATATAGAAAATGTATGAAAACACTAAAGAAGGTGTGGTAAACTATGTATGCCTGTCTGGACATGCCCCTCTGCTGACTGCTCATGTGGCTCCTCCCACAGACCCCTGTATAAAGGCGATTGGAGGCACTGCTCCCCCCTCAGTCTCCGGGATGCTGTGCTCCGTTTTGCTACTAATAAAAGCGTATCGTTCACCTCCCATCTCCAAGAGTTATTGATGGTGCATCAGAAGGAAATCAGGAAGGCAAAAAGAAGACATGAGGTTGCTTTGGCAGATAATGTGAAGGAAAACCCAAAGAGTTTCTACAAGTATATTAAGAGTAAAAGAATAGTAAGGGGCAAAATTGGTCTTCTAGAAGATCAGAGTTGTCATCTATGTGTGGAGCCTCATGAGATGGGGAAGATCTTAAACAGATTTTGCATCAGTATTTACTCAGGAACTGGCATAGCATATATGGAAGGAAGGAAGCAAGCAGTAATGTCATGAAACATTTAGAGATTAAAGAGGAGAATATGCTTGCTGCCTTACAGCAAATAAAGGTATAGATAAATCCCCCAGGCCTGACAAGATATTTCCTCAGACCTTGACAGAGAGACTAGTGTAGGAATTGCAGGGGCCCTGGCAGAAATATTTAAAATGTCATTAGCCATAGGCGCTGTGCCAAAGGATTGAAGGGTAGCTCATGTTGTTCTGTTGTTTTAAAAGGTTCCAAAAGTAAACCAGGTAATTACAGGCCGGTGAGGCTGACATCAATAGTAGGTAAATTATTGGAAGGTGTTCTGAGAGTTTGGATATACAAGTATTTGGACAGCCAGGGGCTGATTAAGGGTAGTCAGCATGGCTTTGTGCATGGTAGATTGTGTTTAACAAATCTTGAAGAGTTTTTCGAGGAGGTTACCAAGAAAGTAGATGAAGGAAAGGGTGTGGATGTTGTCTACATGGACTTTAGTAAGGATCCCACGTGGGAGGTTAGTTCAGAAGGTTCAGACACTAGGTATCCATGGAGAGGTTGTAAACTGGATTCGAAGTTGGCTGTGTGGGAGAAGCCAGTAGTGGATGATTGCTTCTCAGACTTGGAGGCCTGTGACTAGTGGTGTGCCTCAGGGATCTGTGCTGGGACCATTGTTGTTTGTTGTCTATATCAATGATCTAGATGATAATATGGTAAATTGGATTAGCAAGTTTGCCAATGACACTAAGATTGGAGGCATTGTGGAAAGCGAGGAAGGCTTTCAAAGCTTGCGGAGGGATCTGGGCCAACTGGAAAAATGGGCCAGAAAATGGCAGGTTGAATTTAGTGCAGACAAGTGTGAGGTGTTGAATTTTGGAAGGACAAATCAAGGTAGGACATGCACAGTAAATGGTAGGACACTGAGGAGTGCGGAGGGACAAAGGGATCTGAGAGTAATTTGTGGCCTAAGGTAGAAGGAGTCAATTTTAGAAAACCTAGCACATTTATTTTTCCTTTGTGGAGAGATCATTCAACCTGCCATTATACCTGTCCCCATAGGCTACCAGGCTGTGTTGCACTCAGTGGTTATCAATTTGAATTGGAGATCTCAAAATTAGGCTTTAACCAGGGTTGTGAGGTGTTAAAAATACTTATAATATTGAAGTAGCATATACTTGCATGGCCATTAGGCACTACATTGTGCTTGGAGCAAACAGTCTTTAAATAGTATCAGTTGCGTGTGCTTGTGTTCCAAAAGCAGTGATTTGTGCCACTGAATAGTTGGTGAGAAATAAGTAGGAAGACAATTCAGAATAGTTTTGCTCACTGAGGCTTCAAGCATTCAGGCTTGGAGATGCTAGAAACAGTCGGGAGTGAAAATGAAACTATTTCACTATTTCGACAAGTTAAGAACTATGAAGAATTTGCAAGTATAAACAATTATTTTGAATGTTACAATGAAAATAAAGATTTAGAGGAAGCAATTGTTAATAGTGTTGTATGAAACCAGTCCGAGAGCTGTCTGCACTGATTTTGTTCATTAAAAGAACGCATCAGTGTATGCTAAATTCTTCCATTGTTAGGCATAATGAACTTATGCACAGCTTTATAACTTTGTAATACCAGGGATGAGTTTGTGGCCTAAGGTAGAAGGAGTCACTTTTAGAAAACCTAGCACATTTATTTTTCCTACATTTACACACTTAGTCCAGCAGTCGTGGAGCATACGGATACCTTCTTTGTAGAAGTTGGCGTCTTGGACCTCCAAAAGTGGTCTATAGCAGGGGTGATTGATAAATTTGTGGCCTAGGGTACAAGGAGATGAGTATTAACTTCAAACTTTCTGCATACTCACTCAAAAGAGCTGACCTTCATGTGCATGTAACGAGAGTTGTATAACTACTAGACAGGTATATGGAAGGATTTAAGGTGGGGGGTTATATGGGAGGCAGGGTTTGAGGGTCAGCACAACATTGCGGGCTGAAGGGCCTGTAATGTGCTGTACTATTCTATGTTAAATGTTCTATGTTCTACCTTAGGCCACGACCTTATCAATCATTCCTGCTGTGGACCACCTGGTGGTCCAAGACGCTCTCGATACATGCACATGCAGTTCAGCTCTCTGAGTGATAATGAAGAAAGTTTGAAGTTAATAACTCATCTCCTTCTACCTTAGGCCATGAACTTATCAATCACCCTTGCTATGGACCACTTCTACAAAGAAGGGATCTGCATGTTCCACGACCGCTGCACTAAGTGTGTACATGTAGGAGGGGACTATGTTGAAAAGTAAATGTGCTAGGTTTTCTAAAGTTGACTCCTTCTACCTTAGGCTATGAACTTAACAGTCACCCCTTGTACATAATTTCCTGAAAGTGGCGTCACAGGTAGACAGGGTTGTAAAGAAGGCTTTTGGCATCCTGACATTCATAAATCAAAGTATTGAGTATAGGTGTTGGGATGTTATGGTGAGGTTGTATAAGACTTTGGTGAGGCCAAATTTGGAGCATTGTGCGCAGTTCTGGTCACCTAACTATAGGAAGAATATCAGTAAGATATCCACTAGGATGTTGCCAGGTCTTTAGGAGTTAAGTTACAGGGAAAGATAAAACAGGTTAGGACTTTATTCCTTGGAGTGTAGAAGAATGAGGGGGGGGTTTGATAGAGGTTTACAAAATTATGAGGGGTATATACAGAGTAAATGCGAGCAGGCTCTTTCCATTTAGATTAGGAGAGATAAATTTGAGAGGATGTGGCTTTAAGGTGAAAGGGGAAAGGTTTAGGGCAAACATTAGGGGGAACTTTTCCACTCAGAGAGTGGTGGGAGTGTGGAATGAGCTGCCATCTGATGTCGTAAATGCGGGCTCACTCTTATATTTTAAGAATAAATTGGATAGATGCATGGATGGGAGAGGTCTGGAGCGTTATGGACTGGGTGCAGGTCAATGGAACTAGTGGAATAAAGTTTCAGCACAAATTAGAAGGGCCGAATGACCTGTTGTCTGTGCTGTAGTGTTTTATGGTCCTATGGTTCTATGCCGTCCTGAGGCTCCTGTACCACCACCTTGATGACAGCATTGAGAAGAGAGCATGTCTTGTGTGGTGGGGATCCTTGATGATGGATGCTAATCCTGTGAAAATGCTCTGTGTAGATGTGCTCAGCGGTGGGGAGGTCTTTACCCGTGATGGACTGGCTCATATCCACTAATATTTTAGGATTTTCCATTCAGGGGCATTGGGGTTTCCATACCAGGCTGTGATGTAACCTATCAATGTACTCTCCACCACATATCTATAGAAGTCATGCTGAAACTTTGCAAATGTCTAAGTTAGTAGAGGAACTGTCATACTTTCTTTGTAATGGCAGTTACATGCTGAGCCCAGGGCAAGTCCTCTGAAATAATAACACTGATAAATTTAAAGTTGCTGACCCTCTCCACCTCTGATCCCCTGATGAGGACTGGCTCAAGGACCTCTGGTTTCCTCCTCCCAAAGTCCTTTATTTGTTTGCATTGAGTAAGAGGTTGTTAATTGTGACAGCACACAACTAGATTGTCAGTCTTCCTCCTATTTGCTGATCCATCTGTTTTTGATTCGGCCAATTACAGCGGTGTCATCAGCAAACTTAAATACTGTATGGCTTTGAAGCTGTGCTTAGCCGCACAGTCACAAGTGTGAAGTGAGTAGAGTGAGGGGCTAGGCACACATCCCTGTGGTGTACCTGAACTGATGGAGATTGTGCAGGAGATGTTGTTGCCATTCCAAAACATTTGGAGTCTGCAAGTGAGGAAATCAAGGATCCAGTTGCACAAGGAGCTATTGAGGTCAAAGTATTGAGGCCAAGGTCTTGAAGTTTATTGATTAGTTTTGAGAGGATAGTGTGTTGAAAGGCAAACTGCAGACGATAAAGAGCAGTATGGTGTATGCATCTTTCTGTCTGAACGATCCAGGGTTGAGTGAAGAGCCAATGAAATGGCATCTGCTCTGGACATGTTGCTCCAGTAGGCAAATTGGAGCAGGATAAAAGTTGCTTCTCAGACTGGAGTTGATGTATTTCATCACCTACCTCTGAAAATACTTCATCACTGCAGATATAAGTACTACTGGATGTCAGTTATATTCTTCTTGGGCACCAGTATAATTAAAGGTTGCTTAAAGCAGGTGGGGACCTCAGACTACTGAAGCAAGATATACATAACACAGATCATAGAAATCTACAGCACATTACAGGTCCTTTGGCCCACAATGTTGTGCCGACCATGTAACCTACTCTAGACTGCCTAAACTTTCCCCAGTGCTTAGTTCTCTATTTTTCTAAGCTCCATGTACTAATCTAAGAGGCTCTTAAAAGATCTTATTGTATCCGCCTCTACCACTGTTGCTGGCAGTGCAATCCATGCACCGACCACTCTCTGTGTGAAAAACTTACTCCTGACATCTCCTCTGTACCTATTTCCATGCACCTTCAAACTATGCACCCTTGTGTTAACCATTTCAGCTCTGGGAAAAAGCCTCTGGCTATCCACACGATCAATGCCTCTCATCATCTTATACACCTCTCATCCTCCGTTGTTCCAAGGAGCAAAGACCGAATTCACGCAACCTATTCTCATAACATACACCCGCCAATCTAAGCAACATCCTTGTAAATCTCCTCTGCACTCTTTCTATAGTATCCACATCCTTCCTGTAGGGAGGTGACCAGAACTGAACGCAGTACTCCAAGTGGAGTCCGACCAGGGTCTTGTATAACTGCAACATTACCTCACAGCTCTTGAACTCAATCCCACAGTTGATGAATGCCAACACACCATACCCTTTTTTAATATTACTGGAATCTTTCAACTTCTCAGTATTCAGTTCTCTAGTTTACCTACATGATTACAGGACTAGTGCACTACTTATTGCTGTTTGCTTGTAAGCTCAGTTTGTCCTTGCAGCTTTTTTTTAAAATGCTAAGGCAGCATACATGGCAAGATATATTCAAAATAAAATCTATATGATGTACACTTATTGTACCTGCCCCACCTAGGACGCTAGATAAACTCCATTTCATAATCAATGAAAATACATTGCATGACTTGGACCACTTAGCTTTGGAATATTCAAAAGATAAGTCTGTCGTCTGGTGTATAGCAGCTTCTTTGGATTGGTTCCAAAACACCAGTGTAATGTGCACCTCAGAGCAATGCCCAGCTGACGTGATTATAAGGGAGTAGGCAATAATTTCAACTGCTGCAATAATTTCAAACAGTTCATAGAATCAACAGATTATACCACAGAAGGTGAATATTTTGTCAACTTGGGGCTATGTACAGCATTTCAAATCTAAACTGATGTTTGGCAAAACCAAGTTCAGAGGTTTAGAAGTAAAACTATAAATTACAGAAGTGGCATGAGTAAAAGGAAAGAGACCTAATGTTTCAGGTCACCAGAACACTGATCCTCCTTCCACAGATGCCACCTGACCTGCAGAGTATCTCCAGCATTTTCTGTTCTAATTAAACTTAACAAAAGAAAGTCTGCAGATGCTGGAAATCCAGAGTAACTCACAGAAAATGCTGGAGGATCTCAGCAGGTCAGGCAGCTTCTATGGAAATAACTAAACACAAGATATTCTGCAGAGGCTGGAAATCCAGAGTAATACACACACAATGCGAGAGGAACAGAGCAGGACAGGCAGCATCTATGAAAATGAATAAACTTTTGAAGTCTTGGGCTAAGATCCTTCTTCAGGACCTAAGAGGGGTGCCGAAGAAGGGCCTCAGCTTGAAACATCAACTGTTTATTCATTTCCATAGATGCCGCTTGACCTGCAGAATATTTGCAGCATTTTCTGTTTTTATTTAACCTCCTCTTTATGGCTACGCTCCATTTCATGCTATTTGTTTGTTATCACCTCAACTATCTAACATTAAAGACTTCATTAGAGCAAAGGTGTGTGATGGAGATCTCACATTGTGTTTACATAGAGTCACAGAGACATACACAGAGCTTGGAATCACTGAGTTCATGATGACTATTGCAAATTGATTTACACTAATCCCTTCATGGACGTTGTGTCCCAGCTCTATTATGTGATGTGTAAACCAGCATGCAAGGCAGACCAGTACGAAATGGAGAGCAGGCTGTTGTCCACGCAGATGCCGTTCCCTCTCCATGCAGCTGATGAACCTAAGGGAATGGCAGAGACTGATATTTGGCATCAGGAGCTGCCAGCTGGTGTTGAACTTAACGCAGGGGCTCCAGGTCTGGATTTTCCCCTGAGGTTCACTCCTGGCCTTCTCCATGAGTGGGTATAGGCACAAGTTAACAGAGGTTTGAGATTGGAGTTTTCCTTCTCCGAGGTGAGCTACCAATACCAATGACAGGCTTCATTTACCAGGTATATGGACCTCAGAACAATAGAGGGCTATGGGTAACCCCAGGTAATTTCTAAGGTAAGGACATGTTCATCAGAGCTTTGTGGGCTGAAGGGCCTGTATTGTGCTGTAGGTTTTCTATGTTTCTACCAAAGTGATTGGTTTTAAGACGCCAGTAACCTGCCCTTTCCCTTCTCCTGTCAGTGGAAAAAGTTCAGCTGGGCTCCGTGGCGAATGCCAGGGTGGATTTGGTTGTCAGAGGCTATTTGAGACGCACACCATTGGGAGCATTCAACAGGTAGTGGGAGTTTATCCTCACTACCACTCCCAGCTATAACAACTTTAAGGAACTCATCCCACTTCATTCTCTCCTCATTCTTATCAACTCTGCCCAGATTCTGCTTTTTACTTATGTACCAGGGACCAACCAGCCTCTCATCCATGTTTCAATAACAATGAGGACCTTTTACACATGAGTAAAGCTCTTGAGTTCCTGCGATGGATGCAATGATAGTGGTTATACGCAGATTTTACGTGGGATGTTCATACAGTTAAATTATTACATGAATTCCTTTTCTAAATATGACTAATGCTATTATCTACCTTCATCAGCATCAAGTTTAATATCATTGGCAAATGTCATGAAATTTGTTGTTGTGCACCAGCAGTACATTGTAATACATAATAATAGAAATACTCATGAATTACAGTAAATATATGTATAGGATGGTTAAATCAAATAATTAGTGCTAAAAGGAAAATAAAAAGAAGAAGCTGTACATGAATCATTGAGTGTCTGCCTTCAGGTTCCTGTACAACTTTCGTCATACTGATTGTGATCATCATACTTCTGATTGTCAGTTTTCTCCATACCAAATCAATGAAGAAATAAATGACTTGCAAAGCTTTGAAATATTTGATCTTTTCTGCTGCTCCAAGAGGCCATAGAATGACTTTTAAATGGAAGTAAATTCTGTTGACTGCAAAAGCCAAAAGGATCGTGATTTGTATTTTTATCATATCACTTCCATTCCATGTCAAAGAACTGACCAAGCGATTAGTAACTGGAGCCTATGCAGTCTACCTGAAATGGTGAAAGAATATTCATCACCAGTGTGCTGATAAATGACCAGACAGGGTTCTCGTCATCGCCAGTGTGGTGGTAACGGTCCAGACAGGGTTCCCGTCTTCGCCAGTGTGGTGTTGTATGTCCAGACAGGGTTCTCGTCATTGCCAGCGTGGTGGTAAATGTCCAGACAGGGTTCTCGTCATCGCCAGTGTGGTGGTAACGGTCCAGACAGGGTTCCCGTCTTCGCCAGTGTGGTGGTAAAGGTCCAGACAGGGTTCCCGTCATCGCCAGCGTGGTGGTAACGGTCCAGACAGGATCCTTGTCATCGCCAGTGTGGTGGGAAAGGTCCAGACAGGGTTCCCATCATCACCAGTGTGGTGGGAAAGGTCCAGACAGGGTTCCCGTCATCGCCAGTGTGGTGGTAAAGGTCCAGACAGGGTTCCCGTCATCGCCAGTGTGGTGGGAAAGGTCCAGACAGGGTTCTCGTCATCGCCAGTGTGGTGGTAAAGGTCCAGACAGGGTTCCCATCATCGCCAGTGTGGTGGGAAAGGTCCAGTCAGGGTTCCCGTCATCGCCAGTGTGGTGGTAAAGGTCCAGACAGGGTTCCCGTCATCGCCAGTGTGGTGGGAAAGGTCCAGACAGGGTTCTCGTCATCGCCAGTGTGCTGATAAATGTCCAGTCAGGGTTCCCGTCATCGCCAGTGTGGTGGTAAAGGTCCAGACAGGGTTCCCGTCATCGCCAGTGTGGTGGGAAAGGTCCAGACAGGGATCCCATCATCGCCAGCGTGGTGGTAAAGGTCCAGACAGGGTTCCCGTCATCGCCAGTGTGGTGGGAAAGGTCCAGACAGGGTTCTCGTCTTCGCCAGTGTGGTGGGAAAGGTCCAGACAGGGTTCCCGTCATCGCCAGTGTGGTGGTAACGGTCCAGACAGGGTTCTCGTCTTCGCCAGTGTGGTGTTGTATGTCCAGACAGGGTTCTCGTCATCGCCAGTGTGGTGGTAACGGTCCAGACAGGGTTCCCGTCATCGCCAGTGTGGTGGTAAAGGTCCAGACAGGGTTCCCATCATCGCCAGTGTGGTGGGAAAGGTCCAGTCAGGGTTCCCGTCATCGCCAGTGTGGTGGGAAAGGTCCAGTCAGGGTTCCCATCATCGCCAGTGTGGTGGGAAAGGTCCAGTCAGGGTTCCCGTCATCGCCAGTGGGCTGATAAATGTCCAGACAGGGTCCTTGTCATCGCCAGTGTGGTGGTAAAGGTCCAGACAGGGTTCCCATCATCGCCAGTGTGGTGGGAAAGGTCCAGTCAGGGTTCCCGTCATCGCCAGTGGGCTGATAAATGTCCAGACAGGGTTCTCGTCATCGCCAGTGTGGTGGTAAAGGTCCAGACAGGGTTCCCATCATCGCCAGTGTGGTGGGAAAGGTCCAGACAGGGTTCCCATCATCGCCAGTGTGGTGGGAAAGGTCCAGTCAGGGTTCCCGTCATCGCCAGTGGGCTGATAAATGTCCAGACAGGGTTCTCGTCATCGCCAGTGTGGTGGTAAAGGTCCAGACAGGGTTCCCATCATCGCCAGTGTGGTGGGAAAGGTCCAGTCAGGGTTCCCGTCATCGCCAGTGGGCTGATAAATGTCCAGACAGGGTTCTCGTCATCGCCAGTGGGCTGATAAATGTCCAGACAGGGTTCTCGTCATCGCCAGTGGGCTGATAAATGTCCAGACAGGGTTCTCGTCATTGCCAGTGTGGTGGTAACGGTCCAGACAGGGTTCCCGTCTTCGCCAGCGTGGTGGTAAAGGTCCAGACAGGGTTCCCGTCATCGCCAGCGTGGTGGTAAAGGTCCAGACAGGGTTCCCATCATCGCCAGTGTGGTGGGAAATGTCCAGACAGGGTCCTTGTCATCGCCAGTGTGGTGGGAAAGGTCCAGACAGGGTTCTCGTCATCGCCAGTGTGCTGATAAATGTCCAGTCAGGGTTCTCGTCATCACCAGTGTGCTGATAAATGTCCAGTCAGGGTTCCCGTCATCGCCAGTGTGGTGGTAAAGGTCCAGACAGGGTTCCCGTCATCGCCAGTGTGGTGGGAAAGGTCCAGACAGGGTTCCCGTCATCGCCAGTGTGGTGGTAACGGTCCAGACAGGGTTCCCGTCATCGCCAGTGTGGTGGTAAAGGTCCAGACAGGGTCCTTGTCATCGCCAGTGTGGTGGGAAAGGTCCAGACAGGGTTCTCGTCATCGCCAGTGTGCTGATAAATGTCCAGTCAGGGTTCTCGTCATCACCAGTGTGCTGATAAATGTCCAGTCAGGGTTCCCGTCATCGCCAGTGTGGTGGTAAAGGTCCAGACAGGGTTCCCGTCATCGCCAGTGTGGTGGTAACGGTCCAGACAGGGTTCCCGTCATCGCCAGTGTGCTGATAAATGTCCAGTCAGGGTTCCCGTCATCGCCAGTGTGGTGGTAAAGGTCCAGACAGGGTTCCCATCATCACCAGTGTGGTGGGAAAGGTCCAGACAGGGTTCCCGTCATCGCCAGTGTGGTGGTAAATGTCCAGACAGGGTCCTTGTCATCGCCAGTGTGGTGGGAAAGGTCCAGACAGGGTTCCCGTCTTCGCCAGTGTGGTGGTAAAGGTCCAGACAGGGTTCCCGTCATCGCCAGTGTGGTGGTAAAGGTCCAGACAGGGTTCCCGTCATTGCCAGCGTGGTGGTAAAGGTCCAGACAGGGTTCCCGTCTTCGCCAGTGTGGTGGGAAAGGTCCAGACAGGGTTCCCGTCATCGCCAGCGTGGTGGTAAAGGTCCAGACAGGGTTCCCGTCATCGCCAGTGTGGTGGGAAAGGTCCAGACAGGGTTCCCGTCATCGCCAGCGTGGTGGTAAAGGTCCAGACAGGGTTCTCGTCATCGCCAGTGTGCTGATAAATGTCCAGTCAGGGTTCTCGTCATCACCAGTGTGCTGATAAATGTCCAGTCAGGGTTCCCGTCATCGCCAGTGTGGTGGTAAAGGTCCAGACAGGGTTCCCGTCATCGCCAGTGTGGTGGGAAAGGTCCAGACAGGGTTCCCGTCATCGCCAGTGTGGTGGGAAAGGTCCAGACAGGGTTCCCGTCATCGCCAGTGTGGTGGTAACGGTCCAGACAGGGTTCCCGTCATCGCCAGTGTGCTGATAAATGTCCAGTCAGGGTTCCCGTCATTGCCAGTGTGGTGGTAAAGGTCCAGACAGGGTTCCCATCATCACCAGTGTGGTGGGAAAGGTCCAGACAGGGTTCCCGTCATCGCCAGTGTGGTGGTAAATGTCCAGACAGGGTCCTTGTCATCGCCAGTGTGGTGGGAAAGGTCCAGACAGGGTTCCCGTCTTCGCCAGTGTGGTGGTAAAGGTCCAGACAGGGTTCCCGTCATCGCCAGTGTGGTGGTAAAGGTCCAGACAGGGTCCTTGTCATCGCCAGTGTGGTGGGAAAGGTCCAGACAGGGTTCTCGTCATCGCCAGTGTGCTGATAAATGTCCAGTCAGGGTTCTCGTCATCACCAGTGTGCTGATAAATGTCCAGTCAGGGTTCCCGTCATCGCCAGTGTGGTGGTAAAGGTCCAGACAGGGTTCCTGTCATCGCCAGTGTGGTGGGAAAGGTCCAGACAGGGTTCCCGTCATCGCCAGTGTGGTGGTAACGGTCCAGACAGGGTTCCCGTCATCGCCAGTGTGCTGATAAATGTCCAGTCAGGGTTCCCGTCATCGCCAGTGTGGTGGTAAAGGTCCAGACAGGGTTCCCGTCATCGCCAGTGTGGTGGTAACGGTCCAGACAGGGTTCCCGTCATCGCCAGTGTGCTGATAAATGTCCAGTCAGGGTTCCCGTCATCGCCAGTGTGCTGGTAAAGGTCCAGACAGGGTTCCCATCATCACCAGTGTGGTGGGAAAGGTCCAGACAGGGTTCCCGTCATCGCCAGTGTGGTGGTAAATGTCCAGACAGGGTCCTTGTCATCGCCAGTGTGGTGGGAAAGGTCCAGACAGGGTTCCCGTCTTCGCCAGTGTGGTGGTAAAGGTCCAGACAGGGTTCCCGTCATCGCCAGTGTGGTGGTAAAGGTCCAGACAGGGTTCCCGTCATTGCCAGCGTGGTGGTAAAGGTCCAGACAGGGTTCCCGTCTTCGCCAGTGTGGTGGGAAAGGTCCAGACAGGGTTCCCGCCATCGCCAGCGTGGTGGTAAAGGTCCAGACAGGGTTCCCGTCATCGCCAGTGTGGTGGGAAAGGTCCAGACAGGGTTCCCGTCATCGCCAGCGTGGTGGTAAAGGTCCAGACAGGGTTCTCGTCATCGCCAGTGTGCTGATAAATGTCCAGTCAGGGTTCTCGTCATCACCAGTGTGCTGATAAATGTCCAGTCAGGGTTCCCGTCATCGCCAGTGTGGTGGTAAAGGTCCAGACAGGGTTCCCGTCATCGCCAGTGTGGTGGGAAAGGTCCAGACAGGGTTCCCGTCATCACCAGTGTGGTGGTAACGGTCCAGACAGGGTTCCCGTCATCGCCAGTGTGCTGATAAATGTCCAGTCAGGGTTCCCGTCATCGCCAGTGTGGTGGTAAAGGTCCAGACAGGGTTCCCATCATCACCAGTGTGGTGGGAAAGGTCCAGACAGGGTTCCCGTCATCGCCAGTGTGGTGGTAAATGTCCAGACAGGGTCCTTGTCATCGCCAGTGTGGTGGGAAAGGTCCAGACAGGGTTCCCGTCTTCGCCAGTGTGGTGGTAAAGGTCCAGACAGGGTTCCCGTCATCGCCAGTGTGGTGGTAAAGGTCCAGACAGGGTTCCCGTCATTGCCAGCGTGGTGGTAAAGGTCCAGACAGGGTTCCCGTCTTCGCCAGTGTGGTGGGAAAGGTCCAGACAGGGTTCCCGTCATCGCCAGCGTGGTGGTAAAGGTCCAGACAGGGTTCCCGTCATCGCCAGTGTGGTGGGAAAGGTCCAGACAGGGTTCCCGTCATCGCCAGCGTGGTGGTAAAGGTCCAGACAGGGTTCCCGTCATCGCCAGCGTGGTGGTAAAGGTCCAGACAGGGTTCTCGTCATCACCAGTGTGGTGGTAACGGTCCAGACAGGGTTCCCGTCATCGCCAGCGTGGTGGTAAAGGTCCAGACAGGGTTCCCATCATCGCCAGTGTGGTGGGAAATGTCCAGACAGGGTCCTTGTCATCGCCAGTGTGGTGGGAAAGGTCCAGACAGGGTTCTCGTCATCGCCAGTGTGCTGATAAATGTCCAGTCAGGGTTCTCGTCATCACCAGTGTGCTGATAAATGTCCAGTCAGGGTTCCCGTCATCGCCAGTGTGGTGGTAAAGGTCCAGACAGGGTTCCCGTCATCGCCAGTGTGGTGGGAAAGGTCCAGACAGGGTTCCCGTCATCACCAGTGTGGTGGTAACGGTCCAGACAGGGTTCCCGTCATCGCCAGTGTGCTGATAAATGTCCAGTCAGGGTTCCCGTCATCGCCAGTGTGGTGGTAAAGGTCCAGACAGGGTTCCCATCATCACCAGTGTGGTGGGAAAGGTCCAGACAGGGTTCCCGTCATCGCCAGTGTGGTGGTAAATGTCCAGACAGGGTCCTTGTCATCGCCAGTGTGGTGGGAAAGGTCCAGACAGGGTTCCCGTCTTCGCCAGTGTGGTGGTAAAGGTCCAGACAGGGTTCCCGTCATCGCCAGTGTGGTGGTAAAGGTCCAGACAGGGTTCCCGTCATTGCCAGCGTGGTGGTAAAGGTCCAGACAGGGTTCCCGTCTTCGCCAGTGTGGTAGGAAAGGTCCAGACAGGGTTCCCGTCATCGCCAGCGTGGTGGTAAAGGTCCAGACAGGGTTCCCGTCATCGCCAGTGTGGTGGGAAAGGTCCAGACAGGGTTCCCGTCATCGCCAGCGTGGTGGTAAAGGTCCAGACAGGGTTCCCGTCATCGCCAGCGTGGTGGTAAAGGTCCAGACAGGGTTCTCGTCATCGCCAGTGTGGTGGTAACGGTCCAGACAGGGTTCCCGTCATCGCCAGCGTGGTGGTAAAGGTCCAGACAGGGTTCCCATCATCGCCAGTGTGGTGGGAAATGTCCAGACAGGGTCCTTGTCATCGCCAGTGTGGTGGGAAAGGTCCAGACAGGGTTCTCGTCATCGCCAGTGTGCTGATAAATGTCCAGTCAGGGTTCTCGTCATCACCAGTGTGCTGATAAATGTCCAGTCAGGGTTCCCGTCATCGCCAGTGTGGTGGTAAAGGTCCAGACAGGGTTCCCGTCATCGCCAGTGTGGTGGGAAAGGTCCAGACAGGGTTCCCGTCATCGCCAGTGTGGTGGTAACGGTCCAGACAGGGTTCCCGTCATCGCCAGTGTGCTGATAAATGTCCAGTCAGGGTTCCCGTCATCGCCAGTGTGGTGGTAAAGGTCCAGACAGGGTTCCCATCATCACCAGTGTGGTGGGAAAGGTCCAGACAGGGTTCCCGTCATCGCCAGTGTGGTGGTAAATGTCCAGACAGGGTCCTTGTCATCGCCAGTGTGGTGGGAAAGGTCCAGACAGGGTTCCCGTCTTCGCCAGCGTGGTGGTAAAGGTCCAGACAGGGTTCCCGTCATCGCCAGTGTGGTGGTAAAGGTCCAGACAGGGTTCCCGTCATCGCCAGCGTGGTGGTAAAGGTCCAGACAGGGTTCCCGTCTTCGCCAGTGTGGTGGGAAAGGTCCAGACAGGGTTCCCGTCATCGCCAGCGTGGTGGTAAAGGTCCAGACAGGGTTCCCGTCATCGCCAGTGTGGTGGGAAAGGTCCAGACAGGGTTCCCGTCATCGCCAGCGTGGTGGTAAAGGTCCAGACAGGGTTCCCGTCATCGCCAGCGTGGTGGTAAAGGTCCAGACAGGGTTCTCGTCATCGCCAGTGTGGTGGTAACGGTCCAGACAGGGTTCTCGTCATCGCCAGTGTGGTGGGAAAGGTCCAGACAGGGTTCTCGTCATTGCCAGTGTGGTGGTAACGGTCCAGACAGGGTCCTTGTCATCGCCAGTGTGGTGGTAAAGGTCCAGACAGGGTTCTCGTCATCGCCAGTGTGGTGGTAACGGTCCAGACAGGGTTCTCGTCATCGCCAGTGTGGTGGGAAAGGTCCAGACAGGGTTCTCGTCATTGCCAGTGTGGTGGTAAAGGTCCAGACAGGGTTCCCGTCATCGCCAGTGTGGTGGTAACGGTCCAGACAGGGTTCCCGTCATTGCCAGTGGGCTGATAAATGTCCAGACAGGGTTCCCATCATCGCCAGTGTGGTGGTAACGGTCCAGACAGGATCCTTGTCATCGCCAGTGTGGTGGGAAAGGTCCAGACAGGGTTCCCATCATCGCCAGTGTGGTGGTAACGGTCCTGACAGGGTTCCCGTCATCGCCAGTGGGCTGATAAATGTCCAGACAGGGTTCCCATCATCGCCAGTGTGGTGGTAACGGTCCAGACAGGGTCCTTGTCATCGCCAGTGTGGTGGGAAAGGTCCAGACAGGGTTCCCATCATCACCAGTGTGGTGGTAACGGTCCAGACAGGGTCCTTGTCATCGCCAGTGTGGTGGTAAAGGTCCAGACAGGGTTCCCGTCATCGCCAGTGTGGTGGGAAAGGTCCAGACAGGGTTCCCGTCATCGCCAGTGTGGTGGGAAAGGTCCAGACAGGGTTCTCGTCTTCGCCAGTGTGGTGGGAAAGGTCCAGACAGGGTTCCCATCATCGCCAGTGTGGTGGTAAATGTCCAGACAGGGTCCTTGTCATCGCCAGTGTGGTGGGAAAGGTCCAGACAGGGTTCCCGTCATCGCCAGTGTGGTGGGAAAGGTCCAGGCAGGGTTCCCGTCATCGCCAGTGTGGTGGGAAAGGTCCAGACAGGGTTCCCGTCATCGCCAGTGTGGTGTTGTATGTACAGTCAGGGTTCCCATCATCGCCAGTGTGGTGGGAAAGGTCCAGACAGGGTTCCCGTCATCGCCAGTGTGGTGGGAAAGGTCCAGACAGGGTTCTCGTCATCGCCAGTGTGGTGGTAACGGTCCAGACAGGGTTCCCATCATCACCAGTGTGGTGGGAAAGGTCCAGACAGGGTTCCCGTCATCGCCAGTGTGGTGTTGTATGTCCAGTCAGGGTTCCCATCATCGCCAGTGTGCTGGTAAAGGTCCAGACAAGGTTCTCGTCATCACTAGTGGAACCATTTCTACCGACAGGAGAAAGGCCAAAGACGATTTACTAGCTCCTTAAAAGAAGTCGCTTTCAGTAGATGGGGCTCATCAGCCATAGTTATCCACTCATTGTGGAGAAGAAAAATTCTGGTCTCAAGCCTCCGCTGCATTGTGGCTATACCCACTCATGGAGAATGCTTTGGGATAAACCTGGAGCTGGAGTACCTGGAGCTGTCCTATGCTGAGTTCAGTGCCCAGCGGCAACTCTCGCAATGCTGCTAGTGCCAAACTCTATTGGTCTCTGTCGTTCCTCTGAATTCATGGAGGGGGGAGCCCACTACATGGGCAACAGCTGCTCTCCAAATCCCACTGCCCTGGCTTACAGACCACGTAGATTGCTGGAATGCAACATCCATGGTCAACACAACCAAACTTTACAAAACAATTATCAATGTAATGTCTGAGAACGTTTTCTTTACCTTGTGTTAGCAGTCAGAAAACTTCTTTAAAAATTGTAATACAAAAGATATGAAATATAATCTAGTAAAAGCAACAGATTGCATTTGATTATTTGTTTTCTCAGCTTCTAGAAAAAAAAATCACTGATCCTTATTTCCATCTGAGATTTTTTAAAACGCATGTATCAGTTTAATATGTATTCATTACATCAAATCTTATTGTTTTCGGATACTGATCCTTGAAACAGTCCCATGACATACTATGTATAATTTGTTTTCATTCCTCTATCAAATAAAATGAACAATTCTGCTTTGAATTTCTTGAGCTGATTTTGGAGAAGTAACTTACTACCTGACAAGATTGCTTACAGAAGATTGGGAATTATTTACATGTAGAATATTTGTTTATTACATTAGGAAATGCTCATTTTACTGATACTTTCAGGGAAGATAAACAATAAAATGTAGCAATAAAAGTAAGCAAACAGCATTCAGAATAAAAATGACCCATGGAGATGAAGCCTGGAGCAGGCCATAGCTTTAGCCTTAGCCTCAGCTCAGTGCCGCACCCAGTAAACGTCGCAGTGCCCTCAGACACGCAGCCAGGAGCAGTCCATAGCCTCAAACCTCAGTTCAGCGTAGAACCAAGTAAATGTCATGGAGCAGCAAGCAGCAATCATGATTGTTCTTGGGGAATTTTACTGTAGAAGTAGTTTTCTATTCTGAACAGTGTCTTTACAAGATTGGTGACCCCAGCCATTATCAATACAGATAGGAGATTGTCTGCCTCGCGTCAGTGGTCACGTAACCAGGAATTGTGATCTGCACCAGCTGCTCATATGATCATCCGTCACCTGCTCCCATGATTTCACATGACTCTGACTGGGGGGATAGAAAGGTGCTACACCTGGGCCAAGAGTGACCTGCAGGTTAGTAGAGGGAAGGAGAACCTTACGCCTCCTTTGGTAGAGACGTATCTCCACTACGCAACACTGTCATATGATGCCTGCAATGACAAACAAAGGGATATGACTCACAATGCAGGTCAAGAAGTCAGAAAAGGCTTCTGCTGGAATCTGCTATAAATGTGGAAATAAAGTTGTATGAATCCTGTCTGAAAAGACATTGCAGAGAGGTTGGCGGGGTTGCAGAGCATGAGTTAAAGTGCACATTTTTGCCTTGAACAGGGACTTAGTTGGTTAGGTATTGTGAATCATCTGGAATATTTTGCTTAATAACACATATCAGAGCGCTAGACATAGCTAACCCAATGAGTATTCAATTCTCTGCAGCGTTTAATGGTGGAAAAGGAAGTCAGAGCAACATGAGGAGGAGGAAAACGGTACCATTATTTGTTTCTCTAGGTGTGCTGTATTTGGTGACTAAAAAAGAAATGATGTTGAAACTGGCCTTAATACTTCTGAAAGAATAGAAACAAGACCTTCAACGTTTTTGATGAGACTTTTTCCAGAATGCTGATTTGCAAGTGAAATCTTTATATTTGGCATTTTAGATCTTCTAATATAGAGAAGAGATGGTTGTTTATTAATGTGGATTATTGGAAACTGCCTCAGTTTGTATTTCAGTTCTGCCTTGGATGTCAACATAAATATACAGATGCTTTGAAGGCACAATTAGAGTTAGTTCTATAATCCACCGGAAGCAAAGAAGCAGTGGGATTAGAAGTAATTAGCATGAACAACTTTGCCTGATTTTTTGGGCTGCTTTCATTAAAAAGAGATTAAGAAGTGATTTAATAACAGCATTTAAATTTATGAAGAGAAATGACAAGAGATACAGTGTTTGCACTTACTGGTCGAACACAACTATACTTTGGAAAGGATACTAAAGCCAAAGGAGATGTTCTAGTACGGATCCCCAAAGACAAAATCTGCTGTGCAGAATGTACAAAAATAATTAAAGCTGAAACAAAAAGTGGGGATTGAGAGTGTATTGGTAGAAAGGCTTAAAATTAGAAAGGGAGGTAACAGATACTTAATGAAGTTCTCCCAAGGGTCATTGTGGGGATTTACACAGAAGAGATTTTCACATAATAGGGGAACACTTACAATCTATTCTCAGGGTTGAGAATAGAAAATGTCTCAAGGGTTGTTTCTCTGGTTGAGAGGTCGAAGGAAATGCACATTCTAACAATGACTACCACCACTCCCTACACTCACACCATGATAGCTGTCTGTATTCAGGTTCTGGTTAGACAACCAGCTGAAAGAAAAGGAGAAACAAGGATGGGTTCAGAGCACTAAGGTGGGGAAAGGGAAGTTCAAGCAAGGACTGTTTGGGTTGTCTGACCTGTTTCCACATTGTAATTTATGTCTCATTCTGCAAACTTCTCTGCAGCTTCTGCTTTTGACTAACAACAAAATCCAAATCATATTTTGGGTAATAGCATAATGATATACTTATTTACTTAATTACATATGGAGCACCATGGTAGTGTAAGGCACGTGCTTTACAGTACCAGCACCCCGGTTCAATTCCCATCACTGTCTGTAAGAAGTTTGTTTGTTCTCCCCGTGATTGCATGGGCTTCCTCCCACAGTCCAAAGATGTACTGGTGGGTTGGTTAATTGGTCATTATAAATTGTGCCATGATTAGGCTGAGGTTAAATCAAATATATCTGGGTGGTGCCACCCGTAAGGGCCTATTCTGCGCTGTATCTAAATAAATAAATAAATAAATAAGCTTTAGTAAATGTTTTTACTCACATAAGTACTGCATTTACTGGTAATTTAATGTTACTTTTGTGATCATAGATTGAAATGCTGTAAATATTTACATTGAAGTCAAGATGTTTATATCTTTAACTGTTCCACATTGAAGTTTTTTTCTTACCGCCCCTGAGCAATCTACCACAGTTCATTGAGGCTTGAAATAGCTTAGTAAAGTAAGTATATAACTCAAGTGCTGTGCCTGATGCATTATGCAACTCCACTGCCCTCTAGTAACAATAGGATGAATTTCTTTTCTAGAATCTTTCTACGTTCAGCGTTTGTTCAGCACTCAGACAGACGGTTTGAGATGTGTCTATCTTAACACAAGGAGTGTTGTGAACAAAGCGGATTAGCATAGAGCGTAGATCAGTACTTGGAGATATGATGTGGTGGCCATTACAGAGACTTGGATGGCTCAGGGACAGGTATGGTTACTTCAAGTGGGGGGTTTTAGATGTTTCAGAAAGGACAGGGAGGGAGGCAAAAGAGGTGGGGGCGTGGCACTGTTGATCAGAAATAGTGTCGCAGCTGCAGAAATGGTGGGCGCCATGGAGGGATTGTCTACGGAGTCTCTGTGTGTTGAGGGTAGGAACAGGAAGGGGTCAATAACTTTACTGGGTGTTTTTTATAGGCCGCCTAATAGTAACAGGGATACCAAGGAGCAGGTAGCGAAACAGATCCTGGAAAGGTGTAATAATAATAGAGTTGTCGTGATGGGAGATTTTAATTTCCCAAATATCGACTGGCATCTCCCTAGAGGAAGGGGTTTAGATGGGGTGGAGTTTGTTAGGTGTGTTCAGGAAGGTCTCTGACACAACATGTAGATAAGCCCTCAAGAGGAGAGGCTGCACTTGATCTGGTATTGGAAAATGAACCTGGTCAGGTGTCAGATCTCTCAGTGGGAGAGCTTTTTGGAGATTGTTATCAGAATTCTATCTCCTTTACAATAGCATTGGAGAGAGATAGGAACAGACAAGTTAGAAAAGCGTTTAATTGGAGTAAGAGAAATTATGAGGCTATCAGGAAAGAAATTGGAGGCTTAAATTGGAAACAGACGTTCTCATGGAAAAGTACGGAAGATATGTGGCAAATATTCGGGGGATATTTGTGTGGAGTTCTGCGTAGGTACGTTCCAATGAGACAGGGAAGTTATGGTAGGGTACAGGAACCGTGGTGTACAAAGGCTGTAAAAAATCTGGTCAAGAAGAAAAGAAAAGCTTACAAAAGGATCAGAGAGCTAGGTAATGTTAGAGATCTAGAAGATTATAAGGCTAACAGGAAGGAGCTTAAGAAGGAAATTAGGAGAGCCAGAAGGGGCCATGAGAAGGCCTTGGTGGGCAGGATTAAGGAAAACCCCAAGGCATTCTACAAGTATGTGAGGAGCAAGAGGCTAAGACGTGAAAGAATAGGACCTATCAAGTGTGTCAGTGGGAAAGTGTTCAAGGAATTGAATGCAATAGCAGAGGTACTAAATGAATATAGAAAAGGATCTTAGTGATTGTAGTGATGAATTGCAGCAGACTGAAAAGCTTGAGCATGTAGATATTAAGAAAGAGGATGTGCTGGAGCTTTTGGAAAGCATCAAGTTGAATAAGTCGCCAGGACCAGAAGTTTACCCCAGACTACTGTGGGAGGCGAGGGAGGAGATTGCTGAGCCTCTGGCGATGATCTTTCCAACATCAATGGGGATGGGAGAGGTTCCTGAGGATTGGAGGTTTGCGGATGTTGTTCTTTTATTCAAGAAAGGGAGTAGAGATAGCCCAGTTGGTAAGTTGGTGGAGAAGATCCTGAGAGGCAGGATTTATGAACATTTGGAGAGGTATAATATGATCAGGAGTAGTCAGCAGGGCTTTGTAAAGGGCAGGTCGTGCCTTATGAGCCTGATTGAATTTTTTGAGGATGTGACTAAACACATTGATGGAGGATGAGCAATATATGTAGTGTATATGGATTTCAGCAAGGCATTTGATAAGGTACTCCATGCAAGGCTTATTGAGAAAATAAGGAGGCATGGGATACAAGGGCACATTGCTTTGTGAATCCAGAACTGGCTTGCTCACAGGAGGCAAAGAGTGGTTGTAGAGGGGTTATATTCTGAATGGAGGTTGGTGAACAGTGGAGTGCCTCAGGGATCTGTTTTGGGAGCCTTACTCTTTGTGATTTTTATAAATGGCCTGTATGAGGAAGTGGAGGGAGGGGTTAGTAAGTTTGCTGATGACACAAAGGCTGGGGGTGTTGTGGATAGTGTGGAAGGCTGTCAGAGGTTACAGCGGGACATTGCTAGGATCCAACACTGGGCTGAGAAGTGGCAGATGGAGTTCAACCCAGATAAGTGTGAAGTGGTTCATTTTGGTAGGTCAAATACGATGGCAGAATATAGTATTAATGGTAAGACTCTTGGCAGTGTGGAGGATCAGAGGGATCTTGGGGTCCTTCCATGTGTTTTTATGTGATCATTTTCTCTTTCTGTAGCACCATTGAACCAAATTGTGAACAACCTTTGCCCTCCATTTTGATTGGTTGCTTGAAATATTCACCGATGGCGGTTACATTTGTGCATTTTTGTTATGTGTTTGTAGGTGGCCACTGAGTCCAAGTTATGTCACCATCTATAAGAGTCCGCACGTTCCAAGTTCTAAAAAATATCAGTTTTGTATGTTTTCAACTGCTGTTGGGGTAAACTGCCTGATGTTGTGGGACAACCAATGTTTTGGACATCTTTTCTAGTCCCTTCCCTCATCTGAGGGTAAACAGTGCTGCTCCTAAAAAGGACTGCTCGGTCACCTGGAATATGCCAGACTCCTTTGTGCCTAATTGAACAACCCAATTCCACAGTCTACCTAAGGCATCTGTCTGAAAATCTCATATTCCAGTCCTTTAGCCTATTTTGGTAAAACTAAATAAACAAAGTAATTAAATACTATACTGAAAGAAATATTCCCAGATTCAGTGGGAATCTTCTGGTTTGAGATGGCACTGGTGAACCTCTCAATTTCTGATGGTAGCTAACGAAAGAAGGATAGCAACTAAGTACTTTGATGACCATATTTCTCTGGCAAATAATCATCAAAAGTAATCGTCTGCAATATCCCTGCAATGTGGCAGAACCCAGACAGTGGACCTGCCACCGAGAGCGTGGAAGAACATGAAAGATTAGGCACAGACCAAATAGAATCTGCTGGGTCCAAGCGCCAGACGCAATTGAACACAATGTGCAGATGGAGGTTTACAGGCTGAATCAAGGCACGAAGTCTGGCGTATCCAAGCCCAAGACCCATTGTTCAGGTGGAGGTTTAAGCGCCGGGCCTGACTGAAAATATCAAGGAGTCAGGACCTGAGACAATATACGGGTTGGTTCAGGTCCTTGCTTGATGTGTTTACTCGGCTCTGCACTGAATTATGGCTCTTAGACTCTTTTTTTCTGAAGTGCTATTTGCTTGCGGTTACTGTTCGCATGATTTTTTTATTGCACTTTTGGTGTTCAGTGGCAGTGGTCCTTCTTTACAGGTTATTTTACTCTCTTATTTTCTTATTTTGATTCGAAGCAAGAGAGCTGTGGGTAAACAGCGAAGGATTTCTGGAGTGAAGGCAGTTTTACTACTCAGGGTAAAAGAGAGGCAAGACTGCGCAGGCGTGTGACATCAGCCAGTAGAACGGGAAAGGTTTAAAAAGAAGTCCGCCATATCCAGCGGGCAGCGGAGTGAGAGGCAGCAGAGTGATAGGGCTTTAGCTGAACGGGTTTAGGTGGTAATGGGGCAAAGCGTGGTAGGTTTACCTGTGTTATTTGTGGAAAGGAAGTAGTATGTGTGTGAGGCTTGTTTTCTGTGCTATGTGTCAGATGTTGGAGGTCCTGGAGTCTCCCAGCCTCCTGGACGGCCATATCTGCACCCGGTGTGTCGAGCTGCAGTTCCTAAGGGACCATGTTAGAGAACTGGAGATGCAGCTTGATGACCTTCGTCTGGTCAGGGAGAGCGAAGAGATGATAGAAAGGAGTTATAGGCAGGTGGTCACACTGGGGCCACAGGAGACAGACAAGTGGGTCACAGTCGTGGGGGGGAGGGGGGAAGCAACAGTGGCCGTGCCTCTGGCAGAGTCCGACCTTGTGGCTCAGAAGGGTAGGGAAAGGAAGAGGAAGGCAGTAGTGATAGGGGGACTCTATAGTTAGGGGGTCAGGCAGGCGATTCTGTGGACGCAGGAAAGAAACTCAGATGGTAGTTTTCCTCCCAGGTGCCAGGGTCCAGGATGTTTCTGATCTCGTCCAAGATATCCTGCAGTGGGAGGGAGAACAGCCAGAGGTCGTGGTACATATTGGTACCAATGACATAGGTAGGAAAAGGAAAGAGCTCCTGAAAAAAGACTACAGGGAGTTAGGAAGGAAGTTGAGAAGCAGGACCGCAAAGGTAGTCGTGGCTATCCCTCGAGGTCGAGGATGATGGTCTTTGTTCTGTTTCCACAGAGCGAAGACGCCTGTGTGTGTATTTGTTTGACGTGTACTTGATGTTGCATTCCAAGAAGCACACTGATGCACCATCAATAACTCACTCTGAGACGTAAAGGCGAGATATCGGCTTTTATTGACTGGAAGAAGGAACAAGCAGTGAGTGACCACCCTACTACATCCTGGAGACTGAGAGGCCGGGCTCAGGCCTCAATCGCCTTTATACTGGGGTCTGTGGGAGGAGCCACAGGAGCAGTCAGCAGGGGGCGTGTCCAGACAGGTATATGTAGTTCACCACACACACGATACTTCACAAATCAACCAACTGATTCCAATGGCATGGAAACCACGACGATTGGAGTTGATGGATTTGTTGCAGCCTTCATCCACCTTCACAGCCATTGAGTTTGAAGTAACTTCGTCCGCCTGTTCCATCGTTGAGGTCTTGGTTGGATTGTTCTTTGTCAGGCACCTCACCCTCGACCTTACCGCCATCGGTGACCCTACTGGGAGCATAGCTCCAGACAACATTGCTCACGGGATCTCGGGACCACACAAGCTTCTCCACCGCAACAAGGTGACAAACTGCAGAGAACACCGCAAAGGTAGTAATCTCGGGATTACTGCCTGTGTCACATGACAATGAGCACAGGAATAAAATGAGGTGGAGGATAAATGCGTGGCTGAGGGATTGGAGCAGGGGGCAGGGGTTCAGATTTCTGGATCATTGGGACCTCTTTTGGGGTGGGTGTGATCTGTATTAAAAAGGACGGGTTGCACTTGAATCCCAGGGAGACTAAAATCCTGGTGGAGAGATTTGCTAACACTGCTGGGGAGAGTTTAAACTAGAATTGTTGGGGGGTGGGAACCGAACTGAAGAGACTGGGGAAGAGGAGGTTGGCTCACAAATAGAGAAACCTTGTAGACAGTGCGAAAGGAAGGATAGGCAGGTGATAGAGAAGGGGTGTGCTCTGACCTGGCGGAGAGGTTTGCTAAGGCTACTGGGGAGAGCTTAAACTAGAATTTTCGGGGGGTGGGAACCAAACTGAAGAGACTGGGGAAGAGGCAGCTGGTTCACAAATAGAGAAAGCTAGGAGACCATGTGTGAGGGAGGATAGGCTGGTGATGGAGAAGGGACGTGCTCAGACCGAAGGTTTGAGATGTGTCTATTTTAACACAAGGAGTGTTGTGAACAAAGTGGATGAGCTTAGAGCATGGATCAGTGCTTGGAGATATGATGTGGTGGCCATTACAGAGATACAGAGATAGCTCAGGAACAGGAATGGTTACTTCAAGTGCCGGGTTTTAGATGTTTCAGAAAGGGCAGGGAGGGAGGCAAAAGAGGTGGAGGCGTGGCACTGTTGATCAGAGATAGTGTCACAGCTGCAGAAATGGTGGGCGCCATGGAGGGATTGTCTACGGAGTCTCTATGGGTGGAACTGAAGAACAGGAAGGGGGTCAATAACTTTACTGGGTGTTTTTTATAGGCTGCCCAATAGCAACAGGGATATCGAGGAGCAGATAGGGAAACAGATCTTGGAAAGGTGTAATAATAATAGAGATGTCATGATGGGAGATTATAATTTCCCAATATTGATTGGCATTTCCCTACAGCAAGGGGTTTAAATGGGGTGGAATTTGTTAAACACAAAATGATGGCAGAACTCAGCAGGCCAGACAGCATCTATGGGAGGAGGTAGTGACGACGTTTTGGGCCGAACTCCTGATGAAGGGTTTCGGCCCAAAACGTCGTCACTACCTCCTCCCATAGATGCTGTCTGGCCTGCTGAGTTCTGCCAGCATCTTGTGTTTTTATTTATTTCCAGCATCTGCAGATTCACTTGTGTTGCCTTGGAGTTTGTTAGGTGTGTTCAGGCAGGTTTCTTAACACAATATGTAGATAAGCCTACAAGAGGAGAGGCTGTACTTGATCTGGTATTGGGAAATGAACCTGATCAGGTGTCAGATCACTCAGCGAGAGGGAGTTTGGAGATAGAGATCACAATTCTATCTCCTTTATCATAGCATTGGAGAGGGATAGGAACAGACAAGTTAGGGAAATGTTTAATTGGAGTAAGGGGAAATATGAGGCTATCAGGCAAGAACTTGGAAGCATAAATTGGGAACAAATATTCTCAGGGAAATATATGAAAGAAATGTGGTATCTGTTCAGGGGATATTTGCGTGGAGTTCTGCCTAGGTAAATTCCAATGAGACAGAGAAAGGATGGTAGGATACAGGAACCGTGGTGTACAAAGGCTGTTGCAAATCTAGTCAAGAAGAAAAGAAATGCTTCCAAAAGGTTCAAAAACTATGTAATGATAGAGATCTAGAAGATTATAAGGCTAGCAGGAAGGATTCAGATTGCTGGATCACTGGGACCTCTTTTGGGGCAGGTTTGACCTGTACAAAAAAGACAGGTTGCTCTTGAATCCCAAGGGGACCAATATCCTGGCAAGGGGGTTTGCTAAGGCTACTGGGGAGAGTTTAAACTAGAATTGTTGGGGGTGGGAACCAAACTGAAGAGAATGGGGAAAAGGAGGTTGGCTCACAAATAGAGAAAGCTTGTAGACAGTGCGAGAGGGAGGAGAGGCAGGTGATAGAGAAGAGACACGCTCAGACTAAATGTTTGAGATGTGTCTATTTTAATGCAGGGAGTATTGTGAACAAAGCGGATGAGCTTAGAGAGTTGATCAGTACTTGGAGATATAATGTGGTGGCCATTACAGAGACTTGGTTGGCTCAGGGACACGAATGGTTACTTCAAATGCTGGGTCTTAATTGTTTCGGAAAGGACAGGGAGGGAGGCAAAAGAGGTGGAGGCGTTGATCAGAGATAGTGTCATGGCTGCAGAAAAGGTTGTCACCATGGAGGGATTGTCTACGGGGTCACTGTGGGTGGAAGTTAGGAACAGGAAGGGGTCAATAACTTAGTGTTTTTTATAGGCTACCCAATAGTAACAGGGATATCGGGGAGCAGATAGGGAAACAGATCCTGGAAAAGTGTAATAATAACAGAGTTGTCGTGATGGGAGATTTTAATTTCCCAAATATCGATTGGCATCTCCCTAGAGGAAGGGGTTTAGATGGGGTGGAGTTTGTTAGGTGTGTTCAGGCAGGTTTCTGACACACTATGTAGATAAGCCTACAATAGGAGAGGCTGTACTTGATCTGGCATTGGGAAATGAACCTGGTCAGGTGTCAGATCTCTCAGTGAGAGGGAGTTTGGAGATAGTGATCATAATTCTATCTCCTTTACAATAGCATTGGAAAGCGATAGGAACAAACAAGTTAGAAAAGCGTTTAATTGGAGTAAGGGGAATTATGAGGCTATCAGGCAGGAAATTGGGAGCTTAAATTGGAAACAGATGTTCTCGGAAAAGTACGGAAGAAATGTGGCAAATGTTCAGGGGATACTTGTGTGGAGTTCTGCCTAGGTACATTCCAATGAGACAGGGAATTTTTGGTAGGGTACAGGAACTGTGCTGTGCAAAGGCTGTAATAAATCTATTCCAGAAGATTAGTTGATGGAGAAGATCCTGAGAGGCAGGATTATGAATATTTGGAGAGGTATAATATGATTAGAAATAGTCAGCATGTCTTTGTCAACGGCAGGTTGTGCCTTATGAGTCTGATTGAATTTTTTGAGGATGTGACTAAACACATTGATGAAGGAAGAGCAGTAGATGTAGTGTATATGGATTTCAGCAAGGCATTTGATAAGGTACCCCATGCAAGACTTATTGAGAAAGTAAGGAGGCATGGGATCCAAGGGGACATTGTTTTGTGGATCCAGAACTGGCTTGCCCACAGAAGGTAAAGAGTGGTTGTAGATGGGTTATATTCTGCATGGAGGTCAGACACCAGTGGAGTGCCTCAGGGATCTGTTCTGGGACTCTTGCTCTTCGTGATTTTTATAAATGACCTGGATGAGGAAGTGGAGGGATGGGTTAGCAAGTTTGCTGATGACACAAAGGTTGGAGGTGTTGTGGATAGTGTGGAGGGCTGTCAGAGGTTACAGCGGGACATTGATAGGATCCAACACAGGGCTGAGAAGTGGCAGATGGAGTTCAACCCAGATAAGTGTGAAGTGGTTCATTTTGGTAGGTCAAATATGATGGCAGAATATAGTATTAATGCTAAGACTCTTGGCAGTGTGGAGGATCAGAGGGATCTTGGGGTCCGAGTCTAGAGGATGCTCAAAGCAGCTGCGCAGATTGACTCTGTGGTTAAGAAGGCGTGTGGTATATTGGCCTTCATCAATTGCAGAATTGAATTTAGGAGCCAAGAGGTAATTTGCAACTATATAGGACTCTAGTCAGACCCCACTTGGAGTACTGTGCTCAGTTCTGGTTGCCTCACTATAGGAAGGACGTGGAAACCATAGAAAGGATGCAGAGGAGATTTACAAGATTGCCTGGATTGGGGATCATGCCTTATAAGAATAGGTTGAGTGAACTCGATCTTCTCTCCTTGGAGCGATGGAGGATGAGAGCTGACCTGATGGAGGTGTATAAGATGATGAGAGACATTGATCGTGTAGAAACTCAGAGGCTTTTTCCCAGGGTTGTAATGGTTGCCACAAGAGGGCACAGGTTTAAGGTGCTGGGGAGTAGGTACAGAGGAGATGTCAGGGGTAAGTTTTTTACTCAGAGAGTGGTGAGTGCGTAGAATGGACTGCCGGCAACTGTGGTGGAGGTGGATATGATAGGTTCTTTTAAGAGGCTTTTAGATAGGTACATTGAGCTTAGTAAAATAGAAGGCTATAGGTAAGCCTAGTAATTTCTAAGGTAGGGACGTTTTCGGCACAACTTTGTGGGCCGAAGGGCCTGTATTGTGCTGTAGGTTTTCTATGTTTCTATGTTCAAACCTTTCTCAATAGCCCTTGGGGAAAAGGAAGTGGTATTCAATGGCTGAGTATTAATAATGGGAGTGCTGAAAGAAACATCAGTCAATGGAATAATGTTGTTTGGTAGAGCAGAGGACTGAAATTGCTGTCAATGTGAAAGTTATACATGCAACAAACTAGTACTGCTGTTTGAAGAAGAAACTGTAATTGGAGAAACAGTATGTGGTTGACAGTATCTAAATTATATTCTCATTCATACCTGATCCATAGTATTCAGATTCGAGAGCGCAGAATTAAATCGAACTCTGCTGCCAATTTTAGTTTCATGCTCTGCTGGCTCCTCCAATTGTAGATGTGGTGTTTGTGCCTGGACTGGTGGGAAGGAATTGTTTTTCTGTTCACCAGAGTTAGAGGATCATTCTGTCCCCTTCGTCAGCTTAGTGCTGGCCCTTCATTAACATGACTGCTTCCTTGGTGCTTCTCCAGCTATCTGTTGGCCTGCCCACTCCCTCCATCAGCCATACTCTATTCATAGCACAGTTGGCCAAATTTATGCATTGTCTTCATTACACTCTGAGTCTGCCAGCGGCACCCTCGGAAACGTTAGTTATTTCTGATTGCCAGTTGTTACTGATATTAGCGCACCAGCAGCCTGTTCTAGTCCAACTACATAGATGCTACAGCTAGGCAAGCTCATCATGGCCTCTACTTCCTCAGAAAGATAAAGAAATATGCCATGTTTTGTCAACCCTTATGAAATTTTATGGATGTATCATATAAATGCTTTTTGCATGACTGACCATATGACCATAACCATAAGACATAGGAGCAGGATTAGGCCATTTCGCCCCTTTGAGTCTGTTCCACAATTCAATCATGGCTAATCATTCTTCCCCTCCTCAGCCCCACTCCCCAGCCTTCTCCATCTTGACCTTTGAGGCAGTGGCCAGTCAAGACCATGAGACCATACAACATGAGCAGAATGAGACCATCTGGCCCATCGAGTCTGCTCCACCACTCATTCATGGCTGATCCTTTTTCATCTCCTCCTCAATCCCAGTTAGAACCATAGAACATTACAGCACAGAAACAGTCCCTTCAGCCCTTCTTGGCTCTGCTGAACCATTTTTCTGCCTAGTCCCACTGACCTGCTCCAGGACCATATCCCTCCAAACTCCTCTCATCCATCTACCTGTCCAAGTTTTTCTTAAATGTCAAAAGTGAGCCCGCATTTACCACTTCATCTGGCAACTCATTCCACACTCCCACCACTCTCTGTGTGAAGAAGCCACCCCCCCCATGTTCCCTTTCAACTTCTCCCCCTTCACACTTAACCCATGCCCTCTGGTTTTTTTCTCCCCTAGCCTCAGTGGAAAAAGCCTGCTAGCATTCACTCTATCTATACCCATCATAATTTTATATACCTCTATCAAATCTCCCCTCATTCTTCTACGCTCCAGGGAATAAAGTCCTAACCTATTCAACCTTTCTCTGTAACTGTTTCTCAAGTTTCGGCAACATCCTTGTAAACCTTCTCTGCACTCTTTCAACCTTATTAATATCCTTCCTGTAATTCAGTGACCAAAACTGCACACAATACTCCAAATTCGGCCTCACCAATATCTTATACAACTTCACCATTACATTCCAACTCTTATACTCAATACTTTGATTTATAAAGGCCAATGTACCAAAAGCTCTCTTTACTACCCTATCTACCTGTGACACCACTTTTAGGGAATTTTGTATTTGTATTCCTAGATCCCTCTGTTCTAATGCACTCCTCAGTGCCCTACCATTTACCTTGTATATTCTACCTTGGATTTTCCTTCTAAAGTGCAATACCTCACACTTGTCTATATTAAGCTCCATCTGCCATTTTTCCAGCTTGTCCAGATCCCTCTGCATGCTTTGAAAATCTTCCTCGCTGTCCACTACACCTCCAGTCTTTGTATCATCAGCAAATGTGCTGATCCAATTTATCACATTATCAGTCAGATCATTGATATAGATGACAAATAACAATGGACCCAGCATTGATCCCTGTGGCATACCACTAATCACAAGCCTCCACACAGAGAAGCAATCCTCCACTACCACTCTCTGGCTTCTCCCATTGAGCCAATGTCTAATCCAATTTACTACCTCTCCATGTAAACCTAGTGACTGAATCTTCCTAACTAACCTCCCATGTGGGACCTTGTCAAAGGCCTTACTGAAGTCCATGTATACAACATCCACTGCCTTCCCTTCATCCACTTTACTGGTAACCTCCTCGGAAAACTCTAATAGACTGGTTAAACATGACCTACCACACACAAAGCCACGTTGACTCCCCCTAATAAGTCCCTGTCTATCCAAATACTTGTAGATCCTATCTCTTAGTATTCCTTCCAATAATTTACCTACTACTGATGTCAAACTTACTGGCCTATAATTTCCCAGATTACTTTTAGAGCCTTTTTTAAACAACAGAACAATATGTCTCCAATCTTCTGGCACCTCACCCATAGATACCGACATTTTAAATATATCTGCCAGGGCCCCTGCAATTTCAACACTAGACTCCTTCAAGGTCCGAGGGAATACTGTGTCAGGTCCTGGGGATTTATCTACTCTGATTTGCCTCAAGACAGCAAGCACCTCCTCATCTTCAATCTGTATAGGGTCCATGACCTCACTACTTGTTTGCCTTATTTCCATAGACTCCATGCCAGTTTCCTTAGTAAATACAGAGGCAAAATACCCATTTAAGATCTCCCCCATTTCTTTTGGTTCCATACATAGCTGACCACTCTGATTTTCAAGAGGACCAATTTTATCCCTTACTATTCTTTTGCTCTTAATATACCTGTAGAAGCTCCTTGGATTATCCTTCACCTTGACTGCCAAAGCAACCTCATGACTTCTTTTAGCCCTCCTGATTTCTTTATTCTCAGTATTTTTTTTGCACTTTTTATACTCCTCAAGCACCTTATTTGCTCCCTGGAGCCTATACATTTCATACATCTCTCTTTTCTCCTTTATTAGAGTTCCAATCTCCCTTGAGAGCCAAGGTTCCTTATTATTATTCACATTGCCTTTATTCCTGACAGGAACATACAAACTCTGCACCTCAAAATTTCTCCTTTGAAGGCCTCCCACTTACCAATCACATCCTTGCCAGAGAACAACCTGTCCCAATCCCTGCTTTTTAGATCCTTATTTCTTCAAATTTGGCCTTTTTCCAGTTTAGAACCTCAACTCAAGGACCAGATCTATCTTTATCCATGATCAAGTTGAAACTAATGGTGTTATGATCACTGGAACCAAAGTGTTCCCCTACATACACTTCTTTCACCTGTCCTAACTCGTTTCCTAATAGGAGATCTAATATTGCATCCTCCCTAGTTGGTACATTTATATATTGATTTAGTAAACTTTCCCGGACACATTTTACAAACTCTAACGCATCTAGACCTTTAACAATATGGGAGACCCAATCAATATGTGGAAAATTAAAATCCCCTGCTATCACAACTTTGTTTCCTGCAGTTGTCTGCTATCTCTCTGCAGATTGCTCCTCCAATTCTCGCTGACTATTGGGTGGTCTATAATACAACCCCATTAATGTGGTCTTACCTTTCCTGTTTCTCAGCTCCACCCACAAGGCCTCAGTAGACAAGCCCTCTGATCTGTCCTGCCTGAGCACTGCTGTAACATTTTCCCTGACTAGCAATGCCACCACCCATGCCCCCCCACCCCAACCCTTCATCTAAACCTTGGAACATTAAGCTGCCAGTCTTGCCCCTCCTGCAGCCAAGTTTCACTAATGGCTATAATGTCATAGTTCCATCTGTCAATCCATGCCCTCAGCTCATCTGCCTTTCCCAAAATACTCCTGACATTGACATAGACACACCTCAGAAGATTATTACCACCACACATATTTCTGACTTTGCATGAACTTTTAATATCATTTATTTTTCACCCCCGCTCCACTATCTGCTCTGGCACTCTGGTTCCCATTTCCCTGCAAATCAAGTTTAAACCCTCCCCAATAACACTTCTTAGTGGGTTTGTTAACTTCCCTGCAAGGATATTGGTCCTCCTGTAGCTCAGGTGTAACCCGTCTCTCTTGTACAGGTCCCAATGATCCTGAAATCTGAACCCCTGCCCCCTACACCAGTTTCTCCGCCTCGTGTTCATCCTCTCGAGCATCCTACTCTTACCCTCACTGGCACGTAGCACAGGTAGCAATCCGGAGATTACCACCCTCGAGGTCCTGCTTTTTATCTTCCTACCAAGCTGTCTATACTTACCCTTCAGGACCTCCTTACTCTTTCTTCCTACGTCATTGGTACCGATGTGTACCATGACATCCGGCTGATCACCCTCCCACTTCAGATTGTTCCTAGCCTTCTCCCCCATAACCCATGATGTTATGTCCAATGAAGAAACTATCAATCTCTGCCTTAAATGCACCCAATGACCTGGCCTCCACAGCTGCATGTGGTAACAAATTCCACAAATTCACCATCCTTTGGTTAAAGAAATTTCTCTGCATCTCTGTTTTGAAAGGGCGCCCCTCTATCCTGAGGCTGTGCCCTCTTGTCCTAGACTCTCCCACCATGGGAAACATCCTTTCTACTCTGTCAAGGTCTTTCAACATCTGAAAAGTTTCAATGAGATCCACCTGATCCTCCTGAATTCCAGTGAGTACAGACCTAGAACCATCAAATGTTCCTTGTATGATAAACCTGGTGGTTTATAGATGTACCAACTAGGGAGGATGCAATATTAGATCTCCTATTAGGAAACGAGTTAGGACAGGTGATAGAAGTGTATGTAGGGGAACACTTTGGTTCCAGTGATCATAACATCATTAGTTTCAACTTGATCATGGATAAAGATAGATCTGGTCCTTGAGTTGAGGTTCTAAACTGGAAAAAGGCCAAATATATAGATGCTACATCACCTCATCCTTAACAATCGACTCCAATATCCCCCAACCACTGAGGTTAGGCTAACTGGTCTATAATTTCCTTTTTGCTGTCTTCCTCCTTTATATCAAAAACCTATCAATCTCCACATTACATATGCCCAACGACCTGGCCTCCACAGCTGCCTATGGTAATAAATTCCACAAATTCACCACCCTCTGGCTAAAGAAATTTCTCCGCATCTTTGTTTTAAATGGACACACCTCTATCTTGAGGCTGTGCCCTCTTGTCCTAGACTCCCCCACAATGGGAACCATCCTTTACACATCTACTCTAGGCCTTTCAATATTCAAAGGATTTCAGTGAGATCCTCACTCACCCTTCTAAATTCCAGCGAGTATAAGCCCAGAGCTGTCAAATGTTCCTCATGTGATAACCCTTTCATTCCCAGAATCATACTTGGGAACCTCCTCTGAACCCCTTCCAATGTCTGCACATCTTTTCTTAGGTAAGCAGTCCAGAACTGTTCACAATACTCAAGGTGAGGCCTCATCAGTGTTTATGAAGCCTCAGCATTACATCCCTGCTCTTATATTCCAGACCTCTTGTAATGAATGCTAACATGGCACTTGCCTTCCTCACCAACAACTCTACCTGAAAGTTAACCTTTAGGGTGTTCTGCTCATGGACTCCTAAGCCCTTTTCATCTCAGACTTCTGAATTTTCTCCCCATTTAGAAAATAGTCCACACGTTTACCTCTACCACCAAAGTGCATGACATGCATTTTCCAACATTGCATTTAATTTGCCACTTTCTTGCCCATTCTCCTAATCTGCCTAAGTCCTTCATCTGCCTTCTTGTTTTCTCAACACTACCTATTCCTCCACAAATCTTTGTATTATCTGCAAACTTGGCAACAAATCCATCTGTTCCATCATCTAAATCAATGATGTACAATATAAAAAGAAGTGGTCCCAATTCCAAGCCTTGCAGAACACCACCCTATCACTGGCAGCCAACCAGAAGAGGTTCCCACTTGCTGCCTCCTACCAATCAGCCATTGCTCTAACCTTGCCAGTAACTTTCCTGTAATACCAAGGGCTCTTAACTTGGTGAGCAGTCTCATGTGTGGCACATTGTCAAAAGCATTCTGAAAATCCCAATATACAACATGCACTGCATCTCCTTTATTGATCCTACTTGTAATCTCCTCAAAGAATTCTATCAGGACTTCTAGAAACCGCAGAGAGCTGGGGACACAGCTCAGCCCTTCATGGAAACTAACCTCTCTAAAATGGATTCCGTCTAATTTTTGCTGCCTCAATAAAGCAGCCAATATAATCAGACATCACCCACACTGGATACTCTCTTTACTTTCCCTCTCTCATGGAGTTGTAGATACAAGCATGTAATACTAGGCTCGAGCTGCATCATTGCTCTGTTGTTATAAGATTTTTGAATAGTACCCTAGTATTCCTAGGTTTGCAAAATAGTTTTTCCAAATAATTAATTCCTGTGTGTAGCTGCTGCCGTTAGAAAAGCAAGTTGGCAGTATGTTTTTCATACAATAATTTTTAAGGATGGCCAAAAGATGAATGGATGTTGCTTTACACATCAGGCACAAGTCCGGAAGAGTCCAAATGAAGTGACTTAGCCTGAAAATTTGACTATAGTATCTATAGATAATGCGTGACTTGGTGATTTCCTCCATCATTTTGTGTGATTTACTCCCGAATTTTCAGCATATGCAGAGTCTCTTGTGCTTACGAAATCTTTCTGCTACTTTAGAGCATTACAGCTACATTATCAGTTGGGATCTCATTCTAATTATGGTATCTGATATTGCAACATTTTCATTGTACTGCATAATGTTCACAGCCTAGATTACATGCTTGAATCTTAGAGAAAGGGGTTAAACTCACAAATGCCTAATGTATAATTGCCCAAAACTTAACATCAAAGGCTTCTATCTATCATTCTCCCATTGTCTGTATTGAGAAAGAAAATATGCCCATGCACAAATATTTCTGATTTTATGTGATATTATGACTACATATTGGTAAATGTCCTTCTTTCCACAATGGAAAATACTGGAAATTATTTTATTATCTTTGATGTCCTGTTTTATAATGGGAGGGGGGGTCAAATCTCCAAGGAATTGTTTTTGTGCTGCATCATTAAAGTAACACAACAAAGTTTTCCACTTTTATCATTTGTGATGCATTATGTTAAAAATATTAATGATATACTCAAGCTTTCAAAATATATTGGCCTAGAAACATACTGGCTGGTTCAAGAAAGCAGCTCATCACCACTTTCTCAAGGGCTTAGCTGTCCCATAAATGAACAAATAAAAAAAAGGTGCATGTAAATTTTAGGACAATAGCCCATATCCTAGGGTGAGGCTGAAGGTACCTTCAATTTTGTCTCATGAGAAAGGAAACATGAAATGAGAAGAATCTAGGAGTGAAGGGATAATATAGTGGACATTGTGCATATGGGGTTTGGCCAGCACCAGGAGTGAAGTCAGTTCTGGGACCCAAAGGAGTCACAGGAGATGGGGAGGAAAAATAGACTGGAAGGAGTTAGTCAAAATAAGGGATTAAGAATCTTTGAAAATCATTCAAGATCAGCTTTGTGAATGGCAAATTTTCAGTGTTTTGCATGCTCACTTGTTGAGTTTATTCATAGTTGAGTTGAACAGATCCCTCCAAGTGGATGGATCAGGGAAAATGGAGGACAGGCGGAAAGTCGCTCAGCTTAAGATCACAAATGTTCTTATTGAAAGAGCAGATTTCCTAAGTTGTATAGCCAACTCTTGCTCTTCGTGTCTCTTTAAAATTGTAGATTCAGTTACATGCAATGTTTAAACCTAGAATTCTGCTGCTCACAGAAAAAGAGTAATGGAGGCCTATAAACTAGTTTAGTTTATTCTGGAACCAATTAAGCATGTAACTTAGAGGCAAAAGAAGGCTGAGGAAGCTCAATGTGACTACTAAAAATACAAAATGGATAGGTGTTCTGCAGAACACTTCAAAATAACATAACTTACCATAACAGGTAAATAACGTAGTTTTATTACTAACACGAATGAATTGTGTTTTTTTTTACCAAAAGTTCAATGCATGCAAAGAAAACATCTCTCCCAGTTATTTCGAGTCTTGACCAACACAAGGGCTAACTGATCCTTTTGTAGGCAACAACCAGTGGTTTGCTTTGCTCACCGTTGACCTGAGACTTTGAGATTTCATGGGGTCCAGAGTCAATTTTGAGGACACCCAGGTCTTTTATTTTTGTGGAAGATCGATGGAAATTGATTTCCTGGATTTCTTTGAAAAATGTTTATTAAAGCGGAAATCTCTGGCTATACCACACTTTGACTTTCAGAGTTATTTCAAGTTGCAGAAAAGAAAAAGCTCACAATGTAGCAGGTAATATACTGATATGAACAGAAGAGTGATTGGCTAAGACAAAAGGCCAGTGAAAATGTAAATCACAAACACGAAACAGTCTCCAGATGCTGGAAATTCAAAGCAACTCAGTAAAAATGCTGGAGGAACGCAGCAAGTGAGTTAGCATCTATGGAAGAGTAAATAATAATAAATTGACTGTGCTTTTTGGAATAATTCCTCAAAATATCCATGGTATTTCTGTGTCTGACCAACATGTTGTTGTGTTTGTTACATTGATAGCTAGGAGGGCCATCTTGTTGAAATGGAAGGATATATCAGCTCCTACTTTGTCACAATGGTTCTCTCAAGTGATGCTATGTCTCAGTTTGGAGAAAATTAGAAATCGAACCTTTATTTGATTTTGCGAAGAGATGGGGCTCATTTGCTCGTTACTATCATTTCAGTTAACTGATCCGATTTCCTCCACGATCTAAGTGAAAATTTTGTTTTGATATATTTTTTCTTGTTGGTGGTTTGATGTTTATTTTTAGAAGCTTTCTGTATGACGCATGGCTCCGGGGTTGTACCCTCAATGGGTTCTTTTTTTCTCACTTTTCTTGCTTAGTAGGGGCTTTCATATTCACAAAAATTTTCAATCTTTAAGATAATTAACAATTTTTTTTGAGGCATTGTAAGTGTTGTTACTTCGATATACTTGTGTATTTTTGAATAATGATAAAAGATTTGAAAAGGAAAAGAGTAAATGGTTGATGTTTTGGGCAAAGACCCTTCTTCAGGACTGAAAAGGAAGGGGGAAGATGCCTGACCTGCCTATTGCTTCCCCATGAGTCCCACTCTACTCTCTATCAGATTCTTTCTTCTTCAGTCTTTGACCTTTCCCACCCTCCTGGCTTCACCTATCACCTTCCAGTTAGTCTCGTTTTCCTTCCCCCACCACCTTATTCAGGCATCTTCCCTTCCTACTCAATCTTGAAGGGTCTCAGCTCAAAATGTCCAAATGTTTACTCACTGAGTTCCTCCAGCATGTTGTGTGGGATGCAATAAAAAACATAGATTGATGAAGAAACTTACAAATGGAACATTATGCATGTAGAAAAAAAATGAACTAGACCATTATGACAGGAAAAAAAAAAGTAGGTATCTAAATGATGAGAAATTGGAGAACTCATAGTGCAATTTCTCCGATAATGATGCAGCATTCAATGTGACCATGGCAACATTTAGGTTTGGGACTTGCATGATATGAATGTGCATCTAAGTGTCAATTTCAACCAATTCCAAGACTGGGTCAAATCATCTCCCATTAACCAACAGTAATCATATCATCAATAAAGGTCATCAATATCCAAAAAATTCTGATCTGAAAAATAAAAAAAATCTAGTGTCAGCACGGACTAGAAGGGCTGAGATGGCCTGTTTCTGTGCTGTAATTGTTATATGGTCATATAGACCAGTTAACTTGGCATTCCTGCTCTGACCATTTGAAAAATGTTCTGTCATTGATTCTTGATTTTGATCCCTAATCCTCAAGTTTTTCCATTCTTAAGTAGCTGTGCAACACTTTATTTATGGATTTCCAGGACGTCTTCCAGATGTTAACAAATCTTCTTTCTTTCAAGTCTTCAGACTTTCAAGACTTTTACGCTATTGATGCAACTACTCCACAGACCTCACTCTTAACTTTCTCAGTCTTATTCTTCTCCAAGGAAAGTGTCCAAAACTTTCAAATCCCTTGTTAAATCTTCCATGCACCCTTTCAAAAGCATACATATTTTTACTGAAGGGCTGTTATTCAAAAGAGATTACTATAGCTTCATTTCTCTTCAAAGAAATAAGAAGATTTATATCTATCTCTTTACTAAGAAAATCTATACAATAAATAACATGCTCACAAATTGAAAACATTTCACATTCAGAATACACCAAAATTTACAAGAAACTAGTACTATAAACTATTTTTTCCTAAATAGTGTGCTAGCAGAATTATACATGATATTTTCTGCTGGATGACAACCAGGAATCATTTCAATTTGTACTTTAATTCTGATTTGTTGAAGTCATAATATTGAAACTTGAATTTGCAAAGTAGTATTTAATCAAGTAAAACAATATTTCTACAATTTTCTACACAAAATTATTAAAATTATGCACATTTAACTGATTGCTTTATTAGTGCAGGTTTTATAAACCCGCAAAATAGACTTTCTAGCATTTAAGTACAACACTTCAACCAGAAATAACAGGACTGCAGATAATTCTTTTAAAACAGCCACCCTGTACATCAATAAATGTCCTTGATTTTGGTAGAGAAATGGAACTGCAGAATTGTCTGCAATAATTTCCTGAGAATCACAGAATACAGGTGTAGGTAAGCATTGAAGCACCATGATAAAAAGATATGGAAATGTCAATGACTAATTCAAGGAGGGTGCAGCTGCAATCTTTATGAAATAACAAAATACTGGTTCTGGAATTAAACACCATGGAAAAAGTCTTATTTATTCCAAGTCAACTTAACAGATACTTTTAACAGTGATCAGAGATATATTCAGTTTGAAACTTCAGAGTACTAGAAGTACAGAAAGCTGAACCAGTCTTTAAAAGGCAACAGCCTATGTAGTGTATCCACTGTTTAATCAGATACTTCAAACTATCTCAGCAATACTGTTCTTTGAACTGCATTTGATGTCTTTTTTTGTTGAATTTTCTTTGAATACTCATCGATTTTATTCCTTTTTAGGTTAAATGCATACACAATACCAAAATGGGTGTGAATACCTTTCAAAATGATTTTCCCTTTGCTTCTAGTGTCAGCGTCACATATTGAATATGCTCTACTTTAGTGACAGTTCTGAAGTCCTGACATAGAAAAATGTCCAAAGAAGCAAGAAACAGAGTTATTGTTCAGAAGCAAGTTTATCCTTGGATTCACAAAATTGAGTTCAATTGTCAAGTTGCGTCTGAAGACTTGATACATTCAGTAAGGCAGATTGTATTGATAGGTGAGTTTTCCCACAATGTTCTTTAGTGATAAGAAACCAATTCTGCATTTAAAAAAATTCAGATGTTTCCAACATATGATGCATTTAAATGAATGTAGAGCCTTCAATGATTTGAAACTTTGTGGCTGAGACACTTGAGCAGGCACCAACAGAAATCAGATTCATCAGAACTTCAGAAGATTGAGCACAAAAGCACTCTGTCAATTTATCTTCAACTGGGGAAGAAGTAAAAAAGAAATTCTCATCAGCTGAATTTATTTTCTTTAACTGGAATAAATACAAATGTTCCTTCCAATTATTCATCCAATTTCCTATTGTATCAATAAATTTCATGCCACTTTCAAGAACCAAATATTTTACAATTAAAGATGTTCAATCATCAGCTCAAACATATGCATTTTCAGCTCATAGTCAATCATAAGTAACAAAACCCTTTCAAATGATCCTTGGACAAAATAATCAGCATAGTCAGCTGTGTAAGTATTAATTAGAACAGTATAAATTACAAATAAGAACTGTTTAGAAATAATGGGCTGTTTTGTATTGATGGTAGGGCCATTTCATAAAGACGGTGGTTTGCCACTGTGTGTGCAGCAGCATGTGAGAGATTTGCGAGCCTGGACTCCTCACTGAGCTCTCTAACCTACTGCGTAAGGGACCAAAAACATCTGGAATCTCATGACGTCCAACAAAGGTGAACGCTTAATCTCACAATTCATGGCTTATGCACTTCATGTCTCCCTACACCACACTTTCTCTGTAGCTGGGACATTATCTTCTGCATTCTTTGTTTTTACCACCTCACTGTACTTATGGATTGAATATACATTTTTTTTGCAGAAAAACAGCATCAATCATCAGAGATCCCACCACCCAGGACATGCTCAGTTCTTGCTGTTGGCATTCGTAAGAAAGGTACAGGAGCCTCAGGACACACACCACACGGTTCAGGAATAGTTACTACCCTCAAAAATCAGGCTTTTGAACCAATGGGAATGATTTCACTCAACTTCCCTTGCCCCATCATTGAAGCATTCCCACAACCAATGGACACTTTCAAAGACTCCACATCTCATGTTTTTGATATTTATAGTTTATTTGTTCATAAAAAAATTCTTTTTTTTCTTTTTATATTTGCGTAGTTTGTTGCCTTTTGCAACTTGGTGCAGTTGTTCATTGATTTTATTATGGTTATTATCCTATTATGGATTTACTGAGCATAAGACATAGGAGCAGAATTAGGCCATCCAGCTCATTGAGTCTGCCCTGCCATTCCATCAAGGCTGATTCTGGATTCCACTCAACCTCATACATCTGCCTTCTTGCCGTATCCATTGATGCCCCAATTGATCAGGAAACTATCAATTTCCACCTTAAATATTCTCATGGACTTGGCCTCCACCGCAGTCTGTTGCAGCATATTCCACAGATTCACCAATCTCCTGCTAAAAAAGGTACCTCCTACCTCTGTTCTAAAGGGTCACCCCTCAATTCTGAATCTATGCCCTCTAGTTTTGGATACCTCGACCATAGGAAACATCCTCTCCACATCCACCACCTCTAGCCCTTTCAAAATTCTATAGGTTTCAATGAGATCCCCCCACATTGTTCTAAATTCCAGTGAGTCCCAAAGTTTCCAAATGCTTCTCATATTTTAACCCTTTCATTCCAAGAATCATCCTCAAGAACCTCCTCTGGACTCTCTCCAGTAACAATGCATCCTGACTAGTGTCTTATAAAGCCTCTCATTATCTCTTTGCTTTTATGTTTTATTCCCCTTGAAATAAATGCCAACATTGCATTGGCTTTCTTTACCACAGATTCAACCTTCTTGGAGTCTTTCACAAGGATTCCCAAGTCTGATGTTTGGACCTTTCCCCATTTAGATAATAATCTGCACTATTGTTACTTTTAACAAAAGGTATTAACATACATTTCCCAACATTATATTCCATCTGCCCTTTCTTCCAATCTGTCTAGGTCCTGCTGCAATCACACTGCTACCTCAGCACTAACTATCCCTCCACCTATCTTCATATCACCCGCAAACTTTGCCACAAAACCATCAGTTCCATTATTCAAATCATTGACAAACAATGTGAAAAGTAGCAGTCCTAATACTGACCCCTGAGGAACACCGCTAGTCACTGGCAGACAACCAGAAAAGGCCACTTGCTGCCTCCTGTCAGCCATTCCTCTACCCATGCCAGTAGCTCTCTGATAATGTCACAGGATTTTATTTTGTTAAGCAGCCTCATGTATGGCATCTTATCAAATGCCTTCAGAAAATCTAAGTAAATGAAATCCACTGCCTCACCCTGCTTGTTACTTCCTTGAAGAACTCCAACATATTTCCCTTTACAAAAACCATGCTGAATTTGACTTTATCATTAGTCTCCAAGTACCTCAAAACTTCATCTTTAATAACAGACTCCAACACATTCACAACTACTGAGGTTAGGCATACTGGCCTATACATTTTTTACTACTTCATTCCTCCCTTCAAGAGTGTAGTGACATTTGAAATCTTCCAGTTCTTCGGGACCATGCCAGTATTAAGTGATTCTTGAAAGATCATGACCAATGCATCTGTTATCTCTTCAGCATCTTCTTTCAGTACTCTGAGATGTAGTCCATCTGGTCCAGGAGACTTATCCACCTTAAGACCTTTGAGTTTGCCTAGCACTTTTTCATTTGGAATAGAAATGGCACTCGCTCCTGCTCCCTAACACTCTCAGACCTCTGGCACACTGTAGGTACAGAGGGGATGTCAGGGTTAAATTTTTTTTATGCAGAGTGGTGAGTGCGTGGAGTGGTTTGCCGATGACGGTGGTGCAGACGGATACGATAGGGTCATTTAAGGATTCCTGGATAGGAACATGGAGTTTCGAAAAATATAGGGCTATGGGTAACCCTAGGTAATTTCTAAAGTAAGTACATGTTCAGCACAGCATTGCAGGCCGAAGGGCCTGTATTGTGCTGTAGGTTTTCTATTTCTATGTTTCTTCAAAGTATATCCTTTGACCCTTATGGCCCTCTATCAGCCACGACTCAATGATGCCCACAATGTCATACCGACCAATCACTAATTGCACCACAAGTTTGCCCACCTTATTCCGAATGCTACGCACATTTAAATACAGTCCTGCACTCTTCGTCCTTTTGAATTTTGCTCTTTGCTCTGTCTTCATTTGTACAGAATCATTGGCTTGTCCTTCCTTACATTCATATTACACTCATCACCTACTTGTAAACTGCTGACTCATCCTCAGCTCTATCATCCTGGTTCCCATTTCCCTTCCATATTATGCCCACATGAAAATGAATCTGTGGGTTGTATAGGGTGACATATCTGAACATTGATAATAAATTTACTTTGAATGATCTATTTAGATGCTACATGAACCAAAGTTTTTCCACTGAATCTTGGTATTTTGGTACATGTGACGGTAACAATCCTACTGTCAATTTATTGCAGACAGAGCTTCAACTTAAGAGCGACTCCCATTCACTTCAATGGGATCAGTGACCCCACTTTAAAAGATAAGCACTTTGATTATATTGTTTTCAGTCTCTCTATTTATCCTTTTAACAGTACTTTTTCGTTATTAATGCTCTTATTCTTTAAACATGTGTATATATATTTTAATTCATTTAATGGTTTATAAATGTCTCTTTATCACACACCTTGGAACCACTATCAGAGTTATTTTTGAACCACACAGCTGTAGGAGCAAAGGTTAAATTAAACGAAATACAACTGGTCTTAAAATCTGACAAGTTCTTTTTTGCTGCTTTTGTGATCAATTTGAGTATCTCAATTCCACGGATTGCAACAATGTCAAAATGAATGTGCCATCAATACAGTACAAACAATAACCTTAAAAATGTTTCCAATAAACCAAGGTGCAGACCCAAGTCCAAGGATCACAGTGTCGAGTGTTAGAAGGTCAAAAGAATAGGAGGGACAACAGGGAAAGTCAACAAATAAATAAGGTATGTGAAGCTCAGCCGGTAATATAGTAAATAAAAGCAAGAATGATTCCAATTCTGGTAACTTCAAGGAGATTAAACTGGAAATTTGATTCTGGCAGTGAAAATACTGGAGAGTTACTGTGGGCAGGGTAAGTGTACTATGTCAGTTTGGATTGCTTTGATTTGTTATTTATCTGTCTATCTGTCTTGTTGGGTGCAGTATCTCACTGTAAGTATTATGGTCCTTGGATTAATTGAGTATGCACACAAGAAAACAAATCTCAGGGTTGTATATAGTTTCATATATAGCATGTACTTTAATAATACATCTACTTTGAAATTTGATTTATGTGGAGAAGGTCAAAAGAGTAAGTGAAAGGCCTCATCTACAGAGACTGCTACCCTTTCATGTCAGGTTGCTTAGGTATGTGATGTTGATCGCGTCCACAGCATTTTGGAGAGGGAGGGAGGGAGAGCAGCCTGATGTCCTGGTACATATTGGTACCAATGACATAGAAAGGAAAAGCAAAGAGGTTCTGAAAAGAGAATTTAGAGAGCCAGGCAGAAAGCTGAGAAGCAGGACCTCTCAGATCGTAATTGCTGGATTGCTGTCGGTGCCACGTGCCAGTGAGGGTAGAAACAGGATGATCTGGCAGATAAATGCGTGGCTGAGAAGCTGGTGGAGGAGGCAGTGCTTTAGGTTCTTGGATCATTGGGATCTCTTCTGGGAGATATAACCTGTTCAAAAGTGACGGGTTGCACATGAACCCAAGGGGGACCAATATTCTCGTGGGCAGATTTGTTAGAGCTGTTGGGGAGGGTTTAAACTAATTTGGCAGAGGTGGGAACAGGAGTGAAGGGAATTAAGATAGGGCGGATGGTAAGTAGGCAAAGATAGCAAGCAGCCAGATTGTCAGGAAGAACAGGCAGGTAATAGGACAAAACTGCAGGCAGCAGGTTGAGTACTAGTGTAAAAGGGTAGCAAATACAGTACTCAAAGTGTTATATCTCAATGTGTGGAGTATAAGAAAGAAGGCGGATGATCTTGTTGCAGTATTACAGATTGTCAGGTATAATGTTGCGACCACTGCTGAATCATGGCTGAAGGATGGTTGTAGTTCGGAGCTGACTACCCAAGGTTACACATTGTATCAGAGGGATAGGAAGGTAGGCAGAGGGGGTGGCATGGATCTGCTGGTAAAGAATGGCTTCAAATCAGTAGAAAGATGTGACACAGGATCAAAAGATCTTGAATCCTTGTGGGATGAGTTAGGAAACTGCATGGGTAAAAGGACCCTGATGGCAGTTATATACAGGCCTCCCAACAGTAGCTGGAATGTGGACTACAGATTACAATGGGAAACAGAAAAGGTTTGTCAAAAATGCAATGTTTGATAGTCATGGGAAATTTCAACATGCAGGTCGACTGGGGAAATCTTGTTGGTAATGGATCTCAAGAGGGTGAGTTTGTTGAATGTTCACAAGATGGCTTTTTAGAGCAGTTTGCTGTTGAGCCTACAAGGGGATCAACTATACTGGATTGGGTGTTATGTTATGAACTGGAGGTAATTGAGGAACTCACAGCAAAAGAACCCTTAGGAGACAGTGATCACAATATGATTGAGTTCAACTTGAAATTTAATAGGGAGAAAGTAAAGTCTGATGTAGCAATATTTCAGTGGAGTAAAGGAAATTACAGTGGTATGAGAGAGGAGTTGGCCAAAGTAAATTAGAAGGAGCTGCTGGCAGGGATCCCGTCAGCAGAGCAGCAATGGTGTGAGTTTCTGGGAAAATTCAGGAAGGTGCAGGATCGATGTATTCCAAAAACAAAGAGATACTCAAATGGCAACATAGTACAACCATGGCTGAGGGGAAGTCAAAGCAAAAGAGAGGGCATACAACAAAACAAAAATTAGCACGCCCCTACCTCTTTTGCCTATCTCCCTGTTCTTTCTGAAACATCTAAGCCCGGCACTCTGAGTAACCATCCCTGCCCCTTAGCCATCAAGTCCCATAGCTCCAAGTACTGATGTGTACTCCAAGCTCATCCGCTTAATGGAAAATCTTGCCTGATAAACCTGCTGGAACTCTGATGAGATTACAAGTAGGATAGATAAAGGGGATGCAGTGGATGTTGTATATTTAGATTTTCAGAAGGCCTTTGATGAGGTGCCCCACACATGAGGCTGCCTACCAAGTTAAGAGCCCATGGTATTACAGAAATGCACAGTAGATTTTTCTAAATGAGGAGAAAGTCCAAAAATATGAGATGCAAAGGGACTTGGGAGTCCTTGTGCAGAACACCCTAAAGGTTAACTTGCAAGTAGAGTCGCTGATGAGGAAGGTAAATGCAATATTAGCATTTATTTTAAGAGGTCCAGAATACAAGAGCAGGGAAGTGATAGTGAGGCTTTATAAGGGCTTGATAAGGCCTCACCTTGAGTATTGTGTACAGTTCTGGTCTACTCCTCTAACTAGTGATGGCATTGGAGAGGGTTCAGAGGGCATTCACAAAGATGATTCTAGGAATGAAAGGGTTATCATATGAGTAACATTCGATAGTTCTGGATTTGTACTTGCTGGAATTCAGAAGGATGAGGGAGGCTCTCTTTGAAACCTTTCAAATGTTGAAAGGCCTAGACAGAGTAGAAGTGGAAAGGATATTTCCCATGGTGGGGTAGTCTAGGACAAGAGGGCTCATGATGAAGGGTGTCCATTTAAAACAGAGATGCCGAGAAATTTATTTAGCCAGAGGGTGGTGAATGTTTGGAATTTGTTATCACGTGCACCTGTGAAGGCCTGGTTGTTGGGTGTATTTCAGGCAGAGCTTGATAGGTTCTTGATTAGACATGGCATCAAAGGTCACAGGGGCAAGGCTGGGGAATGGGGCTGAGGAGGGTAGAAAACAATCAGCCTTGATTGAATGGCGGAGCAGACCTGATGGGCCAAATGGCCTATTTCTGCTCCAATGACTTATGGTCTTAAAACCCTCTCTTGATACAGAAGTTAAAGGGCTTCAAAGAGAGTTTAACATGACTGTGTGGGGGGGGGGGGGGGGGCAACCGGTATGTCTTTGGACAGGAGGAGGAAACTGGATCATCCGGAGGAAAACCACATGGTCAATGGGATAATGTACAAACTCCTGACAGGCAGTGATGGGAATTGAACCCAGATCACCTGTACTGTGAAGCGTGCATGCTAACCACCACGCTACCGTGCCGCCAAGTCCGAGGTTGACAGGTTCTTGATTAGTCATGGTGTGGAAAGTCATGAGAAGGTTGGAGAATGGGATTGAGAAGGAAATTGGATCAGCCATGGTGAAATGGTGGAGCAGACAAGATGGACTGAATGGTCTAATTTTGCTTCTATACCTTATTGTCTTCTGTGTTGTGCTTTACGTCACTATTAGCCTACCTTCTCCCTTTTCCTTTGCTGTTTATTTGTCAAATATTTAATTGACTGTCATTCAATTTAATGCTACATTGTAATAACAGTTATGGGAAAGACAAATACAATTAAAAACTGAAACCAAAACTTTTAAGATTTATTTCCAGTATATATCAGCAAAAGGATAAATCAAATTCAATTAATTGAAAGGATAGATTAGGTGCAGTGGTGTAACCTGCAAGGTCCCATTCAGTCATTTAGTTTGGGATTCAATTTAAATTTTGGGATCTAATTAAATTCCAATGCTCTTGAATGGAAAATCCTACAAGAATAGTGAATATAGCCCAGTCGATCACAGGTAAAGCTCTCCTCACTACTGAGAACATTTACACAAAGTATTGTTGCAGGAAAACAGCATCCATCATCAGGAGCCTCAGGACCCAAACCAGCAGGTTCAGGAACAGTTCTTCACTCAACTTCACTTATTAAAAGATTCCCACAACCTGTGGACTCACTTTCAAGGACTCTTCATCTCATATTCTCAATATTCCATATTTATTATTACTCTTTTTCTATTTACCCAATTTGTTGTCTTTCATACTTTGGTTGAATGCCCAATTTGGTGCAGTCTTTCACTGATGGTTATCATTTTATTATGAATTGATTGAGTATGCCTGCAAGAAAATGAATCTCAAGGTTGTTCGTGATGACATGTATTTTCTTTCATAATAAATTTACTTTTAACTTTTAAGTTCATGTTAGTTAGGATTCAATGTTTAGGGAGATAGATGGGGTTGCTTTGCCCTGGACGTTTTAGCTTAATTGCTGTTAAGAAGTATTCCATTACATTCCTGACATGGTTTTGGGAATATCGGGAGATGAGCCACTGACTGATTCCACGGTTAGAAAGATAAGGGAATTCACAGTTAACAGTAAGGGTCCATGGCAAAAAAAGGTTGGGAGCCCCAGGGCTAGGTGAATGTGTGGCTGAAGAGCTGGTGGTGCAGGCGGCAGGGATTCAGGTGTTTGGATCATTATGATTTCTTCTGGGTAGAGGTGAACTGTACAAGAGGGACAGGTCACAATTAAGCCAGGGGGAGACCAATATCGAGAGCGAAGTCAGTGAAAAGACCGGCAGAAAGCAGTGTATGAGCCAGGCAATCAGACGAGCCATGTTTATAGCATAAGGGCAGAAAGAAACACAGCTTCAAATTTCATCTATTTCAAAGTATGTAACTTAATAGGTAGGGTGCATGAACTGATGGTGTGGGTTACCTCTAGGGACTGGAATATTGTGGTCATAACAGAAACATGGCTTGGAGAAAGGCAGGAATGGCTGCTTAATACTTGGGTGTGGCAAGGAACAGACAAGAGGGAAGGGGGTGCTTTTGATAAGTATGGATATGATACCAGTCCCTTGAGGGGAATAGTCAGCACGGTTTGTGTGTAGGAGCCCAATCTTTTGGAATTACTTGAAGAGGTAATGAAGAGGATAGATGAAAATCAAGCAGTGGATGTTGTCTATATAGATTTTAGTAATGCTTTTGACAAAGTCCAACAGGGCAGGCTAATTTGGAAGATTATGTGTCATGGGATCCAGGGACAGCTAGTAGGATGAATTCAGAATTGGCTCAATGATTGGAAGCATTGGATGTTGGATGAAGGTCGATTCTTGGCCAGTTAGGGAGAAAGGTTGAGGAATGGCAAATGGATTTCAACTTACAGTGGGTAAGTGTAAGGACACACGTTCTGGATTGTCAACCCAGGGGTAGGACATAAACAGTGAATGGCAGAGCACTGGGTGTAACAGAGGGACCAGGATTACAATGCACAGTTCACTGAAAGTGGCCACACACTAGACAGGGTGGTGAAGAAGGCACTTAGCATGCTGGCCTTCATTGTTAAGGCATCATGTTTAGGAGAAGACTCATTTTGCTGCCATTATAGGTCACTGGTAGGGCTGTACTTCTGCAGAGGACACCCCCGCATTCCACCATCCCTCACATGACAGACATGACCCAGCCACTGCAGCATAGGACCTCAGAGTTTGGGACTTTGTCTCTTCAGGTGATGTCGAGAATTTTTGGAGTAGATGGTCCAAGTCTCGCTACAATACAGGAGGGTGTAGATAACACAAGCATTGTACATGGTAGTCTGGGCCTTTGTAGCGCGTTTCGGGTTCTCCCAGACCCACGAGAGAGCCGAGCAACAGGCAAGAGGAGCATTGGTGGACCCCGGCTGCGCTTCGGGGAACTCTGCAAGCACAACATGGGGGCCTTAAAAATCAACACAGAGTGCTGGGAGAGTACAGCAGATGACCGTGACAAATGGCGAGGTACTCTTCAGCAACACCTAGAGCAAAGTGATCCTGGGTCAGTTTGAGGAGTGGACAGCGGGCAACAATTCCATAACGCCCTACACATGCAGCAACTGATAATAAAGAGAGGAGAGATTTGAAAGGCACCTGAGAGGTAACCTCTTTACAGAGAGGGTAGCGAGGACCTGGAATGAGCTGCCAGAAGAAGTGGTTGATGTGAGGATAATTCAAGCATTTATGAGGCATTTGGGTAGGTACATGGAGAGGAAGGTCGAGTTATGGGCCAAATCCGATTAGCTAGGAGGGTGCTGTGGTTACCATGGACCCACTGGGCCAATGGCCTGTTTCTATGCTGTTTTGTTCCATCGCTCTATTAAGATTTTTTAAACTCTGATTTCCAAGTCAAAGGTGGATGAGACTAATTTACCCTGCACATCCTTCACGGTTATACAATACTGATTTTTAATTCTAATAAATTGATCTAATTACAAATCTTACAAATAGTAAATTCAGACAGTAAATTTTATAGCTATACCTCAGGAACAACAATTAGTTCCTTCCTCTTGAGAAACACCATGCATAGGAATCAAACTCTCACACTGTTCATTATCTTCTGGAGTTCTGAAAAAGAAATCGCAATTATTACTTATCTCCTGACACAAAGCCTGAGAAATGATTCAATCATGTTTGTTAAAAATATTACTGAAAAAATTTCCTTGTACGTTACAACAAAAGTGTTGAGATGCAAATGTTTGGTTCAGTTATACACAGAGAAAATAAACCCAAGCTTTAACTTCAATGACATATCAAGTATTAAATACCATTGTAAATATTTGTATGGTTTTAATTAAAATGAATTCTGGAAACAGCAGGTCAGGCAGGTAATCCCTGGTCTAATACATGAATTAATTCTCGCATCTCTTTTCGCAGTTGCTGTCTGGCCTGCTGAATGTCCCCAGCATCTGCAAAATGCAGCTTTCCCTGCCTGGTGTTAAGGTTAATGATGAATATTCATTAACAAAGATGATTCAAGAAATTTAATTATTTCATTTAATAATATGTTTCCGGCCCAGACCCTTTGTCAAGACTAACTGAAAGAAAAGATAGTAAGAGATATAAAAGTGGGAGGGGGAAGGGGAAATCCTAAATGATGTGAGAAGACAGGAGGGGGAGGGATAAAGCTAAGAGCTGGAAAGGTGATTGGCAAAAGGGATACACAGCTGGAGAGAGAGAGGATCATGGGACAGGAGGCTGAGGGAGAAAGGAAGGGGGAGGGGAGCACCAGAGGGAGATGGAGAGCAGGCAAGGAGTGATGTGCTCCACTGTGTTCCACTAGCATTTTGTGGGTTGGCCTCCATTTAATGTGGGCTGGTATTAGAGTGGCTGAGCCTTCTGCTGCCCCCTATGTAGTTGTCATCTCCCTGCCTGGACTACTTTTGACCATACCATCACTTGACAGAATTTACTTACCAACTTACTTCAAGTGCCCTAAAAAAATGAGCTCAAGTTATCACAATCAAATGCAACCGATTGTTAATTACTGTCTAGATTTGTGTTTGACTGCGTTTGAAAAGCAAGTAATCAGAGTTGACCCACAAGTTTTCAAAAAGTCCATGCAGTTAATTTCACTGGCCCTCTTATGAATTATTACAGTGTCCCATCATTTCCATTGTATCATAACTTCCTCTACTGAACATGTAACACAGTCAGCCTCACCAATTTGTATAGCACAGCATGTCAAATTCTAAAGGTATAAGAGTAAAAACATCTTTCCAACCTTCTTGCTGTCCTCTAGGGATAATATAAATTTCAAGTTATTTAAGTGGTCCTCAAATTCTTGTAAATGCTTTGTCTTTAATCATGTTCACTAAAAGCTTATTCAATTTTTAAATCATTAATGGTATAAAAAATGTATGAACAGAAAAGGTGTTTCAACTGCACAACCTGACACTTCTGGCTCAACATTGCTCGAAGCGAGATCAAATTTTAAATTGGTACCAGCTGTACACATAATCATCAAAGCAGATGATACCTCTGCATCCAATGTTTCCTGCATATAAATGCAAATATCCGCCTAAGGCCAACCATTACTGGATCCCAGTTATTATAATGGCATAAAAGTGTTGCAATGAAAAAAGAGAGAAACACTGGAATGGATCCTGCGAATAATAACCAAGAAAATTCCATCTGGAAATTAAAAATAAAAATTAGAATTAATAAAAGATTGCAATTCTTTATCCAAGTTTAATTTATACAACTAAGTTATAAGTTGACTTGTTTTTCACAAAGATTTCTTTTAAACGGCTGCATGTACATATTTTAGTATATGTAAAATTAGCTATATAAATGCCATAACATTGAGACTTGGCTGCGTGTATGTCTAAATGTGGAAGACCCAATCTTGCTGATATCTCTGCTGTTGGAACCTACATCATGCTCAGCAGAATAAGCATACACTTGCCGAGATTGTGCTAGAGAATCTGTTGATTGTTTCTGAAATAGAAGAGCCCCAGAGTAGTACGGCAGCATAGTGGCTAGGCAACGCTTTCCAGTAACTGCTGCTGCTTGTAAGGAGTTTGTACATTCTTACCGTGAACACGTGGGTTTGCTCCTGGTGTTCCAGTTTCCTCTGACGGGCCAAAGGTGTACTGGTTGTTAGGTTAATTGATCATTATAAAATGCCCCTGATTAGGTTAGCGTTAAATTCGGAGAATGATGGGCAGTGTTGAAGGTCTGGAAGGGGCTATTCCACGCTGGATCTCAATGAATAAATCGCTGCTTCCATACTGGAAGAATAGATCTATAGAGTCTCTCAAAAGCAGAGGTGGAGGAGTTTGCCTCATGATCAACTCTTCTTGGTGCACAAATATATCAGTGCTGCCCCAATTCTGCTCACCAGACCTGGAATATCTAGCAGTTAAATGCTGTCCTTTTTACCTACCACAGGAGTTCTCTGGGGTCATTTTGATAACAGTATACATTCCACCTCAAGCCAATGTCAATCAGGCTTTAGATGATATGAATAATGGGATCAACATGCACAAAACAGTGCACCTTAACGCCTTCACCATTTTGGGGGATTTTAACCAGGCCAGTCTGAAAAAACTCACTAAGCAATTACCATTAACATATCACTTTCAAGACTAGAGGAAACAACACACTAGACCATTGCTACATCACCATCAAAAATGCCTACTGTGCTATTCCACGCCCTTTCTTCGGGAAGTCTGATCACCTGACTGTACTTTTACTCCCCAAGTATAGGCAGAGACTGAAGATTGCAGCATCAGCAGTGAGGACCAAGAAGGTTTGGACAAGGGAAGCACAGGAGCACCTACGAGACTGTTTTGAATCGGGGGACTGGACTATTCAGGGATTTATCTTCAAACTTGGATGAATATTCTGCAGTTGTTACTGACGTCATTAATAAACCTGTGTGGAGGAGTGTGTGCCTACAAAGACTTACTGTACGTTCCCAAACCAAAAGCCGTCTTTGAACCAGGAGGTAAGTCGTCTGCTGAAGGCTGGACCTATGACATTCAAGTCTAGTGAACCAGGCCTGAACCAGAACCCCAGGTATAATTTAAGAAGCAGACAATTTTGAATGAGCTTGGAGGCGACATCGGATTCATGACAACTCTGGCAGGGACTGCAAGACATTACTTCCTACAAAGCGAAACCCAACAGTATGAATGGCAGCGATGCTTCATACCAGATGAACAGTGCCTTCTATGCCTGTTTGAAAGGGAGAACACTGTGAAGCTGTGAAGATCCCTGCTGCACCTGATGACCCTGTGATCTCTGTCCCAGAGACCAATATTAAAGAGAGTGAACCCTCGCAAGGCGGGAAGTCCCGATGGAGTACCTGGTAAGGCTCTGAAAATCAGTGCCAACCAACTGACGAGTATTCAAGATCATTTTCAACCTCTCACTGTAACAGACGGAAGTTCCCATTTGCTTCAAAAAGGCAACAATTATACCAGTGCCCAAGAAGAATAATGTGAGCTGCCTTAATGACTTTTGCCCAGTAGCACTCACATCGACAGTGATGATATGCTTTGAGAGATTGGTCATAACTAGACTGAATTCCTGCCTCCGCAAGGACCTAGACCCATTGCAATTTGCCTATCGTCATAATAGGTCAACGGCAGACGCAATCTCAATGGCTCTCCACACAGCTTCAGACCACCTGGACAACACAAACACCTACGTCAGGATGTTGTTCATCGACTATAGCTCAGCATTTAATACCATCATTCCCACAATCCTGATTGAGAAGTTGCAGAACCTGGGCCTCTGTACCCCGCTCTGCAATTGGATCCTAACCTGAAGATCACAGTCTGTGCAGATTGGTGATAACATAGCCTTCTTGCTGGTGATCAACACTGGTGCACTTCAGAGGTGTGTGCTCAGCCCACTGTTCTACTCTGTAAATACTCATGACTCTGTGGCTAGGCATAGCTCAAGTTTATCTATAAATTTTCTGAAGATACAACCATTGTTGGTGGAATCTCAGGTGGTGATGAGAGGGCGTACAGTTGTGAGATATGTCAACTGGTGGAATGGTGCCAGAGCAACGACTTGGCACTCAACATCAGTAAGATGAAAGAGCTGACTGTGGACTTCAGGAAGGGTAAGATGAAAGAACACATACCAATCCTCACAGAGGGATCAGAAGTGGAGAGAGTGAGCAGTTTCAAACGCCTGGGAGTCAAGATCTCTGAGGATCTAACCTGGTCCCAACATATCAGTGCAGTTATAAAGGAGGGAAGACAGCAGCTATAATTCTTTAGCTTGAAGAGATTTGGTATGTCAACAACTACACTCAAAAACTTCTACAGATGTACCGTGGAAAGCATTCTGACAGGCTGCATCACCATCTGGTATGGGGTGGGGGGGGGGGGGGGTGTGGGCTACGGCACAGGACCGAAAGAAGCTGCAGAGGGTGGTAAATTTAGTCAACTCCATCTTGGGTACTAGCCTACAAAGTACAAAGACATCTTCAAGAGTGGTATCTCAGACAGGCAGCATCCATTATTAAGCAACACAAACATGAGGAACTCTGCCAATGCTGGAAATTCAAGCGAGACACACAAAATGCTGGTGTTCCGGAGGATTAGAGTCCAGACAGATCCCTGAGGCACACCACTGGTGACCAACCTCCATGCAGAATATAACCCCTCTACAACCGCTCTTTGCCCTCTGTGGGCAAGCCAGTTCTGGATCTACAAAGCAATAGGGTTGGATCCCATGCCTCCTTACTTTCTCAATAAGCCTTGCATGGGGGTACCTTATCAAATGCTTTCCTGAAATCCATATACACTACATCTACTGTTCTTCCTTCATCAGTGTGTTTAGTCACATCCTCAAAAAATTCAATTAGGCTTGTGAGGCACAACCTGCCCTTTACAAAGCCATGTTGATTATTCCTAATCATTTTATACCTCTCCAAATGTTCATAAATCCTGCCTCTCAGGATCTTCTCCATCAACTTACCAACCAGAGGCAAGACTCGCTGGTCTATAATTTCCTGGGCTATCTCTAATCCCTTTCTTGAACAAAGGAATAACATTTGCCACACTCCAATCCTCCAGAACCTCTCCAATCCCCACTGATGAAGCAAAGATCATTGCCAGAGGTGAAGCAATCTTCTCCTTCCCCTCCCACAGTAGCCTGGGGTACATCTCATACGGTCCTGGTGACTTACCTAACTTGATGCTTTCCAAAAGCTCCAGCACATTCTCTTTCTTAATATCCACATGCTCAAGCTTTTCAGTCTGCTGCGTCATCACCACTATCACCAAGATCCTTTTCCATAGTGAATACTGAAGTATTAAATAAGTACCTCTGCTATTTTCTCTGGTTTCATTCGCACTTTCCCACTGTCACACTTGATAGTTCCTATTGTTTCACGCCTTATCCTCTTGCTCTTCACTTACTTGTAGAAAGCCTTGGGGTTTTCCTTAATCCTGCCCACCAAGGCCTTCTCATACCCCTTCTAGCTCTCCTAATTTCCTTCCTAAGCTCCTTCCTGTTAGCCTTATAATCTTCTAGATCTCTAACATTACCTAGTTCTCTGAACTTTTCTTAAACTTTTCTTCTTGATTAGATTTATTACAGCCTCTGTACACCATTGTTCCTGTATCCTACCATCACTTCCCCGTCTCATTGGAACGTACCTATGCAGAAATCCACAAATATCCCATGAACATTTGCCACATTTCTTCCGTACTTTTCCCTGAGAACATCTGTTTCCAATTTAAGCTTCCAATTTCCTACCTGACAGCCTCATAATTCCCCTTACTCCAATTAAATGCTTTTCTAACTTGTCTGTTCCTCTCTCTCTCTCTCTCTCTCTCTCCAATGCTATTGTAAAGGAGATAGAATTCTGATCACTACCTCCAAAATGCTCTCCCAGTGAGAGATTTGGCACCTGACCAGTTTCATTTCCCAACACCAAATCAAGTACAGCCTCTCCTCTTGTAGGCTTATCTACATATTGTGTCAAGAAACCTTCCTGAACACACCTTACGAACTCCACCCCATCTAAACCCCTTATTCTAGGGAGATGCCAATCGATATTTGGGAAATTAAAATTTCCCATCATGACAACTCTGTTATTATTATACTTTTCCAGGGTCTGTTTCCCTAACTGCTCCTCGATATCCCTGTTACTATTGGGCAGCCTATAAAAAAACACTCAGTAAAGTTATTGACCCGTCCCTGTTCTTAAGCTCCACCCACAGAGACTCCGTAGACAATATCTCCATGGCATCCACCTTTTCTGCAGCTGTGACACCATCTCTGATCAACAGTGCCACGTCCCCACCTCTTTTGCCTCCCTCCCTGTCCTTTCTGAAACATCTAAAACCCCCCATTTGAAGTAACCATTCCTGTCCCTAAGCCATCCATCATATCTCCAAGTACTAATCCATGCTCTAAGCTAATCCACTTTGTTCACAACACTCGTGTTAAAATAGACACAGCTCAAACCGTCTGTCTGAGCACGTCCCTTCTCCATCACCAGCCTATCCTCCCTCACACATGGTCTCCTAGCTTTCTCTATTTGTGAACCAGCTGCCTCTTTCCCAGTCTCTTCAGTTTGGCTCCCACCCCCCAAAAATTCTAGTTTAAACTCTCCCCAATAGCCTTAGCAAACCTCCCCGCCAGGATATTGGTCCCCCTGGGATTCAAGTGCAACCTGTCCTTTTTTGTACCTGCCCCAAAAGAGGTCCCAATGATCCAGAAATCTGAATCCCTGCCCCCAGCTCCAATCCCTCAGCCACGCATTTATCCTCCACCTCATTCTATTCCTATACTCATTGTCGCGTGGCATAGTCAGTATTCCTGAGATTACTACCTTTGCGGTCCTGCTTCTCAACTTCCTTCCTAAATTCCTGTAGTCTTTTTTCAGGACCTCTTCCCTTTTCCTACCTATTTTCATTGGTACCAATTTGTACCACGACCTCTGGCTGTTCTCCCTCCCACTGCAGGATATCTTGGATGCGATCCGAAACATCCCAGACCCTGGCCCCTGGGAGGCAAACTACCATCCGAGTTTCTTTCCTGCGTCCACAGAATCGCCTGTCTGACCCCCTAACTATAGAGTCCCCTATCACTGCTGACTTCCTCTTCCCTTCTGAGCCACAGTGTCGGACTCTGTGCCAGAGGCATGGCCATTGTTGCTTCCCCCAGGTATGCTGTCCCCCCTAACAGTACTCAAACGGGAGTACTTATTGTCATATTGTCAAGGGTACAGCCACTGGAGTACTCTCTAGTACCTGACTCTTCCCCTACCCTGCTGCCCCCCCCCCCCAACTGTGACCTACTTGTCTGTCTCCCATGGCCCTGGTGTGACCACCTGCTTGTAACTCCTCTCTATCAACTCCTCGCTCTCCTTGACCAGGCAAAGCTCATTGAGCTGCATCTCCAGTTCCCTAACTTGTTCCCTTAGGAGCTGCAGCTCGATACACCGGGTGCAGACATGGCTGTCTGGGAGGCTGGGAGACTCCAGTTCTTCACACATCTGACACTGAGCACAGAAAACAGGCCTCACACACATACTACCTCCTTTCCGCAAAGAACACAGGTAAACCTTGTCTCATTATGGCCTAAGCCCGTTGAGCCAAAGCCCTATCACTCAGCTGCCTCTCACTCCACTGCCTGCTGGATATGGCGATCTTTTTTTAAACATTTTGTGCTCTACCTGTTGACGTCACACGCCTGCATTGTCTTGCCACTCTTTTGCCCCGTGTAGTAAAAACTGCCTTCGCTCCTGAAATCAGCCATAAAACTTAAGAGTGAGCTTGCATTTACCATGTCCGATGGCAGCTCATTCCATATTCCCACCACTCTCTGAGTGAAGAAGTTCCCCCTAAACCTGTCTGCTTTCACCCTAAAACCATGTTCTTTCGTATTTATCTCTCCTAATCTAAATAGAAACCTACTGGCATTTACTCTGTCTATACCCCTCAATTTTGTAAACCTTTATCAAATCTCCCCTTATTCTTCTATGCTCCAAGGAATAAAGTCCTAAGCTGTTTTATCTTTCCCTGTAACTCAACTCCTGAAAACCCGGAAACATTCTAGTAAATCTTCTCTGCACTCTCTCAATCTTACTGATATCCTTCCTATAGTTAGTTGACCAGAACTGCACACAATACTCCAAATTTGTCCTCACCAATGTCTTGTACAACCTCACCATAACATCCCAACTCCTATACTCAGTACTTTGATTTTTGAATGCCAGGATGCCAAAAGCCTTCTTTACAACCCTGTCTACCTATGACACCACTTTCAGGGAATTATGTATCTGAACTCCCAGATCCCTTTTTTCCTCCACACTCCTCAGTGCCCTACCATTTACTGTGTATGTCCTACCTTGATTTGTCCTTCCAAAATGCAATACCTCACACTTGTCTGCATTTAATTCCACCTGCCATTTTCTGGCCCATTTTTTCAGTTGGTCCCTATCCCTCTGTAAGCTTTGAAAGCCTTCCTCGCTGACCACAATGCCTCCAGTCTTGGTGTCATCATCAAACTTGCTGATCCAATTCATCATTATCATCTAGATCATTGATATAGACAACAAACAACAATGGTCCCAGCACAGATCCCTGAGGCACACCACTAGTCACAGGCCTCCAGTCTGAGAAGCAATCATCCACTACCACCCTCTGTCTTCTCCCACACAGCCACTTTCAAATCCAGTTTACAACCTCTCCATGGATACCTAGTGTCTGAACCTTCTGAACTAACCTCCCACGTGGGATCCTTACTAAAGTCCATGTAGACAACATCCACACCATTCCTTCATCTACTTTCTTGGTAACCTCCTCGAAAAACTCTACAGGATTCGTTAAACACAATCTACCACGCACAAAGCCATGCTGACTATCCTTAATCAGCCCCTGGCTGTCCAAATACCTGTATATCCAAACTCTCAGAACACCTTCCAATAACTTACCTACTACTGATGTCAGGCTCACCGACCTGTAATTATCTGGTTTACTTTCGGAGCCTTTTTTAAACAATGGAACAACATGAGCTACCCTCCAATCCTCCGGGACCGCATCTGTGGCTAAGGACATTTTAAATATTTCTGCCAGGGCCCCTGCAATTTCTACATTAGTCTCTCTCAAGGTCTGAGGATAGATCATATCAGGCCTGGGGAATTTATGTACCTTTATTTGCTGTAAGGCAGCAAGCACCTCATCCTCTTTAATTTCTGTACGTTCCATGACACTACTGCTCATTTCCTTTCCTTCCATATACGCTATGCCAGTTTCCTCAGTAAATACTGATGCAAAATAACTGTTTAAGATCTCCTCCATCTCGTGAGGCTCCTTACGTAGACAATCACTCTGATCTTCAAGAGGGCCAGTTTTGCCCCTTACTATCGTTTTACTCTTAATATACTTGTAGAAACTCTTTGGGTTTACCTTCACACATCATCTGTCAAAGCAACCCCATGTCCTCTTTTTGCCTTCCTGATTTCCTTTAGTATTTTCTTACATTTTCTATACTCTTCAAGTACCTCACTTGTTCCTCGTTGCCTATACCTGCTATACACCCCTCTCTTTTTCTTAACCAGATCGACAATATCCTTTGAAAACCAAGGTTCCCTATGCCTGTTAACTTTGTCTTTAATCCTGGCAGGAACATGCAAACTCTACACTCTCAAAATTTTGCCTTTCAAGGCCTTCCACTTACTAAACACGTCCTTGCCAGAGAACTTATTCCAATCCACTCTTCCTAGATCCTTTCTCATTTCCACAAAATTGGCCTTTCGCCAATTTAGAACCTCAACTCGAGGACCAGACCCATCCTTATCCGTAATTAACTCGAAACTAATGACATTATGGTCACTGGACCCAAAATGTTTGCCTACACATACTTCTGTCACCTGACCTGTCTGGTTCCCTAATAGATCAAGTATTGCACCCTCTCTCATAGGTACCTCTATATATTGATTTAGAAAACTTTCCTGAACACATTTGACAAACTCCAAGCCATCTAGCCCTTTCATAGTGTGGGAGTCCCAGTCAATATGTGGAAAGTTCAAATCCTCTACTATTAGAGCTTTCTGTTTCTTACATTGGTTTGCTCTCTCTCTACAGATTTGCTCCTCCAATCCCTTCTGACTATTGGGAGGTCTATAATACAACCCTATTAGTGTGATCACACCTTTACCGTTCCTCAGCTCCACCCATATGGCCTCTGTAGACAAGCCCTCTGGGCTGTCCTGTCTACGCGCAGCTGTGATATTTTCCTTGACTAGTAATGCCACTCCTCCTCTCCCCCCCCCCCCCCCCCCCAACATCACATCTGAAACAACGGAATCCCGGAACATTAAACTACCAGCCTTGCTCCTCCTGTAACCAAGTCCACTAACAGCAATAATGTCGTAATCCCACGTGCCAATCCATGCCCTAAACTCATCTGCCTTACCTACAATACTCCTTGCATTGAAATAGATGCCCCTGAGAACAATTCTATCACGTACAAACCTTTGATGTCTGTCTATACAAGCAGTCCTTGCATGACCTTTATCCTCCTCCACCTCACTATCTGCTCTAACATGCTGGTTCCCCTCCCCCTGCAAATCTACCCGCAAAATGTTAGTCCCCCTCCAGTTCAGGTGCAAACCATCCCATCAGAACAGGTCCCACCTTCTATGGGACAAAGCCCAATTGCCCAGAAACATGAAGCCCTCCCTCCTGCACCATCTCCTTAGCCACGCATTTAGCTGCATTATCTTCCTATTTCTAACCTCACCAGCACATGGCACACGTAGCAATCCTGAGACTGCAACCCTGGAGGTCCTGTCCTTCAACTTTGCACCTAACTCCTTAAACTCTCTTTGCAGGACCTCTTCCTTCTTCCTATCCACGTCATTGGTCCCTACATGGACCATGACATCTGGCTGCTCATCCTCCCTCCTCAGAATACCGAGAACTCGATCTGAGATATCGTCGACCCTGGCTCCAGGGAGGCAACAGACCAACCGGGATTCTCGATCTCTCCCACAGAACCTCTTACCTGTCCTCCTAACTACTGAATCCCCTATCACTACAGGCAGTCCCTGGGTTATGAATGAGTTCCGTTCCTGAGTCCGTCTTTAAGTCAGATTTGTATGTAAGTTGGAACAGGTACATCCAGTATCATTTAGTGTCAGTTAGTCAAACATTGGTCTTAATAAATAGTATATATTTTACCTTTCTATGCATATAAAACACTTAAGAAACGTATGTATTTCAATAATAAAACCACTGCATTGCTTGGTAATAATTGTAGCTTTCATCAGGGCAGGGCCTTTCACATGCTCCATTATTCTCACTTTATCCTTTAAAAATGTTCTGATCATTGACTGACTGTAGCCTAATGCTTTTCCAATGATCAATGGCATTTCACCTCTTTCCGATCACTTTATTATTTCCACTTTATTTTCAATCGTGATCATTTTCTATTAACAGAACGGAAATACTGCGGATTCAGCAGCAATAGCTGTGGGCAGCAGGTCCCGAGCTCTGCCGGGTCCTAAAGTCCACCCGCACTGAGACAGATTAAATGGGACAAGTAGGGGCGGTGCTGACTGGAAAAAGGGTGTCAGGGTGAATCTTGCTATGAAAAATTTAAGCCAAATACAAAGTTACAGACTCAACACAGTGTTAACGGCAATGTGATCCGACGTAAAATGGTGGATGTGATGAATTTTTAATATAATAGGCTTTATGGCAGGCTGTTTGTAAGTACGAGTCGTCTGTAAGTCCGATGTTCATAACTCGGGGACTGCCTGTACTGTTCTCCTCTTTTTCCTCCTCCTTTTCTGATCTGAGAGTCCAGTCTTGGTGCCAGAGACACAACCTCTACAACTTGTTCTTGGTGGGTTGTCCCCACCAACTGTATCCAAAATGGTATACTTATTGTTGATGGGAATGGCCACAGGGGTGCTCTGCTCCTGTCTATTTCCCTTCCCTCTTCTGACAATCACCCAGTTACCTGTCTCCTGACTTTTAGGGGTGACTGTCTCCCTGAAACTCCTGTCTAGTTCTGCCTCTGCCTCATGAATGATCCAAAGTTCATCCAGCTCCAGCTCCAGTTCCCTAACACGGTTTGTCAGGAGCTGCAGCTGGACGCACCTTTTGCAGGTGTAGTCATCAGGGACAGCTGTGCTTACCCTGACTTCCCACATACTGCATACGGAACACTCGATTGCCCTAACTGCTGCCTCCATTACCTTACTCCTAAGTTAATTAAATTAATTAAAGGAACTTACCCAGCCTTTCCCCACTGGGAGCAAGCTCGACCTCAGCCTCTGTTTGCCGAAGTCTCTCGAGCCAAAGCCTCAAAGCTCCACTCCTACTGAGCCACTCACGCCACTGGCTGCTCCTCTTCAGTTATTTGTCCCTGCCAAATACCTCAAGTACTCGCTTGCTCTAATCAACGCTCTATTTAACCCTTCAGTTGCCCTTCATTCTCCTTTTAAAGCACACTCACCTCAGCTGCTTCCCAGCACTCAGCGCTCTCCCGAGCCCCTCACTCCTCCTCCTGCTGCGACGGTCCCGTGATCACACTGTGCCTTCTCTTAAAATTCCCTGCACTACCTCTACCACCACCCCAGACAGCAGATTCCACACCCCCAACACTCTCTGTAAAGAAAAACAACTAGCCCGTCACATCTCTTTTGAAGTTACCCCCCCCCCCACACATTAAATGTATGCCCTCTAGAATAAGATACCGTCTGCTCTAGCTATGCCTGTCATAATCTTATAAATCTCTATCAAATCTCCCCTCAGCCTCCTCTGCTCCAGAGAAAACAACCAAGTTTGTTCAACTTTTCTTTATAGCACATTACCCCTAATTCAGGTAGCATCCTGATAAATTTTCTGCACCCTCTCCATAGCCTTTATGAGTGACCAGAACTGTATGCACTACTTCAGATGCAAGTTTTATTCAGCTGCAACATAAATGACATTCCTGTCATTTGAACTCAATGGCTTGACTAATAAAGGCAAGCATGCCATATGCCTTCTTAACCACCTTATTGACTTGTGTATCCATTCTCAGGGAGCTATGAACTTGGACCCTAAGCTTATCAACATTAAGGGTCTTGCCTTTTCATTTCATTGTTTTTGTTTCAATGTTTATAGTTTTAATTGAGAGAATGGATGCTTGGCATGAAGACAGTGTAGCGGTGTGCTACACGCAGCGCTAAAATTACGACACGGAGTCGGTAACTGCAGTCGAAGGAAAAACTTTATCTGAAAACTTCAGCCTCACTTTTAAGCCTCTGTCAACCGGCCCCCCATGGCGAAGAGGCTCCAAAGCTCTGTGCTCGCAAATCCCCCCCCAGAACCGGCGATACACCCCCCAATGTCCACAGTCTGGGCCAGAACCTGCTTGGGAGGTCGGCCTCTGCGCCGAGGCGCCGGAAGCTCGGCCGGTTGCGCCAGGTCCACATGGGCCGGCTTGAGGCGGTCCACCGTGAAAACCTCCTCCTTCCCCCCAACGTCCAGCACGAACGTGGACCCGTTGTTCCGGAGCACCGTAAACGGCCCCTCGTATGGCCGCTGCAGCGGTGGCCGATGCCCGCCCCTTCGTACAAACACAAACTTACAGTTCTGTAGGTCTTTGGGTACGCAGGTCGGGTGCCGCCCATGCTGTGAAGTGGGTATGGGGGCCAGGTTACCGAGCTTCTCGCGAAGTCTGCCCAGGACTGCAGCGGGTTCTTCCTCTTGCCCCCTTGGGGCTGGTAGGAACTCCCCGGGGATGGCCAGGGGCGCGCCGTATACCAACTCGGCCGACGAGGCGTGCAGGTCATCCTTGGGCGCTGTGCGGATGCCGAGTAGGACCCAGGGAAGCTCGTCCGCCCAGTTGGCTCCTCGCAGGCGGGCCATGAGGGCCGACTTCAGGTGACGGTGGAAACGCTCCACTAGCCCATTCGACTGTGGGTGGTAGGCAGTTGTGTGGTGCAGCTGAGTCCCCAAAAGGCTGGCCATAGCTGACCACAGGCTGGAGGTGAACTGGGCGCCTCTGTCGGAGGTAATGTGGGCTGGTACACCAAAGCGAGATATCCAGGTGGCGATCAGGGCTCGGGCGCAAGATTCGGAGGTGGTGTCGGTGAGCGGGACCGCCTCTGGCCATCTTGTGAACCGGTCCACGATAGTCAGGAGGTAACGCGCTCCACGCGACACTGGCAGGGGGCCCACGATATCCACATGAATGTGGTCGAAACGCCGGTGGGCGGGATGGAACTGCTGCGGTGGGGCTTTGGTGTGCCGCTGCACCTTGGCCGTCTGGCAGTGCATGCACGTTCTGGCCCATTCACTGACCTGTTTGCGGAGTCCGTGCCAAACGAACCTGCTGGAAACCATCCGGACAGTTGTCCGGATGGAGGGATGCGCCAAGTTATGAATGGAGTCAAAAACACGTCGCCGCCATGCTGTCGGGACGACTGGACGGGGCTGGCCGGTGGCGACGTCACAGAGTAGGGTCCTCTCACCTGGGCCTACGGGGAGGTCCTGGAGCTGCAGACCGGAGACTGCAGTCCTGTAACTCGGAATCTCCTCATCTACCTGCTGTGCCTCTGCCAGTGCCTCAAAGTCTACCCCTTGGGAAAGGGCATGAACGGTAGGGCGAGAGAGCGCATCCGCCACGACATTGTCCTTACCCGAGACGTGCCGGACATCTGTTGTGTATTCAGAGATGTAGGACAGGTGGCGTTGCTGGCGGGATGACCAGGGGTCGGATGCTTTCGTAAACGCAAAGGTAAGCGGTTTGTGGTCCGTGAACGCGGTGAAGGGCCGACCTTCTAGGAAGTACCTGAAATGCCGGATTGCCAGGTAGAGTGCCAACAGTTCCCGGTCGAAAGCACTGTACTTGAGCTCGGGTGGCCGCAGGAGTTTGCTGAAAAACGCCAGGGGTTGCCAGCGACCGGCGATGAGTTGCTCCAGCACCCCACCGACTGCCGTGTTGGATGCGTCCACTGTGAGGGCGGTAGGGGTGTCCATTCTGGGATGTACTAGCATTACGGCGTCCGCCAAAGCTTCCTTCGTTTGAACGAAAGCGGCGGCGGACTCCTCGTCCCAGGTAATGTCCTTGCTCGGACCTGACATCAGGGCGAACAGGGGGTGCATGATCCGGGCAGCTGAAGGGAGGAAGCGGCGGTAGAAATTGACCATACCTACGAATTCCTGAAGGCCTTTGATCGTGGTGGGTCGGGGGAAGTGGCGGACCGCATCTACCTTAGCGGGCAGAGGGGTTGCCCCGTCTTTAGTAATTCTGTGGCCCAGCAAGTCAATGGTATCGAGTCCGAACTGGTATTTGGCAGGGTTGATTGTAAGACCGTACTCACTCAGTCGGGCGCAGAGTTGACGGAGGTGGGACAGATGCTCCTGACGACTGCCGCTGGCTATGAGGATGTCAACCAAATAGATGAACGCGAAATCCAGGTCCCGTCCCACCGCGTCCATTAACCGCTGGAACGTCTGTGCGGCATTCTTCAGGCCGAACGGCATGCGGAGGAACTCGAAAAGGCCAAACGGGGTGATGAGAGCCGTTTTGGGGACGTCGTCAGGATGCATCGGGATTTGATGGTACCCTCGGACGAGGTCGACCTTGGAGAAGATCCGTGCGCCGTGCAGGTTTGCCGCAAAGTCTTGAATGTGCGGCACAGGGTAGCGGTCCGGTGTGGTAGCCTCGTTCAGCCTGCGGTAGTCGCCGCACGGTCTCCAGCCCCCCGTCGCTTTGGGCACCATGTGCAGGGGGGAAGCCCAGGGGCTGTCGGACCGCCGGATGATCCCCAATTCCTCCATCCTCTGGAACTCCTCCTTCGCCAGTCGGAGCTTGTCCGGGGGAAGCCGCCGAGCACGGGCATGGAGGGGTGGTCCCTGGGTCGGGATGTGGTGCTGTACGCCGTGCCTGGGCATGGCTGCTGTGAACTGCGGTGCCAGAACCGATGGGAACTCCGCCAGGACCCTGGTGAAGTCGTTGTCGGACAGCGTGATGGAGCCGAGGTGAGGGGCTGGCAGCTGGGCCGCGCCCAGGGAGAACGTCTGAAAGGTCTCGGCGTGTACCAGTCTCTTCCTGGGCAGGTCAACCAGTAGGCTGTGAGCCCGCAAAAAATCCGCACCCAGAAGCGGTTGGGCTACGGCGGCCAGTGTGAAGTCCCACGTGAACTGGCAGGAGCCGAACAGTAGCTGCACCTGACGGGTGCCATAGGTCCTTACAGTGCTGCCATTCACGGCCCTCAGGGGGGGACCCGGTGCCCTGCTGCGGGTGTCGTAACCCGTCGGAGGTAAAACGCTGATCTCAGCCCCAGTATCGACCAAAAACCGGCGTCCCGACCTTCTATCCCACACATACAGGAGGCTATCCCGATGGCCAGCCGCCGTAGCCATCAGCGGCGGCTGGCCCTGGCGTTTCCCGGGAACTTGCAGGGCGGGCGACAACGGCGGGCTTCTGCGCCCCACCGCTGGTGGTAGAAGCACCAGTGTTCATTGGGCCGGGGGTTGGCGGGCTCTGCGGCCGGGCCCGGACTGGTTTGCTGCTGGGAGCGTGGCTGGGCGATCTGTGCGATGGACGCCCCGCTCACCTGTTTGGCGTTCCACAACAAGTCCGCCCGGGCTGCCACCTTCCGGGGGTCACTGAAATCCGCGTCGGACAGCAGCAGGCGTATGTCCTCGGGCAGCTGCTCCAGGAATGCCTGCTCAAACATGAGGCCTGTGTGTCCGTCGGCCAGAGACAACATCTCATTCATTAAAGCCGAAGGAGGTCTGTCGCCCAAGCCATCCAGGTGCAGTAAACGGGCAGCCCGCTCGCGCCGTGAGAGTCCGAAAGTCCTGAGGAGCAGGGCTTTGAATTCCGTGTACTTGCCGTCTGCCGGGGGCGACTGTACGAACTCCGCGACCTGGGCCGCTGTGTCCTGGTCGAGGGAGCCCACCACGTAGTAGTAGCGGGTGTCTTCTGAGGCGATCCGGCGAACGTGGAATTGGGCTTCGGCTTGCTGGAACCATAGGTCCGGGCGCTGTGTCCAGAAACCTGGCAGTTTCAACGAAACCGCATGAACAGAGGCGGCGTCGGTCATTTCTGGTCCAAAAATCGTTTGGACCGTCGGGGTCACCAATTGTAGCGGTGTGCTACACGCAGCGCTAAAATTACGACACGGAGTCGGTAACTGCAGTCGAAGGAAAAACTTTATTCGAAAACTTCAGCCTCACTTTTAAGCCTCTGTCAACCGGCCCCCCATGGCGAAGAGGCTCCAAAGCTCTGTGCTCGCAAACCCCCGTAGGCTATCTAATTGTGAGTCGGTTCGGATACGCTAGGAAATGAGTCGCCACAACAGGATAGAAACAAACTTCTCCTTCCTAAAATTTAAGTAGAGGACACTCCTGCTCACCCAATAATGAAAAACAAAACAATACCTATTTACTGATAAAGGGAGAATTGTGATGATGCAGACTACGTCTGATCAACATACAATATGGAAACTAGCTCTATTCTTTTCGAAGAAGAGCATATGCGTGTAGATGAAAAGTGGCAGAAAAAGCAGAAGGTAGTAAAAGGAGGAGAGAAGCTCTTCCAGTCAAAGCTTTGGCTATGGACCCAGGTAAGTACGGTCTTATTCAGTTGAACAATATTATTAAAATAAGTCTGGCCATTACCTGACTTCCTTTGTTATTCATTTGTTATTTTTTGATTCCTTCATGAACTGATACTTCTCCATAGCTTAATATTACCACTGGAAAACCAAACTGAATGTGCTCCAGTACATCAGTCTGCTAGTTAGAAGCAATATTATTATATTTGATATTTCCTTTATAATTTATATTGCTTAAAAGAATTTTTTTGATCTGAAATGTATTTATTTTATTTAGAGATACAATAGGCTTTTCCTGCCCAGCGAGCTACACTGCCTAGCAACTGAATGATTAAACCCAAGCCCAGTCACTCGACAGTTTATAATGATCAATTAACCCACTAATCGGTACACAGTAAACACGAGAGATTCTGCAGATGCTGGAAATCCAGAGCAACACACACAAAATGCTGAAGCAACTCAGCAGGCCAGGAAATAAATAGTCAATGTTTTGGGCAGAGACCCTTCTTCAGGACTGGGAAGGAAGAGGGAATATGCCAGGATAAGTTATTGGACTGTGCAAGCAAACCAAAGCGCCTGGAAGATACTGGAATTAAACTCCAAACTCCAAAAGCCCAGAGCTATAAAAGCGTTGCACTGACTGCTATGCTACAGTGGCATCCGATTCTTTAACCTCTTCTACAAAGTGACAAGCATCCTTTAAAAATAATATAACCACTTATCTTTCATGCCTTACCTAAACATGCTATTTACAACATCTCAAATAGGACCATTAATACTCATGGGGTATAGGAGCTCCTGAAACTTCACTGATCATGTTTGTCCAAATTGGAACTGTACTGTTTAGAACTATCGGGCCATTTATCTCAATGGATAGTAATCCAATTTCCACTTTAATGTTAGATCAGACGAGATTTTACAGTGTTATACATCCCCTACAAAGAATCTTAACAAGACTGCAACTCTGATGATTCTATTAGAACTCTGTGTTAAATTAAAGCTGTCCTTGTTGCAAATTTATAAAGAAATCTTTTCCAGAAACAAAAACAAATGTTCGGAGCAAGGAGATGCTCAGCCAGCAGCAGACCAGCTTCAAGTTAATTCCCTTTTCTCAGTCCATTTGTCTCCACTGTATCTGTATCTGTTCCCAGGATGTGGCTTTCCATCACAGACATCTTCATTTTCCAAAGAACAGCCTTTCCCAAACGCTATCATTGACTCTGCCCTCAGCCTCTTCTCCATTTCCCAAATATCTGTGCTCGCCCATCTTTCCACAGCCTTAATAGAGTTCCTCTTGTCCTCACCTACCACTCCATGAGGCTCTGTATCCAACACATACATCATTCTCCACAAATTCCACCATTTTCACTCAGATCCTACCACCAAACACATCTTTACCTTACCTTCTCCCTCCCACCCCCTCTGCTTTCCAACAGACATCAGTCCTTTCATGATTCCCTTGTGTATTCACCCCTCTGCACTAAACTCTCTCCAGGCACATATCCCTGCAAGTGAAGAAATGCTACAGCTGATCATTCACCTCCTCGCTCACTCCCAAACAGTCCTTTCATGTGAAACAACACTTCACTTGTGGATCTGTTGAGATCATTTACTGTATCAGGTGCTCCCATTGTGGCATCCTCTATGTTGGTGAGACCTGATGTAAATTGGGGGAAAGATCGCTCTGTCGAGCACATCTCTACTCGTCAGTCCATGGCCTACCCTTCTGCCATGTTCAGACCATTCTCAAGGTGGAGGAGCAACATTTTATATTCCATCCTGGTGGCCTCCAACCTGATGGCATGAACACTGATTTTCCATTCCAGTAGTTTTTTCCCTCCCCCTTCCCTGTTCTTCTATTCCCTACTTTGGCCTTTTGCCTGTTCTCATCTGCCTATCTTCTCCCCCTGGGTTCTCTCCTCCTCCCCTTTCTCCCATGGTCTACTCTTCTCTCCCATCAGACTCCTTCTTCAGCAGCCCTTTGCCTTTTCCACCCATCACCTCCAGCCTCTTACTTCAGTCCCCTTCCTCCACCCACCTAGCTTCACTTATAATCTTCTAGCTTGTCCTTCTTTTTATTCTGGTGCCTTCCCCTTACTTTTCCTGTCCTGAAATAGGGTCTTGGCCCAAAATGTCGACTGTTTATTCATTTTCATAGATGCTGCCTGACTTGCTGAGATCCTCCATCACATTGTCTGTATTTCCTGCATCTGCAAAATCTGGATTTCCAGCATCTGCAAAATCTCGAGTTCAATTTATAATTCTTGCTTAACTTCAGAGTAGACACAATTATATTTCTCTGCACACCATATTTAGGAAAACAAACTTGCACTTGTGTCATGATTTCTATAGGGTCAAAAGTCGGGCAAACTACACTTGTTTAACTACTTCCAACCCTGCAGCTACTAATTTCCTAATGGTATGCCTTAGTATTCTCTTCCATAATACAATTCCTCTTTTATTAAGTGTTATGCTTCTCCATAGTAATTTCAAAGGAGGTTTTGACAAGAGATACCCAAATGAACTTTGATAACTCTTTACAACAATTCTCAAATCTGTATTTGTGAACTTCCCATGATTCAGGACATTTACAAAGACAGGTGTGAAAAAAGGAACTGAAGGATCATTGGGGACCCGAATCACCCCAACCACAATCTATTCCACTTGCTACCATCCAGGAAACAGTACCACAGCATAAAAGTCAGAACCAACAGGCTCCGGGACAGCTTCTTCCACCAGGCCATCAGACTGATTAACTCACACTGATTTGAGTGTATTCCTATGTTACATTGACAGTTCTATTTATTATAACTTACTACGATTGCATATTTAGACGGAGACGTAACATAAAGATATTTACTTCTCATATATGTGAAGAACGTAAGAAATAAAATCAATTCAAGTGTTTCATCAGAGCCCTCTGTAATAGCAACACATAGGCCAAAAATGTCACAAATACAACGGAAGTACACAGATCTGTGCCTGAAATGAACAAACTAACGAGAAGTGAGCAATTTCTTTACAACAAATATTTGCTCATATCCAGCATCAAATATAGCCTAACAACAATACAGCAGATTAATGAAAATATACATAATGAGACTTGTTTTCTAGCCACTGTACTGTGCATGTTTTGACAGGATTCTGGTATTGATCATGCATTGAAAACAGAATGAATTACCTTTCTCATATAGATGTCTGCTATCATGGAAAGTGGTATTGTGAGGCTTAGTGCAAGTGTACCAATTAGCGATGATGTGAGAAAGCAGCCCCTGAAAAATAAAATTCATTTTAAATATAAAAATTATAAATTTGCACAGGTTAAATTATATTCTTGTTTAACCCTAGAAGTCAGAATGATGCTTTAACTTACAATGCTCCCTGACCTCCGTATAATAAAATACTTAATTCTAAAGTTATGGTGTACATAGATTTAACACATACAATGAAATTAGATGACTGATCAATTGGTTTGTATTTTTTTGGCATTTTGTAAGATATTAATGTTGGAAACACATCATGAGGGGTTTTACTTTCATTTAAAATATTGTTAACAGAATTTTATACATTGGAACATTGGGGTTTAATTTAGTGTTTTGAACAAAGTGATTTACAACAATGTAGCATGCCCAAAGTACTGTACTGAAGTATTAGTTATATTATGTATATGTTGGCTTGACCTTACAAATTATTACAGCTCAACTATCAGGCTCTTGAACCAAAGGGGATAGCTTCACAACCTATGGACTCACTTTCCAGGACACTTCGTCTCATGTTCTTGATACTTAGAGCTTATTTATTCATTACTATTATTTCTTTATTTTTGTATTGGCACAGTTTATTGTCTTTTGCATTTGGTTGAACACTCAAGTTGGTGTGGTCTTTCATTGATTCTATAATGGTTATTATTCTATTATAGATTTATTGAGTATGCCCACAAGAAAATTAATCTCAGAGTTGTATATGGTGACATATATGTAATTTGATGATAAATTTAATCTTTAGTTTGAAATGTCTACTGCAGCAAGAGTCCTATCCATTTAACCAGACCAACAGGATAATGATCAGCAGTGAATGTCTGAAACCAAGAGAGCTGGTTTCTGAAAAGCACAAAGCTTCACTTTAAGTTGCCATTACATCATTGATTCTTTCCATGCCTTATAAGCCCATAAGACATAGGAACAGAATTAGGCCATTTGGTCCATCGAGTCTGCTCTGTCATTCCATCATGGCTGATCCTGGATCCCACTCAACCCATACACCCGCCTTCTCGCCATATCCTTCGATGCCCTGACCAATCAGGAAACAATCAACTTCTGCCTTAAATATATGCACGGGCTTGGCCTCCACTGCAGTGTGTGGCAGACCATTCCACAGATTTACTACTCTCTGGCTAAAGGAAAATTCCTTCTTACCTCTGTTCTAAAGGGTGCCCCCCCCCCCCCACCCCCCAACCTTGTGGCACATTAGGCAGCAACCTTGTTGTTTTTTAGAATTTGTCTGTTTTTTTATGAAGCTGAATTGCTAGCTCAACACTCAAACCAGAACAGATGGAAAGGATGCAAGGAGCCGGCCAGATTTGAACCCAAGACCATTTGCCTCAAATTCCAGTGCAGATGCCACTAAACCACTGGCTGGCTACAATTACAGAAGCTGAAGGAGGTGTTTCTGAGGAACTGAGAAGGGTTGGGAAAACCTTGTAGCAGAAATAAATCTGGCTGTAGCTTTTTCTTTGTGCATCTTTGGATGCTGAGCCACTGATTATAATTTAGGCTGCGATAGGTAGACTTCTGGATCACAGAGGAATCAAAAATTATGGGGAGCAGGTAGAAAATGGAATTGAGACCAACGTTCTTATCAATCATGATCCGTTGAATGGCAAAATTTCTTCAATCTTTTCAATAAACACAGAATTTCCAGGTTTTCTACTAATTAGGTTAAAAGGGTGAAGCAGCAACATGCAAGAATTCATCAGAACTTTAGAGTTTAAGGGACATTGCAAACATAATATATAATGTATAAGATGATGAGAGGCGTTGATTATGTAGATAGCCAGAGGCTTTTTCCCAGGGCTGAAATGGCAAACACAAGAGGGCACAGTTTTTAAAGGTGCTTGTAAGTAGGTACAGAGGAGATGTCAGGGGTAAGGTTTTTTACTCAGGGAGTGGTGAGCACATGGAATGGGCTGCTGGCAACGGTATTGGAGGCAGATACAATAGGGTTTTTTCAGAGACTCCTGGATAAGTACATGGTGTTTCAAAAAATAGAGGGCAACAAGTAACCTTAGGTAATTTCTGAAGTAAGTACATGCTTGGCACAGCTTTGTGGGCCGAAGGGTTTGCATTGTGCTGTAGGTTTTCTACGTCTAAAATGGATTCTGGAGTTAAAAGAAAGGAAAATAGCAAGAATAGTGCTATGCTCCTGTATTCAATACTGAACACAGATTAATGATATTAATCATCACAGCAAAGATGTATGCAGTAACACATCCATCCACCTTGATGGCTGTATTAATCCAGTCCTTCAACCACACTCCAGCATACATACCAATTTAATTTGCAGATATACCCATTTGTCTTTCTGTGCAATTTCTCATATCCCTATTTGTTAATTCACCAATAACTATTAAACTTATCTTAATGCCTCTTTTTCAGTCACTTTCAACAACAGCTTACTACCCTTCCATTCACTATTTGTCAATACGTTCATTCATAGGTGTCTATTTTTCTCCTTGCTAGGAAAGAAAATAAAGAACAGAAGAGAATGGCAGATAACCGGATGTGGTTCTCCAATTAACACACACTTGACAGTTGCAGAAGAGGGATGCTGCAAATATACAGAGTTTTGTGGTGCTCAGTCACTGGAGATGGCAGTCTTAATGCAAGGCTTTTTGAACCATTAAGCACTTCAGTTGGACTGCTAAGGCAGGTTGGATTTTTTCCTAGTAACTCTTACACAAAGTGAGCACAATAGATTTGGGAAAAAGTTTAACTTGGAAGGTCTTGGACTCTATATAGATTCTAAATCTTTGCTCCTGATAATAAAGAAGGTCATTGTGAAGAGTATGTTATGTATTCCCAAGTGTCTTGCTACACTGTGTTGCTGGTAGAGAAAATGGTGGAGTCTGCCTCTAATATGGTCTAATGCAGATAGCAGGGTATCACAGGCTGCACCCTTGTAAAAAGTGACCAACAATACATATCAAATAAAGCACTGAAATGAGGACTGACAAGCATTCACCAGGAACTGAATACATGTATGCTTTCATAATTTATCTACCATGGAATCAAGGGATATGGGGACATGGCAGGGACTGGGTATTGATAGTGAATGATCAGCCATGATCTCAGAATGGCGGTGCAGACTCGAGGGGCCGAATGGTCTACTTCTGCACCTATTGTCTATTGTCTATGATCAACAATTGATCAAAAGCTTATTACTAGCAAAAAACTATTGGTGGGCCTTGAGAGGGATAAACTTTTCCATAGATGTCAACTGGCCGGCTGAGTTCCTCCAGTGTTTTTTGTGTGTTGGAAACATAGAAAACCTACAGCATAATACAGGCCCTTCGGCCCACAATGCTTTGCAGAACTTGTACTTACTTTAGAAATTACATAGGGTTACCCATAGCCCTCTATTTTTCTAAGCTCCATGTACCTGTCCAGGAGTCTCTTAAAAGACCCTATCGTATCCGCCTCCACCACCATTGCCAGCAGCCCATTCCACGCACTCATCACTCCCTGCGTAAAAAAACTTAACCCTGAAATCTCCTCTGTACCTAACTCCAAGCAACTTAAAACTGTGCCCTCTTGTGTAAGCCATTTCAGCCATGGGAGAAAGCCTCTGACTATCCACACAATCAATGCCTCATCATCTTGTACACCTACATCAGGTCACCTCTCCTCTTCTGCCACTCCAAGGAGAAAAGGCCGAGTTCACTCAACCTATTCTCATAAGGCATGCTCCCCAATCCAGGAAACATCCTTGTAGATCTCCTCTGCACCCTTTCCATAGTTTCCACATCCCTTCTGTAGTGAGGTGACTAGAACTGAGCACAGTACTCCAAGTGGTGTCTGACCAGGGTCCTATATAGCTGCAACATTACCTCTCAGCTCTTGAACTCAATCCCACGGTTGATGAAGGCCAACACACCCTTTGCCTACTTAACCATAGTCAGCCTGTGCAGCAGCTTTGAGTGTCCAATGGATTTGGACCCCAAGATCCCTCTGATCCTCCACACTGCCAACAGTCTTACCATTAATAGTATAATCTGCCATCCTATTTGACCTACCAAAATGAACACCTCATAGCTATCTGGGTTGAACTCCATCTGCCACTTCTCAACCCAGTTGCTAAGACTCTTCTTTAGGAATTTCAAAAAGATTATCTACTTGCAAAGAGTCTAAACTATTGATCATCTACCCTAATAAGCCCTTGTGTATTTATTTTATTTATTTGACAGAGCTCTTGTGAAGCATCAAAATACACTCAGTGACCACATTGTTTGGCACCACCTACATCTAATAAAGTGGCTACTGAGACTACGTTCATGGTCTTCTGCTGCTGTAGCCCATCCACTTCAAGGATCAACATGTCATGCATTCACAGATGCTGTTGCTCAACACTATTGTAATGCATGGTTACCTGAGTTACTGTCACCTCCCAGTCAGCATCAGCCAGTCTAGCCATTCTCCTCCAACCTCTCTCATAACAAGGCGTTTTTGCCCATAGAGCTGCTCCAGAGATTTTTTTCTTTTTGCACCATTCTCTGTAAATTCCAGAGACTGATGTTGATGAAAATTCCAAGAGATCAGCAGTTTCTGCGATACTGAAACCACCACATTTGCTACAAACATTCCGCAGTCAAAGTGACTAGATTCTGATGTTTAGTCTAAACAACAACTGAATCTCTTGACCATATCTGCATGTTTTTATGTATTGAGTTGCTGCCATATAATTAGCTGACTCAAAATTTCCATAAATGAGCAGGTATATAGGTGTATCTAATGAAGTGGCCAGCGAAGTGTTGCTCTAATTATTCCGAAATGCAAAGGTAAGGAAGAGAAGAAAGGAATCGGACTGGCATCAGTACTACTGGGGAGAGCAGACATTTTGTAATAATCTACTTCTAATTATACTGTTTAGAATTAAGAAACAAAGATGTTTTTATCCTTAACTAATGGGAAGCGTTCTGAGCAGCAGATTTCCAGGGACTTTATAAAAACTACAGATTGGCTTCTCTGCACATAAAGTTAACATTATAGCCTGCTTTGGTAAGTAAGCAGCCATTTGGCTTTTGTGGTTGGCTGGCTATAAGATTGAACAATCAATGAAGCCTGTACTTCACCCTTGCCTGTATTCTATGGGCGATAAGTTTAGCATCTTGTGATTTGCAACCCTTTGATGATTCCTGCTCTGCTGTGGAACTGCACCTTTACGTTGTTGCTGTTGTTGTTTATCATAGATCTCAGCTAAAAAAAACAATATCAGTGACACATTGGGTAATCTGATTAGATAAGAGCTCTACATCTGTGGTATCTATGGAATTTTCAAAATAATCTAGTATGTTTACACCTTACAACATGATACACATTATGTTTTTAAAAGCCATCTTGGAAGCAGCTGTGAGGTTGAGACATCTGTGCCAGATGTCCTTGTCAATGTTCCAGACCTTCATCTTGTATTTCAAATTCATACTAAAAACCTCTAACTGATCAACTAAAACTGATAACTACCTCACTGATGATGCTGATTACACACAGACTAAAACATTAGTCGAGATATGGAAATCCCTAGGGTAGAGCTTCCAGATGCACTGTCACTTTCTCAAACTTGCAAACTCATGTAGCAGCCATTTAAAATTCAGGTCAGGGCTTCCGAGAGAGAAAAAAAACTATAAAATAAAGAACAAAGGTAAAGTTCCTGAAGTAACAGCATTCATGTACTCTGAAGCTTTACCTGAACATCGCAATTACCACTAGTTAACTAGAGGAATGCCATAGAGATTTGGGTGGTTGCAGAAAGGCTCAGACCACAAAGAAGAAGCTAGAGTTTCTGATGAGATGTTGGGATGCAAAATGGAATGATAATGAAGCTGATCAATTAAAATGCTAAACAGTTGATTGCTACAGCCTTTGCATTGCAGAGACATTTATGCAAGAACAAATCATAGAGCTTTAGCAGAACAACCAAGACTCCACAGTGAGAATTACTTTAACCTCTTACCTGCCATTTACCTGCCAGTAATACAATAATATCTTTGCTGACCTATCTGGAATACTGAATGCTCACCCGATGTAATCTGTTGAAATGGTAGAGAGGATTGCTTGTAGCAGCACTGCCAGCAGAGCCTTATCTTAGAAACCAAACAGATCTCATTTATGTTTCATCATCACTGCTGACCCATACCACTGGTGGCAGTTGCGTAACGGGGCAAGGGGATATAACCTTAAACGTGCTGTCCAGAGGGATAGTCTGATGCATATGAAGGTAAACACAATTTGGAGACCAACAAGCAAGGTTCTACATGCCTGTGATCAAATTAAAGATCTCTCTGACATATCATTGCAATGAATTACAGGATTATGGTAGAGATATCACCAGATACATGTAGCTAAACATTAATTGCTGACTTTCCATACGAAAGAAATTGTAATTCCCAAATTTTGAAAGAGTGACTAAAAGCTTCAAAAAAAAACTATCCATTATTACCAAATGCATTATAAATAACAACGATCTTTGGAAATAAAGAATTATGGAACTATTGTACAGGTTTACTTCATTCTTATTTACTGAATTAAGGGTGAAAGGCGAAAAGTTTAAGGGGATCATGTGGAGAAACTTCTTCATTCAGAGAATCATGTGGGTGTGGAACAAGTTGCAAGTGGTGGACATGAGCTTGCTTTCAACATTGAAGAGAAGATTAGATTGGCAATGGATGGTAGGGCTATAGTCCCGGTGCAGGTTGACGGGAATAGGCACTTAAATGGTTTGGCTGGTTTCGATGGGCAGAATGGCCTGATTCTGTGCTCGTTTCTATGACTGTGATGTGTAATACTACGAAACACTTGATAACGTTTGTAGAATTTCCTTATCATTTTCCTTCAAGTGAACATGTCTTAACAATTCAAAAATAAGCTGTAATAAAAATCATACCACAACCAGAGAAATTCGGACAAAACTGTTCCTATAAGACCATTAATAAGGATGTACATCCATACAGTTCTGGTTGGAAATTCAAAAACCTCAAATCCTGTATAATGAAGAAGGAAAAACCCAGGCCACAGTAGCAGGAGATTAAATAGTCCAACAAACCCTGTATGGAAAAAAGGCAGAATAATGAAAAAGTTAAATTCAGAACAACTAGTTCTAGGTTTCAAAAAATTAACAAATGGTAAAATCTGAAGATATTTATTCTTTTTCTTACCTAAGATTTTATATATCTAATTTTAAATTCAGTAATCACAGATTTTCAGCAATGAGCTGCATCCAAAGGTTCAAATTTAGGAAACAAATCAAGGATAATTTTAATTCTGCCTTGATTTAAAAAAAATCATTTTTCAAAAGAACAAGAAAATTAGAGTGATGTATGTAATTAAGATGTTAGCTTTGTTACATTTTCTATTCAAGCATGGCACAGTAATGGATACCTGAGTTCGCCAAAGTCAATACCATAAATCACTTACAACAAAAGATTAATTTGTTACATTACTATAGCGAACCAATTCGGCAACGAAGGCAAACAGTGCAAAACTGTTCGGTTTTAACAGAAGCACAGTAATCATGTGGTGATGGGGTGGAGATGCCTCTCTACCAAAGGAGGTGTAGGGTGCTCCTTCCCTCTGCTAGCCTACAGGTCACCCTTCAACACGGTGTAGCATCCTGTGAAGCCATGGGAACAGGTGGTGGATGGTCGTATGAGCAGCTAGTGCATATCACAAGTCCTAGTTATGTGACCACTGACGCTAAGCAGATAATCTTTGAAGAGTATTGATAATGGTTGGGGTGACCTGTCTTGTAAAGACACTGTCCAGAAGAAGGCAATGGCAAACCACTTCTGTAGAAGTCACGTTATTGACCATAATTGCTAACATTATATGACACAGCACATAACGAATGAATGACTATAAAATTAATGAGCTCTCAGAGTAACTCTCCAAAAATGACAAACACCAGATTTCAAAGTTTCATTCTTAAATTACACTTCTCAGCTTAATTTTCAAAATGTGCCAAAATTGCTTTCTATCAGAGAATTGTTGTCCCTGTTATTCCGTTGTGTTTGCATAACATAAATCTAACTCAAGAGGCAATTGGAGATTGGTTAGTACAACAATGTGGGCATCACTGAGTTGTAGTTGAAAGAAGGCCATATTAGGGAGCTTAACATCTAGGAATATACTTGCATCAAAAGGAAAGGCACGGAAGCATAGAAAGGGGTGCCATCGGTTCAGACTGTTGAATCTTTGTGGGTGAAGTTAAGAAACTGCAGGGGTAAAAAAATCATTATGGGAAACATATCTAGGCCTCCAAATAGTAGCCAAGATGTGGGGTTGAGTTTGCAAAGGGAGCTGGAAAGGGCATGTAATAAGGGTAATGACAATAGACAATAGGTGCAGAAGTAGACTATCTGGCCCTTCGAGCCTGCACCGCCATTTTGAGATCATGGCTGATCATCTACCATCAATACCCGGTTACTGCCTTGTCCCCATATCCCTTGATTCCCCTATCCATAAGAATGTCACAATTGTTATGGGGAATTTCAATATACAGGGGGATTGGGAAAATCAGGTTGGAGTCAGATTGCAAGAGCGGGTATTTGTTAAGTGCCTACAAGGTGGCTTCTTACAGCAGCACTAACTAGGGAAAAGACCATCTTAGACTGGGTGCTGTATAATAACCCAGATCTTATTAGGGAACTTAATATAAAGGAACCCTTAGGAGGCAGTGATCATAACTGATTGAATTCATACTGTAATTTGAGAGGATGCCGTTTAAGTCACATGTATCAGTACTGCAATGGAATAAAGGGAATATCAGAGACATGAGAGGAGTTTGCCCAGGTGGATTGGAGGAGGATACTGGTGAGGATGACAGCAGAGCAGAGATGGCTGAAGTTTCTGGGAATCATTCACAAGGTGCAGGATAGATATGTCCCACAGAAGAGGCTGTTATCAAGTGGCAGGGGTAGGCAACCCTGGCTGACAAAGGAAGTTAAGGACTGCATAAAAGGAAGGAAAGGGCATATAAGGTAGCTCTTTTCCTAGAAGCTGTCTGGCCTGCTGAGTTCCTCCAGCATTTTCTGTGTGTTGCTTGGATTTCTAGCATCTGCAGATTTTCTCTTGTTTGAGATAAACTTAATGAGTACTTTGTATCAGCCTTCACTGTGGAAGACACTAGCAGTGTGCCAGCGATCCATAAATGTCAGGCAGCAGGAAAGACTGTCATTTCTATTATAAAGGAAAAAGTGCTAGGCAAACTCAAAGGTTTTAAGGTGGATGGACTACATTCCAGAGTCCTGAGAGAGGTTACAGAAGAGATAATGGATGTATTGGTTATGATCTTTCAAGAATCACTTGAATCTGGCACGGTCCCGGAAAACCGGAAAATTGCAAATATCACTTCACTCTTTAAGAAGGGAGGAAGGCAAAAGACAGACAACTATAGGCCAGTTAGCCTAACTTCCGTGGTTGGGAAAGTGTTGGAGTCCATTATAAAGGATAAAGTTCCGGGATACTTGGAGACGAATAATAAAATAAGTCAAAGTCAACATGGTTTCTGTGAAGGGAAATCCTGTCTGACCAATCTGTTAGAGTTCTTCGAGGAAGTAACAAGCAGGGTGGACAAAGGAGAGGAAGAGGATGTCACTTACTTGGATTTTTTGAAGGCAATTGATAAGGTGCCACATGAGCTGCTTAACAAGACAAAGTCCTATAGCATTGCAGGAAAGATACTGGCATGGTTAGAGGAATGGCTGGCAGCCAGGAGGCAGTGAGTGGGAATAATGGGGGCCTTTTCTGGTTGGCTGCCAGTGACTAATGGTGTTCCTCAGGGGTCAGTTTTAGAACCGCTACTTTTCACATTGTTTGTCAATGATTTAGCTAATGGAATTTATCTGTGGCAAAGTTTGCAGATGATATGATGATAAGTGGAGGGATCATTAGTGCTGAGGAAGCAATGCAATTGCAGCAGGACTTGGACAAATTGGAAGACTAGGCATAAGAAGTGGCAGATGGAATAGTGTTGGGAAATGTACGCTAATAAACTATTAACTAAATGGGGAGAATGTTCAAATATCAGAGAAGCAGGACTGGGAGTTCTCGTGCAAGACTCCCAGAGGTTAATTTACAGGTTGAGTCTGAGGTAAAGAAGGCAACTGCGATGTTGTCATTATTTCAAGGGGAATAGAATACAAAAGCAAGGAGGTAACAGTTTATAAGACACTAAGAGACTAGTCCGGCAACACCTGGAGTACTGTCAACTGTTTTGGGCCCCATCTCTCAGAAAGGATGTGTTGTCATTGGAGAGAGTCCAGAGGAGGTTCACAAGGATGGTTCCGGGAAAGAAGGGGCTAACATATGAGAAGTGTTTGGCCGCTTTGGAACTACACTCACTGGAATTTAGAAGAAGAATCCAGCCTGGGGGGGGGGGGGGGGTGGGCGGGGGAAGACAGTCTCATTGAAACCTACTAAATGTTTAAAGGACTAGATACAGTGAATGCGGAGAGGATGTTTTCTATGCTGGGGGTATCCAGATCTAGACGACATTGCCTCAAGATTGAGGGGCAACCTTTTAGAACAGTGGTAAGGAGGAATTTTTTTTTTTGGCTGGAGAGTAGTGAAACTGTGGAATGCTCTACCATAGACTCCAGTGGAGTCCGTGGGTATATTTAAAGCAGATTTTGATATTTTTCTGATTGGTCAGGGCATCAAAAGATATGGCAAGAAGGCAGGTGTATAGGGTAAAGTGGGATCTAGGATCAGCCATGATGGAATGGAGGAACATACTTGATAGGCCGAATAGCCTAATTCATCTCCTATGTCTTATGGTCTAACATTATGTTTATATGAAAAAATATAGTCATGGATCTTATTGCCAAATTGGTGATCAGAAAACTATTTCAAGTTACCTTTGTTATATCATAGCAACTTCACACAATGTAACTTTATACAAAAATGTCACGATAGTGATAGTAATTAAAGTTTGAAGAAAACTAGTGAAACATGTAAGATAAGTTTTAAATAAAAATCTAAATAAAAATACCAATACAAATGCAAAAGATAAAGTCTAAGCAGCACACACAAAATGTTGGAGGAACTCAGCAGGCCAGGCAGCTGCTATAAAAAGAGTAAACAGTTGACATTTCGGGCTGAGACCCTTCATCACAACTAGGAAAAAGGATGAGAGGTCTGAGGAGGAAGTACATGGTTGCAGGTGATAGGTGAACTGGCAAGGGGGAGGAATATAGTGAAGAGCTGGGAAATTGATAGGTGGAAGAGATAAAGGGCTGGAGGAGGGGTAACCTGATAGGAGAGTGTAGAAGACCATGGAAGAAAGGGAAGGGGAGGAGCATCAGAGGCAGGTGATGGACAGGTAAGGAAATAATGTGAGAAAGTCTAATATAGTCTAAAGCTGATTACTGGTTGTGTCAAAAGAAAAAGCATTTCATTCGTATTCATATGTAGCCAGTATTAGAAAATCAATGTTGATACAAACTTGCATGAAAAGATTCAGTGAAGCATGTCACACAAAATGCTGGTGGAACACAGCAGGCCAGGCAGCATCTATAGGGAGAAGCACTGTTGACGTTTTGGGCCGAGACCCTTCGTCAGCATGTTATTGAAGAATGTTATTGCTTTTACTGACAAAACCTTATGTATAACAAGAAAATATCACTAAAAGTACTAGTTTAATGTGTTTTAGATTAAGACAAAAATGTACTTTGGGGAAATAAGGTGATGGAAAAAAGTTATCTAACTCGCTTTGATAAAATTCATTCATTTGCAAGTACCACAAATTATACAGCCTTGTCCCAACGAAGAAATTTAATTTTGTACATACAAATGCCGGAGACATAATTTTGGTCAAACAAAGCAAGTGATTTATACTTGAAATCAAAGCATTTGAAATTGCTGGTATAGAAGTGGTATCCTTATAAACAATGTGAAGGAGGCCTTGCATATTTTCAGAGAGATTTCCATTGCTTTTCTACTGAATTGGAAGCAAAATTATGCAGATTTAAAATGAATACCCACAGGTACTTCACTTCATTGTATTCAGTGCACAAGGCTGACAAGCAACAGATAACCCAACCAAATTAGTCTACAGATATATCCATTAAAATTTAATATCTTAATGTTGCTAATTGTTCAATTTTATCTGTTCTACTAGGCATTTATTCATGTCAAATATGTAATTTGGATTTCCAGTTTAAGAGAATGTGATTTTTAGCCTGATTTATTATAGAGTAAAACAAGAACTTTTATTATTCTATAATTGATACTGCTCTGAGTATCTTTCAGTTGGTGATAAAACGTTAATTATTCCAAAAATTACAAAGAAACCATAGCAGTTTTATTTTCTGCTACAATCTAACATATAGTAAGTATTCAAGACATTCAACAATCCAGACTACCAACAAACAGCAACAACACTATTTAGAAAAGCTTCACATTCAAACAATTTTTTTAATTTTATTATCACCGGTTAACCTCTTAAGACATACAAGGAACAATTTCTATTAAGAAAACAAACCAGAGAAAACTCCAACAGCACTAACAAAAAATACAACAGGACATTGTGACTTTCAAATATTCTCCTCCTATTCGTTTTAATCCCGAGGATGACTTTTTGATCTCCCTTGCAAGTTCAGAGTACATTTATTTGCAAAGTTGAGATTCCTCTCCTAACAGGTAGCCACGAAACAAGGTTGCAGAGAGACTTGGTCAGTTTAGGAGAGTGGGCAAAGAAATGGCAGATCAGATACAATGTTGAGAAATGTATGGTTGTACATTTTGGAAGAAATAATCAGGCAGATTATTATTTAGATGGGAAGAAAATTCAAAAATTGGAAGTGCAAAGGGACTTGGGGGTCCTCAAGCAGGATACCCTAAAGGTTAACCACCAGGTTGGATCAGCAGTAAGGAAAGCGAATGCTATGTTGGCATTCATTTGAAGAGGAATAGTGTATAAGAGTAAGGAGGTGTTGATGAGGCTCTATGGGGCTCCGGTGAGACCTCATTTGGAATACTGTGTGCAGTTTTGGGCTCCCTATCTTAGAAGGGATGTACTCATGTTGGAGAGTTCAGAGAAGATTTACAAGGAGGATTCCTGGAATGCAGGGGGTTCCATATGAGGAGCATATGTCATATGGTATCTTGGACTGTATTCATTAGCGCACAGAAGAATGAGAGGCGATCTCATAGAACCATTTTGAATGCTGAAAGGAATGGACAGAGTAAATGTGGAAAGGCCGTTTCCCTTGGTGGGTGAATCCAGGACAAGAGGCCACAGTCTTAGAATTAGAAGGTACCCATTTAAAACAGAGATGAGGAGAAATTTTTTTAGCCAGAGGGTCGTGGATTTATGGAATTTGTTGCCACATACAGTTGTGGAGGCCCGATCATTGAGGGTGTTTGAGGAGGAGATTGATAGGTATCTAATTAGTCAGGGTATTAAGGGATATGGGGAAAAAGCTGGAAATTGGAACTAGATGGAAGAATAGTTTTTAGTTCATGGTGGAGTGGTGGAGCAGATTCGATGGGCCGAATGGCCAACTTCTGCTCCTTTGTCTTGTGATCTTGTGAAGAAAACTCAAAAATCCCATATGTATGAAAAAAAAAGACTGTCTTAAACCCAATGTGCAGCGAATAAAAAAACCACATAATTCACAGAAACATAGAAAACTTATTACAGGTCCTTCCGCCCACAAAGTTGTGTCGAACATGTCCCTACCTTAGAAATTACTAGGCTTACCCACAGCCCTCTACCTTGCAAAGTTCCATGTACCTATCCAAAAGTCTCTTAAAATACCCTATCGTATCCGCCTCCACCATGGTTGCCAGCAGCCCATTCCATGCAAACACCACTCTCTGAGTAAAAAAAAACTTACCCCTGAAATTTCTTCTGTAGCTACTCCCCAGCACCTTAAACCTATATCCTCTTGTGGCAACCATTTCAGCCCCGGGATAAAGCCCCTGACTATCCACATGATCAATGCCTCTCAGCAGCTTATACACCTCTATCAGGTCACCTCTCATCCTCCTTTGCTCCAAGGAGAAAAGGCCGAGTTCACTCAACCTATTCTCATAAGGCATACTCCCCAATCTTGGCAACATCCTTGCAAATCTCCTCTGCACCCTTTCTATGGTTTCCATGTCCTTCCTGTAGTGAGGTGACCAGAACTGAGCACGGTACTCCAAAGTGGTATCTGAACAGGGTCTTACATATCTGCAACATTACCTCTTGGCTCTTAAATTCATTTCCATGATAGATGAAGGCAAATACACTGTATGGCTTCTTAACCACGGAGTCAATGTGCGCAGCTCCTTTGAGCGTCCTATGGACTCAGACCCCAAGATCCCACTGATCCTCCACACTGCCAAGAGTCTTAGCATTAATACTATATTCTGCCATCATATTTTACCTACTAAAATTAAGCACTTCACACTTATCTGGGTTGAACTCCATGTGCCACTTCTCAGCCCAGTGTTGGATCCTATCAATGTCCCGCTGTAACCTCTGACAGCCCTCCACACTATCCACAACACCCACAGCCTTTGTGTCATCAGCAAACTTGCTAACCCATCCCTCCACTTCCTCATCCAGGTCATTTATAAAAATCACGAAGAGCAAGAGTCCCAGAACAGATCCCTGAGGCACTCCACTGGTGACCGACCTCCATGCAGAATATAACCCATCTACAACCACTCTTTACCTTCTGTGGGCAAGCCAGTTCTGGATCCACAAAACAATGTCCCCTTGGATCCCACGCCTCCTTACTTTCTCAATAAGTCTTGAATGGGGTACTTTATCAAATGCTTTGCTGAAATCCATATACACTACATCGACTGCTCTTCCTTCATCAATGTGTTTAGTCACATCCTCAAAAAATTCAATCAGGTTCGTAAGGCACGACCTGCCCTTGACAAAGACATGCTGACTATTTCTAATCATATTTTACCTCTCCAAATATTCATAATCCTGCCTCTCAGGATCTTCTCCATCAACTAATCTTCTGGAATAGATTTATTACAGCCTTTGCACACCACGGTTCCTGTACCCTACCATAAATTCCCTGTCTCATTGGAATGTACCTAGGCAGAACTCCACACAAATATCCCCTGAACATTTGCCACATTCCTTCTGTACTTTTCCCTGAGAAAATCTGTTTCCAATTTAAGCTCCCAATTTCTTGCCTGATAGCCTCATAATTCCCCTTACTCCAATTAAACGCTTTTCTAACTTGTTTGTTCCTATTGCTTTCCAATGCTATTGTAAAGGAGATAGAATTATGATCACTATCTCCAAACTCCCTCTCACTGAGAGATCTGACACCTGACCAGGTTCATTTCCCAATGCCAGATCAAGTACAGCCTCTCCTATAGTAGGCTTATCTAGATATTGTGTCAGAAACCTGCCTGAAAACACCTAATAAACTCCACCCCATCTAAACCCCTTCCTCTAGGGAGATGTCAATCGATATTTGGGAAATTAAAATCTCCCATCACGACAACTCTGTTATTATTACACTTTTCGAGGATCTGTTTCCCTATTTGCTCCTCGATAACCCTGTTACTATTGGGTAGCCTATAAAAAACACCCAGTAAAGTTATTGACCCCTTCCTGTTCCTAACTTCCACCTACAGTGACCCTGTAGACAATCCCTCCATAGTGACAACCTTTTTTGCAGCCATGACACTACCTCTGATCATCAATGGCACTCCTCCACCTCTTTTGTCTCCCTCCCTGTCCTTTCCGAAGCAATTAAAACCCAGCATTTGAAGTAACCATTCGTGTCCCTGAGCCAACCAAGTCTCTGTAATGGCCACCACATTATATCTCCAAGTACTGATCAACTCTCTAAGCTCATCCGCTTTGTTCACAATACTCCCTGCATTAAAATAGACACATCTCAAACATTTAGTCTGAGCGTGTCCCTTCTCTATCACCTGCCTATCCTCCCTCTCGCACTGTCTACAAGCTTTCTCTATTTGTGAGCCAACCACCTCTTCCCCAGTCTCTTCAGTTCGGTTCCCACACCCAACAGTTCTAGTTTAAACTCTCCCCAGTAGCCTTAGCAAACCCCCTTGCCAGGATATTAGTCCCCTTGGGATTCAAGTGCAACCTGTCCTTTTTGTACAGGTCAAACCTGCCCCAAAAGAGGTCCCAGTGATCCAGCAATCTGAATCCTTCCTGCTAGCCTTATAATCTTCTAGATCTCTATCATTACATAGTTTTTGAACCTTTTGGAAGCATTTCTTTTCTTCTTGACTAGATTTACAACAGCCTTTGTACACCACGGTTCCTGTGCCCTACCATCCTTTCCCTGTCTCATTAGAATTTACCTAGGCAGAACTCCACGCAAATATCCCCTGAACAGATACCACATTTCTTTCATATATTTCCCTGAGAATATTTGTTCCCAATTTATGCTTCCTAGTTCTTGCCTGATAGCCTCATATTTCCCCTTACTCCAATTAAATGTTTCCCTAACTTGTCTGTTCCTATCCCTCTCCAATGCTATGATAAAGGAGATAGAATTGTGATCTCTATCTCCAAACTCCCTCTCGCTGAGTGATCTGACACCTGATCAGGTTCATTTCCCAATACCAGATCAAGTACAGCCTCTCCTCTTGTAGGCTTATCTACATATTGTGTTAAGAAATCTGCCTGAACACACCTAACAAACTCCAAGGCAACACAAGTGAATCTGCAGATGCTGGAAATAAATAAAAACACAAGATGCTGGCAGAACTCAGCAGGCCAGACAACATCTATGGGAGGAGGTAGTGACTACGTTTCCGGCCGAAACCCTTCATCAGGAGTTCGGCCCAAAACGTCGTCACTACCTCCTCCCATAGATGCTGTCTGGCCTGCTGAGTTCTGCCAGCATTTTGTGTTTTTAACAAACTCCACCCCATTTAAACCCCTTGCTGTAGGGAAATGCCAATCAATATTGGGAAATTATAATCTCCCAACACGACATCTCTGTTATTATTACACCTTTCCAAGATCTGTTTCTCTATCTGCTCCTTGATATCCCTGTTACTATAGGGCAGCCTATAAAAAACACTCAGTAAAGTTATTGACCCCCTTCCTGTTCTTCAGCTCCACCCGTAGAGACTCCATAGATAATCCCTCCATGACGTCCACCTTTTCTGCAGACGCGACGCCATCTCTGATCAACCGTGCCACGCCTCCATCTCTTTTGCCTCCCTCCCTGTCCTTTCTGAAATATCTAAAACCCGGCACTTGAAGTAACCATTCGTGTCCCTGAGCCAACCAAGTCTCTGTAATGGCCACCACATCATATCTCCAAGCACTGATCCATGCTCTAAGCTCATCCACTTTGTTCACAACACTCCTTGTGTTAAAATAGACACATCTCAAACCTTCGGTCTGAGCACATCCCTTCTCCATCACCAGCCTATCCTCCCTCACACATGGTCTCCTAGCTTTCTCTATTTGTGAACCAGCTGCCTCTTCCCCAGTCTCTTCAGTTTGGTTCCCACCCCCCGAAAATTCTAGTTTAAGCTCTCCCCAGTAGCCTTAGCAAACCTCTCCACCAGGTCAGAGCGCGCCCCTTCTCTATCACCTGCCTATCCTTCCTTTCGCACTGTCTACAAGGTTTCTCTATTTGTGAGCCAACCTCCTCTTCCCCAGTCTCTTCAGTTCGGTTCCCACCCCCCAACAATTCTAGTTTAAACTCTCCCCAGCAGTGTTAGCAAATCTCTCCACCAGGATTTTGGTCTCCCTGGGAATCAAGTGCAACCCGTCCTTTTTATACAGGTCACACCCACCCCAAAAGAGGTCCCAATGATCCAGAAATCTGAACCCCTGCCCCCTGCTCCAATCCCTCAGCCACGCATTTATCCTCCACCTCATTTTATTCCTGTACTCATTGTCATGTGACACAGGCAGTAATCCCGAGATTACTACCTTTGCGGTGTTCTCTGCAGTTTGTCACCTTGTTGCGGTGGAGAAGCTTGTGTGGTCCCGAGATCCCGTGAGCAATGTTGTCTGTTGCTATGCTCCCAGTAGGGTCACCGATGGCGGTAAGGTCGAGGGTGAGGTGCCTGACAAAGAACAATCCAACCAAGACCTCAACGATGGAACAGGCGGACGAAGTTACTTCAAACTCAATGGCTGTGAAGGTGGATGAAGGCTGCAACAAATCCATCAACTCCAATCGTCGTGGTTTCCATGCCATTGGAATCAGTTGGTTGATTTGTGAAGTATCGTGTGTGTGGTGAACTACATATACCTGTCTGGACACGCCCCCTGCTGACTGCTCCTGTGGCTCCTCCCACAGACCCCGGTATAAAGGCGATCGGGGCCTGAGCCCGGCCTCTCAGTCTCCAGGATGAAGTATGGTGGTCACTCACTGCTTGTTCCTTCTTCCAGTCAATAAAAGCCGATATCTCGCCTTTACGTCTCAGAGTGAGTTATTGATGGTGCATCAGTGTGCTTCTTGGAATGCAACATCAAGTACACGTCAAACAAATACACACACAGGCGTCTTCGCTCTGTGGAAACAGAACAAAGACCATCATCCTCGACCTCGAGGGATAGCCACGACTACCTTTGCGGTCCTGCTTCTCAACTTCCTTCCTAACTCCCTGTAGTCTTTTTTCAGGAGCTCTTTCCTTTTCCTACCTATGTCATTGGTACCAATATGTACCACGACCTCTGGCTGTTCTCCCTCCCACTGCAGGATATCTTGGACGAGATCAGAAACATCCTGGACCCTGGCACCTGGGAGGAAAACTACCATCTGAGTTTCTTTCCTGCGTCCACAGAATCGCCTGCCTGACCCCCTAACTATAGAGTCCCCCTATCACTACTGCCTTCCTCTTCCTTTCCCTACCCTTCTGAGCCACAAGGTCGGACTCTGCCAGAGGCACGGCCACTGTTGCTTCCCCCCTCCCCCCCACGACTGTGACCCACTTGTCTGTCTCCTGTGGCCCCAGTGTGACCACCTGCCTATAACTCCTTTCTATCATCTCTTCGCTCTCCCTGACCAGACGAAGGTCATCAAGCTGCATCTCCAGTTCTCTAACATGGTCCCTTAGGAACTGCAGCTCGACACACCGGGTGCAGATATGGCCGTCCAGGAGGCTGGGAGACTCCAGGACCTCCAACATCTGACACATAGCACAGAAAACAAGCCTCACACACATACTACTTCTTTTCCACAAATAACACAGGTAAACCTACCACGCTTCGCCCCATTACCACCTAAACCCGTTCAGCTAAAGCCCTATCACTCTGCTGCCTCTCACTCCGCTGCCCGCTGGATATGGCGGTCTTCTTTTTAAACCTTTCCCGTTCTACTGGCTGATGTCACGCGCCTGCGCAGTCTTGCCTCTCTTTTACCCTGAGTAGTAAAACTGCCTTCACTCCAGAAATCCTTCGCTGTTTACCCGCAGCTTTCTTGCTCCGAATCAAAATAAGAAAATAAGAGAGTAAAATAACCTGTAAAAAAGACCACTGCCACTGAACACCCAAAGTGCAATAAAAAAAAATCATGCGAACAGTAACCGCAAGCAAATAGCACTTCAGAAAAAAAGAGTCTAAGAGCCATAATTCAGTGCAGAGCCAAGTAAACACATCAAGCAAGGACCCGAACCAACCCGTATATTGTCTCAGGTCCTGACTCCTTGATATTTTCAATCAGGCCCGGTGCTTAAATCTCCGCCTGAACAATGGGTCTTGGTGCTTGGATACGCCAGACTTCGTGCCTTGATTCAGCCTGTAAACTTCCATCTGCACATTGTGTTCAATTGCATCTGGCGCTTGGACCCAGCAGATTCTATTTGGTCTGTGCCCAATCTTTCATGTTCTTCCACGCTCTCGGTGGCAGGTCCGCTGTCTGGGTTCTGCCACATTGCAGGGATGTTGCAGACGATTACTTTTGATGATTATTTGCCAGAGAAATATGGTCATCAAAGTACTTAGTTGCTATCCTTGTTTCGTTAGCTACCATCAGAAATTGAGAGGTTCACCAGTGCCATCTCAAACCAGAAGATTCCCACTGAATCTGGGAATATTTCTTTCAGTATAGTATTTAATTACTTTGTTTATTTAGTTTTACCAAAATAGGCTAAAGGACTGGAATATGAGATTTTCAGACAGATGCCTTAGGTAGACTGTGGAATTGGGTTGTTCAATTAGGCACCAAGGAGTCTGGCATATTCCAGGTGACCAAGCAGTCCTTTTTAGGAGCAGCACTAATGAGGGAGGGGACTAGAAAAGATGTCCAAAACATTGGTTGTCCCACAACTTCAGGCAGTTTACCCCAACAGCAGTTGAAAACATACAAAATTGATATTTTTTAGAACTTGGAACGTGCAGACTCTTATAGATGGTGACATAACTTGGACTCAGTGGCCACCTACAAACACATAACAAAAATGCACAAACGTAACCGCCATCGGTGAATATTTCAAGCAACCAATCAAAATGGAGGGCAAAGGTTGTTCACAATTTGGTTCAATGCTGCTACAGAAAGAGAAAATTACCACATAAAAACACATGGAAGGAAGAATTATAAACAAGGTAATTACAATGCTGGACCTTTAGTTAGTCAAAGGAAAAGTAGAATAGGAAATAAAGTGCAAAAATACATACATTTCAAAACAAAACAGTAATGCAGGGATTTCAAACAATGTAAATCAAACAAGATCAGTCTAAAGACATATATTTTTAAAATATACCCTGAAGAAATGTTTTAGCGATTAAATGGAATTCCCACAAGGTGGTTGACCAAGTTTTGGGTGATGATGTTGGACAAGTAGATGGAATGCAAGTGGAAACGCAGTTTTGTTGGCAGTGACCTATACTTTAATTTGAATTAGTGGAGCTGTGAAAAAGATATACAAAAAGTACAAGATTCTTAGAAAACGGCCATATCATCAAATCGTTCCAGTTGCTTCACAGCAAATGTAGTTAAAGAAATTGGCTGAGTAGCAACTTTGGGGAAGTTGGGGTCCTCAGGAATAGGTCCATATAGATCATCTACTTGGTTAAATGAGCCTGAACGTGTTTCAGTGCCTTCTGTATTTATATGCTCACCCCCATATTTACTAAGGTTAGGGAGGTTCACAAAACCTCTGCCAAATCAGGTATAATCATCCATTATCATTCATAACTGGATACCATAGCTGCTGTAGAATTTTGCTCTAATCCACTGGTTGTGGCAATACTCCAAATGTCTAAACGGGGGTCTACAGACCCCTTATTTAATGGTAGTGGTCCATGGCATAAAAAGGTTGTGAAACCCTAGTCTACACTATTGCTTCAAAAGATGAGTAGAGGCAAAATTCCATTTCAAGAACACAGGAAATCAAAGCAGGAGTCTGCCATTCAACACTATGTACCTTCTCCACCATTCAACAAAATCATGGTTGATCCTTTACCACAGTGATGTTTTCTTGCCCCACACCAATCTGTCATTTCATTTAATGTTACAAAATCTATATTATTTGTAATGGATTAGCTGAATGAGCCTCCACAGCTCTTTTGAATACAGGTTCACTGTCCTCCAGATGAAGAGGCACAGGGAAGTAGTGATTCGCAGAATGCTTTACACTATCAGCGACCTATGTTCAATTCCCACCATTGTCTATAAGGAGTTTGTACATTCTCCACGTGACTGCATGAGTTTCCTCCCAGTGCTCTGGCTTTCTCCCACTTGTCCAAAGGTGTACCAGTTGGTCAAATAGTTGTTGTAAATTATCCTGTGCATTATTAGGCTAAGGTTAAATCAGGGATTGCTCGGTGATGCAGCTAAAAGGGCGGTAAAGGTCTGTTTCATGCTGTATTTCAAATAAGTGAATAAAATCTGTCCTCATCTCAGCCAAGAATAACTGACCCCTTACTTTTTGAGACCGTGACCCCTAAATCTAGCTATACTACCATGGGATCTATCATCCCTGCATCTATTCTGTCCCAAAAGAAACACATATTTTTCAAAAAGATTAACTTCTCTTTTTTTCAAACTCCAGATAATGGGCCTGGTCTACCTAATCTTTTGTCACATGACAATATTCCTATGTCAGAAATCAAACTGGTTAACTTCTGTTGCACATCCTTGATGACAACGATACTGTTCCTGTATAACAAAGTGTTTCAACAGACAATAGACAATAGGTGCAGGAGTAGGCCATTTGGCCCTTCAAGCCAGCACTGCCATTCACTGTGATCATGGCTGATCATCCACAATCAGTACCCTGTTCCTGCCATCTCCCCATATCCCTTGATTCTGCTGACCTTAAGAGCTCAATCTGACTCTTTCTTGAAAGCATCCAGAGAATTGGCCTCCACTGCCTTCTGAGGCAGATCATTCCACAGATCCACAACTCTCTGGGTGAAAAAGTTTTCCTCAGCTCCGTTCTAAATGGCCTACCCCTTATTCTTAAACTGTGGCCTCTGGTTCTGGACTCTCCCAACATCCGGAACATGTTACCTGCCTCTAGCGCATCCAATCCCTTGTATAATCTTGTATGTTTCAATCAGATCCCCTCTCATCCTTCTAAATTCCAGTGTATACAAGCCCAGTCATTCCAATCTTTCAACATATGACAGTCCTGCCATCCTGGGAATTAAGCTCGTGAACCTACGCTGCACTCCCTCAATAGCAAGAATGTCCTTCCACAAATTTGGAGACCAAAACTGAACACAGGTGTGGTCTCACCAGGGCCCTGTACTACTGCAGAAGGACCTCTTTGCCCCTATACTCAACTCCCCTTGTAATGAAGGCCAACATGCCATTAGCTTTCTTCACTGCCTGCTGTACCTGCATGCTTACTTTCAGCGACTGATAAACATGGTCATCTAGATCTCATTGTACTTCCCCTTTTCCTAACTTGACACCATTCAGATAGTAATCTGCCTTCCTGTTTTTGTCACCAAAGTGGATAACCTCACATTTATCCACATTAAACTGCATCTGCCCACTCACCCAACCAGTCCAAGTCACCCTACATTCTCATAACATCCTCTTCACATTACACACTGCCATCCACCTTTGTGTCATCTGCAAATTTGCTAATGTTACTTTTAATCCCTTCATCTAAATCATTAATGTATATTGTAAATAGCTGCAGTCCCAGCACCGAGACTTGCGGTACCCCACTAGTCACTGCCTGCCTTTCTGAAAAGGACCCATTAATCTCTACTCTGTTTCCTGTCTGCCAACCAATTTTCTATCCACGTCAGTACCTACCCCCAATACCATGTACTCCAATTTTGCCCACTAATTTCCTATGTGGGACCTTATCAAAGGCTTTCTGGAGGTCCAGGTACACTACATCGACTGGCTCTCCCTTGTCCATTTTCATAGTTACATCCTCAAAAAATTCCAAGATTAGTCAAACATGATGTTCCCTTCATAAACCCATGCTGACTCAGACCGATCCAGTTACTGCTATCCAAATGTGCCGCTATTTCATCTTTTATAATTGATTCCAGCATCTTCCACACCACTGGTGTCAGGCTAACTGATCTATAATTCCGTTTTCCCTCTTGCTCAATTCTTAAAATGTGTGATAACGTTAGCTACCCTCCAATCCACAAAGAACATTGGAAAATGATTAGCAATGCGTCCACGATTTCTAGAGCCACCTCCGTAAGTACCCTGGAATGCAGACCATCAGGCCCTGGGGATTTATCAGCCTTCAGTCCCATCAGTCTACACAACACCATTTTCTGCCTAATGTGAATTTCCTTCAGTTCCTCCATTACCCTAGGTCCTCTGTCCACTATTACATCTGGGAGATTGTTTGTGTCTTCCCTAGTGAAGACAGATCCAATGTACCTGTTCAACTCGTCTGCCATTTCCTTGTTCCCCATAATAAATTCATCCGTTTCTGTCTTCAAGGGCCCAACTTTTGTCTTAACTAATTTTTTCCTCTTCACATACCTAAAGAAACTTTTACTATCCTCCTTTATATTCTTGGATAGCTTACTTTCGTACCTCATCTTTTCTCCCCATATTGCCTTTTTAGTTATCTTCTGTTGCTCTTTAAAAGTTTCCCAATCCTCTGGTTTCCCGCTCATCTTTGCTGTTATACTTCTCTTTTATTTTTATACTGTCCTTGGCTTCCTTTGTTAGCCACGATCACCCCTTACTCCCCTGAGAATCTTTCTTCCTCTTTGGAATGAACTGATCCTGCACCTTCTGTATTATTCCCAGAAATACCTGCCATTGTTGTTCCACTGTCATCCTTGCTAGGGTGTCCTTCCAGTCAACTTTGGCTAGCTCCTCCCTCATGGCTCCACAGTTCCCTTTGTTCAACTGTAATACTGACACTTCCGATTTTCCCTTCTCCCTCTCAAATTGGAGATTAAAACATTATATTATGGTCATTACCTTCTAATGGCTCCTTCACCTCGAGTTCCCTTATCAAATCTGGTTCATTACACAACACTAAATCCAGAATTGCCTTCTCCCTGGTAGGCTCCAGTACAAGCTGCTCTAAGAATCCATCTCAGAGGCACTCCACAAACTCCCTTTCTTCGGGTCCAGTATCAACCTGATTTTCCCAGTCTACCTGCATGTTGAAATCCCCCATAACAACCGTAGCACTACCTTTGCGACATGCCAATTTTAACTCTTGATTCAACTTGCACCCTATATCCAGCCTACTGTTTGGGGGCCTGTAGGTAATTCCCATTAGGGTCTTTTTGCCCTTACAATTTCTCAGTTCTATCCATACTGACTCTACATCTCCTGATTCTATGTCACCCCTCTCAAGGGACTGAATTTCATTCCTCACCAACAGAGCCACCCCACCCCCTCTGCCCAACTGTCTGTCCTTTTGATAGGGCGTATACCCTTGAATATTCATTTCCCAGCCCTGGTCCTCTTGCAGCCGTGTCTCTGTTATTCCTACAACATCATACTTGCCAATTTCCAAATGAGCCTCAAGCTCATCCACTTTATTTCTTATACTTTGTGCATTCATATATAATACCTTGAATCCATTACTCCCCTCACCTTTCACATCGGTCCCTATTGCACTTGGCCATACTCTCCGATCCCTTCCTGAGCTTTCAGCCCCATTAGTTCTGTTGTCTTTCTTAACTTATCTTAGTCTCTCTTTCCCTTTAACTCCATCCTTATATTTCCAGTTCATCTCCTCCCCCCCCAATACTTAGATTAAACACATCCATGTAGGAGTGGCAAACCTGCCTGCCGGAATGCTGGTCCCCCGCCTGTTAAGGTGCAACCCGTCCCTCTTGTACAATTCATCCTTACCCCAAAACAGATCCCAGTGGTCTAAGAATCTAAATCCCCACTTCCTGCACCAGCTCCTCAGCCACACATTCAGATCCTCTATCTCCCTGTTCCTGCCCTCACCAGCATGAGGAACTGGAAGCAAACCAGAGATAACCACCCTGGAGGTCATGCTTTTCAGCCTTCTTTCTCTGAAGTCACGCTGCAGAATTTCTTTCCTCTTCTTCCCGACGTCATTTGTGCCAACATGAACTACCACTTCTGGCTGGTCACCTTCACCCTTGAGGATGCCCTGCAAGAAACCCATTTCTGTACCTCTCACTAGAGTCCCCTACTACCATGGCTCTGCCTGACGCCTGTCTTCTCGGCTTTGTTTCAGCACCAACTTTTGACTCGCAGACCTGTCTGCCTCTCAGACTGGCAGTGTCTTCTGTCCCGACAACTTCCAAGAGGGTGAACCTGTTTTCAAGAGATACATCCCCTGGAGTCTCCTGTACTCCAAGCATCCATCCCTTCCTCATCGTCATCCCCCTCCTTCTTCCTTTCGGTATCTTCGGTGTAACAATCTCGCTGTAGGTCCTGTCCAGAAAACTCTCGTTTTTCCAGATGAACCTGAGGTCATCCAGTTGCCTCTCCAGTGCCCCAACACAGTCCTTCAGGAGCTGAACCTGGGCACACTTATCACAGTTGTAGCAGCCGGAGGCACCATCAGTGTCCCTGACCTCCCACATCAGGCAAGCATCACATTGAATCAGTTTACCTGTCATCTCTTCACCACCTCTCACCCTCTCCAACTGTAGCATTGTCTCCTCCTTCAGCCTCCTCGCCAAAGGCTCACACTTTTCTCACAAGGCACTTCCCTCCCCTAGAGCAAACCTTGCTTATATTGGCTAATAAACTGACTAATTCGTTTCACTTGTTTCACCTCAGCCAACCTTGAAGGTACATGTTAAATGGTAGGGTACTGAAGAATGCAGTAGAACAGAGTGATCTAGGAATAATGGTGCATAGTTCCCTCAAGGTGGAATCTCATGTGGATAGGGTGGTGGAGAAAGCTTTTGGTATGTTGGCCTTTATAATTATAATCAGAGCACTGAGTATAGGAGGTGGGATGTGATGTTAAAATTGTACAAGGCATTGGTAAGGCCGAATTTGGAGTATTGTGTATAGTTCTGGTCACCGAATTATAGGAAAGATGTCAACAAAATAGAGAGTACAAAGATTTACCAGAATGTTACCTGGGTTTCAGCACCTAAGTTACAGGGAAAGATTGAACAAGTTAGGTCTTTATTCTTTGGAGCGTAGAAGGTTGAGGGGGGACTTGATAGAGGTATTTAAAATTATGAGGGGGATAGATAGAGTTGACATGGATAGGCTTTTTCCATTGAGAGTAGGGGAGATTCAAACAAGAGGACATGAGTTAAGACAGGGGGGCAAAAGTTTAAGGGTAACATGAGGGGGAATTTCTTTACTCAGAGAGTGCTAGCTGTGTGGAATGAGCTTCCAGTAGAACTGGTAGAGGCAGATTCGGTATTGTCACTTAAAGCAAAATTGGATAGGTATATGGACAGGAAAGGAATGGAGGGTTATGGGCTGAGTGCGGGTCAGTGGGATTAGGTGAGAGTAAGCCTTCGGCATGGACTAGAAGGGCCGAGATGGCCTGTTTCCGTGCTGTAATTGTTATATGGTTATATGGTATGTGTTGTAGGCTGGTCCCGACCAGTTTTTAAATCAACTGCTCCTGAAAACAACAGAGAAACGACTCCGCGGGGCTTGGTGCATTAGTAGCAACCAATCAATTTGCGATTCATTAGCAGGAACAAGTAAAATTAAAGCAGGGTCAAAGCAGAGTGGTCATTGTATGAGTGGACTAGTGTAGGAGTGGGAATTTGAAGCTTTGGCTCAAGAAGCTTCAGCGAAGAGGCACAGGTCAGTAGCAGGATTTTGTAGTGGTTGAATAAAAAGGTCATTAAATTACCATTATTAAATAAGTAGGGATGATGCAGGATCAGGTGATGTGCTGTAGCTGTATGATGTGGGAGCTGGTGGACCCCATCGTGGTTCCTGGTGACCACATCTGCAGCAAGTGTTAGCGGCTCGAGGAACTCAGGCTCAAAGTTGATGACCTGGAATCTGAGCTTCAAACACTGCGGCACATCAGGGAGGGGGAGAGTCACCTGGATTCTCTGTTTCAGAAGGTACTCACACCCTTTAGATTAGCTGCCTCTAATTGGTCTGTGGTCAGGGACAAGAGGGTGTGACTGCAAGTGAGGTGGGCAGTGGTATCCAACGACAGTGCTGGAGGCGCCTCAGCCCTTGGGCTTGTCCAACAGGTCTGAGATTCTTGTTCCCTGTGTGGATGAGAGTGAGGGCTGTAGGAAGGATGAGCAACCTAATTGTGGCTCTGTAGTTCAGGGAGCCATTCCAGAGGGGGGAAAGAACAGAAATGTAGTGGTAATTTGGCACAGTATAGTCAGGGAATAGACAGAGTTTTCTGTCACATTCCAAAGGCTGTGTTGCCTATCTAGTGTTCATGTTCCGGACAACATATCTGTCCTGCAGAGGAATTTGCAGTGGGAGGCGCAAGATCCAGTTGTCATGGTGCATGTGGATACCAATAACATGGGTAGAACGAGGAAAGAGGTTCTACTGAAGGAATTTGAGCACCTAGGGACTAAATTAAAAAGCAGTACCAAAAAGGTGGTAATGTCTGGATTACTACCTGAGCCACGTGCAATTTGGCATAGGGTCAAGATTAGAGTTAAATGCGTGGCTCAACAACTGGTGTGGGAGACGTGGGTTTGAATTCATGGGAAACTGGCACCAGTATTGGGGAAAGAGGGAGCTATTCCAATGGGATGGGCTCCATCTGAACCATGATGGGACCTGGATCTGAGGGAATTGCATAATTAGGGCTTTGGATAGGGCATTAATCTAAAGAGTAGGAGGGTGAGTTCAACAGATTGGAGAAGTATGGATAAAGTAAAAGAGAAAAGTGTGGATAAAGGTAAATTCAAGCATAGGATAAAAAGAGAAAAGTAAGAGCGGAATGAAGAAACGTCAAGTGAAAAGTGCCCAATTAGCCTACTAACTGGTACACACAAAGTACACTGCAGATGCTGTGGTCAAACAAGCTGGATGAATTCAGCAGGAAGGGCAACATCCGCTGAAATGTCCGAGACCCTTCGTTAGGACCAGTACGTCTTTTGACTGTGGGAGAAAACTGGTGCACCTGGAGAAAAACTCATATGTTCACAGAAAAAATGTACAAACACCTTACAGGCAAATGCGGGAACAGAACCCAGGTTGCTGGTTCTGTAAAGTGTTGTGCTAACCACAATACTACCATGCTGCCACATGAGATAAATAAATGAATCCGAATCTGACTGTACCTAGAGACTTGAAACCTGTGGGGATTATAAATAAATGAAGCCAATTTTGCTGCAGCTGCAGCTTTAACACTTCATTGTAGTGATGAGTGATGAATTTCTACACAAACTATCATTACCTTGTGCAAGCACAAATGAAAAAATTAAATAGACCAAAGAGCTGAACTGTGGCCCAGGGAGTAAAAGCACTAAATTATGTTGAAGTAATTAGTGACTTAAAATAATAATTCAGTAAACAGTACTTCAGTTACTCACCACTGAAACAGTATAGTCAATATTTTAAATACATAATGAAGCTATTAAAATAAATTGATCAGATTGGATCTGAATGTTTTTCAGGAAATACGGTGTAATGCTAGGGCAGGTTAAATCTTCATTCATATACTGACTTGTGATTTGGAATGATAAAAAATATCACAATGCACATTAATTCAATATTTATTTTAATCCACCTATAGAATTGAATTATTCAAACCATTTTAGTAGACCATAAGATATAGGAGCATAAGTGGCCATTCGACCCATTGAGTCTGCTCCACTCTTCAATCCTGGGCTGATCCAATTCTTCCAGTCACCCCCACTCCCCTGCCTTTTCCCCATACCCTTTGATGCCCTGGATAATCAAAAATCTATCTCTGCCTTAAATGCACCCAATGACTTGGCCTCCACAGCCATTCCTGGAAACAAATTCTACATATTTACCCCCTCTGACTAAAGTAATTTCTCCGCTCTCAGTTCTAAATGGACATACTTCAATCCTGAAGTCATGCTTTCATGTCCTAGAATCCCCTACCATGGGAAATAACTGCCATATCTAATCTGTTCAGGCCTTTGAACATTCAGGATGTTTGTTATGAGATCCCCCCTCATTCTCCTGAACTCCAGGGAATATAGCCCAAGAGCTGCCAGGCGTTCCTCATACTGTAACCCTTTCATTCCTAGAATCATTCTCGTGAATATTCTTTAAAACCTCTCCAATGTCAGTATATTATTTCTAAAATAAGGAGCCCAAAACCGCTCACAACACTCCAAGTGTGGTCGGACGAGTGCCTTATTATAGAGCCTCAACATCACATCCCTGCTCTTATATTCTATACCTCTAGAAATGAATGCTAACATTGCATTCGCCTTCTTCACCACCAACTCAACCTGGAGGTTAACCAAGTCCCTTTACTTCTCTGCATTTTGAATTCTCTCCCCATCTAAATAATAGTCTTCCCATTTATTTCTTCCACCGAAGTGCATGACCATACACTTTCCAACACTGTATTTTATTTGCCACTTCTTTGCCCATTCCCCAAACTATTTAAGTATCTTTGAAAGCTCTCTGTTTCCTCAACACTACCTGTTCTTCCAGCTTTGTATCATCGGCAAATTTAGCTACAAATCCATTAATCCCATAGTCCAAATCATTGACATATATCGTAAAAAGCAGCGTTTCCAACACCAACTCCTGTAGAATTCTACTGGTAACTGGCAGCCAGTCAGAATAGGATCCCTTTATTCCCACTCTGTTTTCTGCCGGTCAGGCAAAGCTCCGCCCATGCTAGAAATTCCCCTGTAATTCCATGGGATCTTATCTTGCTAAGCAGCCTCATGTGTGGCACCTTATCAAAGGCCTTCTGAAAATCCAAGTGCACCACATCTACTATATCTCCTTTGACTACCCTGCTTGTAATTTCCTTTAAAAATTGTTGCAGGTTAGTCAAGCAGGATTTTCCTTTCAGGAAACCATGCTGGTTTTGGCCTATCTTGTCATGTGCCTCCAGGTACTTCGTAATCTCATCCCTAACAATTGATTCCAACAACTTCCCCACCGCTGATGTGAGGGTAACTGGTCTAGTTTCCTTTCTGCTGCCTCCCACCCTTCTTAAATAGCAGAGTAACATTTGTAATTTTCCAGTCATCCAGTACAATGCCAGAACCTATCAATTCTTGAAAGATCTTTGTTAACACATCTGCAATCTCTCTAACTACTTCCTTCAGAACCTGAGGGTGCATTCCATCAACTCCAGGAGATTTATCCACCCTCAGACAATTAAGCTTCCTGAACACCTTCTCAGTCATAATTTTCACTGCACAAACTTCCCTGAACAGTCTTGAATGCCCGGTATACTGCAGATGTCTTCCACTGTGAAGACTGATTCAAAATATGCATTCAGTTTCTCTGCCATCTTTGCATCTCTCATTACAATATCTCCAGAATCATTTTCTATTGGTCCTATATCTACCCTCAACTTTCTTTTATCCTCTATATACTTAAAAAAGCTTTTATTATCTTCTTTGATATTAGTCACCAACTTCCTTTCATGATACATATTTTCCATCCTAATGACCTTCTTAGTTTCCTTCTGCAAGTTTTTAAAAGTTTCCCAATCCCCTATCTTCCCACTAGCTTTGGCTTCCTTGTATGCCCTCTCTTTCGATTTTACTTTGGCTCTAACTTCACTTGTCAGCCACGGTAGTGTCCTTCTTCCATTCAGAAATTTCCTCTTATTTGTAATATATCTGTCTTGCACTTCCCTCATTTTTTTGCAGAAACTCCAGCCATTGCTGCTCTGCTATCCTTCCTGCTAGTGTCTCTTTCAAGTCAACCTTGGCCAATTCCCCTCTTAATCAATTGTAATTTCCTTTAAAAAGAAACACCGACACATTGGAATTTGTTTCCCCTTCTCAAATTTCAAAGTGAACTCGATCATATTGTGATCACTGTTCCCTAAGGGTTCCTTAACCTTAAGCTCTCTTATCATCTCCAGCTCATTGCACAGCACCCAATCTAGCACAGCCGATCCCCTAGTGGGCTCAACAACAAGCTGTTCTGAAAAGCCATCCCTTAGATATTCTACAAATCTCTCTTTTGAGGTCCAGTACTGACCTGGTTTTCCCGATCCACTTTCATATTAAAATCCCAATGATTATCTTGACATTGCCCTTCTGACACACTTTTTCTGTCTCCTGCTGTAATGTGTAATCTACATCCTGGTTGCTGTTTGGATGCCTGTATACAACTGCTATGAGGGTCCCTTTAGCCTTGTCACTTCTTAACTCAAACTAGAGACTCTACTGCTTCTGATCTTATGTCATCCCTTTCTAGTCATCTAATATTATTTTTTTATACACAGGGCCACACCAGCCCCTCTGCCTACTAACCTATCTTTCCAGTACACCGTATATCCTTGGACGTTCAGCTCCCAATGGCAGCCATCGTTTAGCCAAGTTTCAGAGATGGCTACAATGTCACACTTGCCAATCTGTAGTTGAAGTTCAAGATCATCCATTTTATTTCTTATGCTGCACGCATTCAAATAACATTTCCAATCCAGTATTCATTTCTTTCTGTTTTAACTGCATCATGCCCCAATTGCCCTGTAACTCATCCCACTGGCTGTGATTATGCCTCATCTCCTGTCTGTCCTTTCTATCATCTCTGTTGTATGCTATCTTTTGATTTATTTATGTTTTCACTTGAGGTCAGTGAGGAAATAGTCAGGGGAGGCTTATGAGGCACTCCAGGGTTGTTTTGAGGTGACAGACTGGCAGGCACTCTGTGAGCCACATGGAGAGGACATTGATGGGCTCACAGAGTGCATCACTGGTTACATCAACTTCTGTGTGGACTGCAATGTTCCGCAAGAACTGTCCTTTGTTATTCAAATAACAAGCCATGGGTAACAAAGGACATTAAGGACATCCTGAACGCTAAAAGGACGGCATTTAGAGATGGAAATAGGGAGGAGCTGAGGACAATACAGAGGGACCTGAAAGCCAAGATCAGGGAGGCTAAAGACAGGTGTAGGAGGAAGCTTGAGTGGATATTCCAGCAGAACATGGGAGAGGTCTGGAGTGGTATGAGGACCATCACTGGGTTCCGGCAAACTAGCAACAGAGGAGCTGAAGGCAGTGTGGACAGGGCCAACAAACTTAACCTGTTCTTCAACAGATTTGACACTGTGGCCCCTGCCCATCCCCCACATGATTCATCTGTTGTCGTCCCCCAACCAACACATACTCCACTCTCCCCTCCTACCCCTCCTCACAGCCCCCCACCCTGCTCTCGTGACTACACCCCTCCCCCACCTGATACCACCGCAGTGGGCTTCACAGCTGAACAGGTGAGAAGACAGCTGAAACGTCTCCACCCATGTAAGGCTGCAGGCCCGGATGGTGTCAGCCACAGGGTGCTCAAAGCCTGTGTGCCCCAGCTATGTGGACTACTTCACCATGTCTTCAACCTGAGCCTGAGTCTCCAGAGGGTACCTGTGCTGCGGAAGACGTCCTGCCTCATTCCTGTACTGTACACGCCGCGCCCCAGTGGCTCCAATGACTACAGACCGGTGGCATTGACCTCCCACTTCATGAAGACCCTGGAGAGACTTGTTCTAGAGCAGCTCCAGCCTATGGTTAGGCCACACTTAGACCTCCTCCAGTTTGACTACCAGCCCCGACTAGGAGTTGAGGATGCCATTGTCTACCTGCTGAACTGTGTCTATGCCCACCTGGACAAGCCCGCGAGCACTGTGAGGGTCATGTTTTTTTACTTCTCCAGTGCGTTCAACACCATCCGCCCTGCTCTGCTGGGTGAGAAGCTGACAGTGATGCAGGTGGATGCTTCCCTGGTGTCATGGATTATTGATTACCTGACTGGCAGACCACAGTACGTGCGCTTGCAACACTGTGTCAGACAGAGTGGTCAGCAGCACTGGGGCTCCACAGGGGACTGTCCTGTCTCCCTTTCTCTTCACCATCTACACTTCGGACTTCAACTACTGCACAGGGTCTTGCCATCTTCAGAAGTTTTCTGATGACTCTGTCATAGTTGGATGCATCAGCAAGGGAGATGAGGTCGAGTACAGGGCTACAGTGGGAAACTTTGTCACATGGTGTGAGCAGAATCATCTGCAGCTTAATGTGAAAAAGACTAAGGAGCTGGTGGTGGACCTGAGGAGGGCCAATGCACCAGTGATCCCTGTTTCCATCCAAAGGGTCAGTGTGGACATGGTGGAGGATTACAAGTATCTGGGGATACAAATTGACAATAAACTGCACAGTTCAAAGAACACTGAGGCTGTCTACAAGAAGGATCAGAGCCGTCTCTATTTCCTAAGGAGAATGAGGTCCTTTAACATCTCCCGGATGATGCTGAGGATGTTCTACAAGTCTGTGGTGGCCAGTGCTATCATGTTTGCTGTTGTGTGCTGGGGCAGCAGGCTGAGGGTAGCAGACACCAACAGAATCAACAAACTCATTCATAAGGCCAGTGATGTTGTAGGTGGTGTCTGAAAAGAGGACGCTGTCCAAGTTGCATGCAATCTTGGACAATGACTCCCATCCACTCCAAAATGTACTGGTTAGGCACAGGAGTACATTCATCCAGAGACTCAGTCCACCGAGATGTAACACTGAGCGTCATAGAAAGTCATTCCTGCCTGAGACCATCAAACTTTACAACTCCTCCCTTGGAGTGTCAGGCACTCTGAGCCAATAGACTGCTCCTGGACTTACTTCCACCTGGCATAATTTACTTATCATTTAATTATTTTTGGTTTTATTTTGCTATATTTCTACTCTATTATTGGTTGGTGCAACTGTAATGAAATCCAATTTCCCTCGGAATCAATAAAGTATGCCTGTCTGTCCGGTTCCCATCCCCCTGCCAAATTAGTTTAAACCCTCCCGAACAGCTCTATTAAACCTGCCTGTTAGGATATTGGACCCCTTTGGGTTCAGGTGTAACCTGTCCATTTTGTAATGGTTGTAACCACTCCCCACCCCCCAGAAGAGGCCACAATGACCCAGGATCCCAAAGCCCTGCCCCCGACACAGGTCTCTCAGCCACGCATTAACACGCCCGATCATGCTATTCTTCCACTTGTCAGTACATAGCACAGGGCAGCAATCTTGAGATTACTACCCTGGAGGTCCTGCTTTTCAGCTTCCTACCCAACTCCCTGCATTCTCTCTTCAGGACCTCCTCCCTTTTTCAACGTGTACCAAGACTTCTGGCTGTTCATCCTCTCCCTTCAAAAAACTCTGTACATTATAAATTTTAGGTTTATTAAATTTGCCATTAGAAAACCTAATTCAAATGGATAAACACAAATTGTACTAACCAGCAATAAACTAAAACAATTTAGGAAACAACCATAGTTGATTTTATTATTTAAGAGAATTATACAGTAAGCTGTTTGACTGTCAACCTTACCAAAAAACATTGGAATGTCGAGTTTGTCTTCTCGATCAACTTTTCTTTTAATCATGACAATATAGACGGCATATAGCACTGCTCCTGTTAATGACCACAATGAACCTGCAATAAAATAAGATGTACCGGTAAATATTATACAGAATTACAGACAGAATTTGGATTTTAAACAGAAACTCTTCATTCTAGGCATGTTTACTCTGTACATAATTTTGTTTGGTATTCTCATGCCAGAGACCACGTTCCTACCAACTCTTAGTGTGATAATATATTCCTATCCTCTAACTTTTTTTCTGGCCAATTGAATTTTAGATCATTGTTGACACTGAGGGCTTGTGATAACTGACAATCTGAATCAGTCAGAATTGAGGATGGATTGGGTGCAGTGGGGTTGGCGGGAGTGAAATTCAGGTTTTAAGATTAGTTTGAAGGGGGTTGGTGATAATTAAGATTCTTCACATTTTATTTTTAAATCATCATTCACTCATTTCTCAAACTCCCCGAACTTCAAACCCACTACTAGCACGGGAATCCTCAAAATCACACACCATTTGTTTAGAGCAGTGCTTCGCAACCTGGGGTTCACAGACCCCTTTTTCAATGGCATTGGTCCACGGCATGGAGAAGGTTGGGAACCCCTGGTTTAGAGTCTTTACTTTTCAATGGGAAATATCGTTGTTGAGAATTTTATCTTCTACCTGCCTTCATACTCTTGCAGTTGCCTTTATTTCCAATTAAAACATGAGTTTCATTTTTTTCTTTTATACTTTTGTATCCAATTTAAAAATGTTATTAAAATGACTCTTGCCTGAGGAAAACTTACCATAAAATTACTAATTAATCCTACCTCACTGTACATAACCAAATCTAATACAGCTTGTTCCAGGTTTACTATTTTGACATATTCTGAATATGCTCCATGAACTTGAGCTCAAGGCTGGTTTAATCAATTTAATTGGTAAAAAGCATAAAATTAAGTTAAAAGATTGAAGTCCCTTTTGTGCAAGCTCCCATTATTTCTTCATTTGTACTCTGTCCTATAGTGTAGCTGTTGACAGGATATCGATTGACACTCTTGTGCTCTTTTTCTTTGCTGTTTTCATCTCCACCCAATTTGATTCTCACTATTGATCTTCTGAGGAAATATGATTTCTCACTTCTGTACTAATCTAACTCACCATTAACATCCTTTTTCCTTCAGGTTATTCCTCAAAAATAGCGTAGAATATTCAGTCACATTTCAAATACCCTCTTTAACAGCAATCAGATCACCTCCATTTATTTCTTAAATATGAATCCTAAGTACAAATACTTAATGAACTTTAAGTGACATATACAAAACACAAGCATATGAAACCATGCAATATTATTCTTTAAATAAGTCAGCACAGCTGCTATATATCCAATTGAATGGCTGTTTTTGCCCTGCATTAACAGTTTGTTAATACTGTAAAGCTGGAAATGTTGAGCAATCACTACGTAGGTTTGGATTCAGCTAACAGTAGCCTACATGAAGACATAAACAACATCCATCTTTGGGCTGAGAAAACTACTTGGTCAAATTTCTGGCTTAAGTTGGGTAAGGAACACCCGGCTTTACTGGGAGGTCCAACTGCTTCTCTGCTATTTCAATAGATTATGAATACCAAGGACCACACTATCAAAATGACCGGGTCACCACTGACTAAGATCTAGCATCAACTGCCTTATCAAAAAGATGGCAGAGGCAAGGGGCTCTGTGACAAATAATTCATAGTTAACTCCTAAGTCTTTATTCTTAAGTCAAGTTCTAGTCAGGTTAATGAAGCACTCACAATGTGCCTGGATCCAACCATGCTCAGTAAACTAGGCAAGTGCACTTCATCCCTCTGGTAAACACTGCTTCTTCCAGACTCTATAATGTTTCTACCATTACTAGTACACCACATGAAATCTTGAATACAATGCTGCATAAACATTCTGTTAATGTTTGCCAAGTCCTATCATTTCTACTTCCGAAAAGGAGAGAGCAGCGCAATTATTACCACAGAGATTTCCTATAAGCCAAATTAGATCTTGAATGGGTAAACATTAATTATCTTACTGAGTTAAGATCTGGAAGCCTCTAATAAAAACTGTTCTATCAGTACATCAACTGAAAGAGAAATTCTTCACCTCTGTCAAAGCAGATAGGAAACAGTAGAAATGAATACTGCCTTGTATTTTGAGAATGAGCTTTTTGTTTAATAAAAACTGAATTCTGTAAGTGAATAATGCATCATTTTATGTGGGATTATTACTCAATATCTAAGTGCTATGCATCAGAGGTTCAAGAATAATTTATATTTATACAGCACCCTTAGGGAGCAAAACTGTCGCAAGCTATTTCACAGGAGCAATATTGAACAAAAATTTCCAACTGTGGAAGCCAGGAAAGTTGGCCAAAAGCATCAGACCAGCAAATTTTATTAAGAGTCTAAAAGGGGCTTAACAAAGAAGTTTTGACTGGTGTTAGAAAACAAGTCAGAATCAGGCCTATTATAACTGACTTAAATGATGTAAAATTTGTTCTCTTTGGCAGCAGTGTAGTGAAAAGACAAGTTTTAAAATGTTTAAAAATGATATAAGACCATAACAATAGAAGTAGGCCATTCAGCCCATTGAGTCTGCTCCGCTGATTGGCTGATCCAATTCTTCCAGTCATCCCCACTCCCGTCTTCTCCCCATACCCTTTGATGCACTGGCTAATCAAGAACCTATCTATCTCTGTCTTAAATGCACACAATGACTTGGCCTCCACAGCTGCTCGTTGCAACAAATTCCACAGACTTGCCACCCTCTGACTAAAGTAATTTCTCCACATCTCTGTTCTATGTGGACATCCTTCAATCGTGAAGTCACGCCCTCTTCTCCTGGACTCCCCTACCACGGGAAATAACTTGGCCATATCTAATCTGTACAGGTCTTTTAACATTCAGTATGTTTCTATGAAATCCCCACTCATTCTCCTGAACTCCAGGGAATACAGCCCAAGAGCGGCCAGACATTTCTCATACGGTAACCCTTTCATTCCTGGAATCATTCTTGTGACTCTTCTCTGAACTCTCTCCAATGTCAGTATATCCTTTCTAAAATAAGGAGCCCAAAGCTACACACAATACTTCAAGTGTGGTCTCACGAGCACCTTATAGAGCCTCAACATCACATCCCTGCTCTTATGTTCTATACCTCTTGAAATGAATGCCAACATTGCATTTACCTTCTTCACCACCAACTCAACCTGTAGGTTAACCTTTAGGGTCTCCTGCACAAGGACGCCCATGTCCCTTTGCGTCTCTGCATTTTGAATTCTCTCCCTATCCAGATAATAGTCTGCCCGTTTATTTCTTCCACCAAAGTGCATGACCATACGCTTTCAAACATTGAATTTCTTTTGCCATTTCTTTGCCTATTCCCCAAACTATCTAAGTCTCTCTGCAGGCTCTCTGTTTCCACAACACTGCCCGCTCTTCCACCTAGCTTTGTATCATCGGTAAATTTAGCCATAAATCCATTAATCCTACAGTCCAAGTCATTGACGTACCTCATAAAAAGCAGCATGTTCCTAAACCAGGAGCCAATACAAGTCAGCTAGTATGAAACTTGGTATGAGACAGCACATAGATATCAGAGGCTTGATTAACATCAAGTTTATGGAGAGCAGAGCGAGGGCAGTGGCCAGAAATATTTAGAATAGGGGATCCCAACCTCTTTTTATGCCATGGACCCACACCATTAAACAAGGGGTCTTTGGACCCCAGGTTGGGAACCCCTGGTTTAGAATAGTCAAGTTTATAGGTAAAAAGCATAAATGACAATGTCAGCAGCAGCTGAGTCTAAGCAGGGAAGAATCAGACAATGCTTTGAAAGGGGAAATAGGCAGATATAGCAAAGGCTGACAGAAGTGCTCACCTGAGCTGAAATATCTTAAAAAGATGGTAAACTTCAGATGTTTGCAAGAATCAGAAGGTTGCATAGGAGCAGAATTATTGTCTGGGGAGTAGAGGTGATAGGTGTTGGAAAAAATAGCATTAGCCTTCCTTGTACAAGTTGGAAGAAACTTCTGTGTACTTGTTACCAAATGTCAGTCAAGTGTAACATTTTAGGCACAGTGACATATCCAAAATAGGGAAGTGGTAAGGTGGAGAAAGGTGTCATTACACCATGAGAAAAAGCATGTTGTTAATGAGTGATAAAATTCATTGAATGTGGTGTCACAGATTGATAGGGTTGTAAAGGATGCTTCTGGCACATTGGCCTTCTTAAACCCGAGTATTGAGTAGTTTTGTTGAAGTTGTAGTGTCGTGTGCAGTTTTGGCCACCTAGCTACAGTAAAGATGTAAATAAGGTTGAAAGAGTGCAGGGAAAATTTATAAAGATTTTATAAAGGGTCTGGAAGGCCTAAGTTTTAAGGAAAGATCAAATAGGTTAGGACTTGATTCCTTAGAATGTAGCAAATTGAGAAGAGATTGGATATACAAAATTATGAGAGGTATAGATAGGGTGAAAGCAAGCAGGATTTTTCCACTGAGATCACAACTAGAGATCAAGGGTTTATAGACAATAGACAGTAGGTGCAGGAGTAGGCCATTCGGCCCTTCTAGCCAGCACCGCCATTCACTGTGATCATGGCTGATCATACACAATCAGTACCCCGTTCCTGCCCTCTCCCCATATCCCTTGACCCCACTATCTATAAGAGCTCTATCTAACTCTCTCTTGAATGCATCCAGAGACTTGGCCTCCACTGCCTTCTGGAGCAGAGCATTCCACATATTCACCACTCTCTGGGTGGAAAAGGTTTTCCGCATCTCTGTTCTAAATGGACTACCCCTTATTCTTAAACTGTGGCCTCTAGTTCTGGACTCACCCATCAGCGGGAACATGCTTCCTGCCTCCAGTGTGTCCAATCCCTTAATAATCTTATATGTTTCAATCAGATCCCCTCTCATCCTTCTAAATTCCAGTCTATACAAGCCCAGTCGCTCCAATCTTTCAACATATGACAGTCTCACCATTCCAGCAATTAACCTTGTGAACCTATGCTGCACTCCCTCAATAGCAAGTGTGTCCTTCCTCAAATTTGGAGACCAAAACTGCACACAATACTCCAGGTGGGGTCTCACCAGGGCCCTGTACAGCTGCAGAAGGACCTCTTTACTCCTATACTCAATTCCTCTTGTTATAAAGCCAGCATGCCATTAGCTTTCTTCACTGCCTGCTGTACAGGGAAAGCAGTGAATTGCTTTCATTGACTGATGTACAAGAACACCTAGATCTCATTGTACTTCCCCTTTTCCTAACTTGACTCCATTTATAGTAATCTGCTTTCCTGTTCTTGCCACCAAAGTGGATAACCTCACATTTATCCATATTAAACTGCATCTGCCACACATTTGCCCACTCACCCAACCTGTCCATGTCACCCTGCATTCTCATAACATCCTCCTGACATTTTATACTGCCACCCAACTTTGTGTCATCAGCAGATTTGCTAATCCCTTCATCTAAATTATTAATGTATATTGTAAACAGCTGCGGTCCCAGCACTGAACCTTGTAGTACCCCACTGGTCACAGCCTGTCATTCCGAAAGGGACCCATTAATCACTACTCTTTGTTTCCTGTCAGCCAGCCAATTTTCAATCCATGACAGTACTCTGCCCCCAATACCATGTGCCCTAATTTTGCCCACTAATCTCCTATGTGGGACTTTATCAAAAGCTTTCTGCAAGTCCAGATACTCTACATCCACAGGCTCTCCCTTGTCCATTTTCATAGTTACATCCTCAAAAAATTCCAGAAGATTAGTCAAGCATGATTTTCCCTTCATAAATCCATGCTGACTCAGACTGATCCTTCTACTGCTATCCAAATGTGTAGTAATTTTAGGCTGAAAGGTGAAAAGTTTAAGGAGAACTTAAGGGGAAACCTCTTCATTCAGAGGGTTGTGAGAGTGTGGAATGAGTTGCCAACACAGATGGTGTATGCGAGTTTGATTTCAACGTTTAAGAGAAATTTGGATAGGTACGTGGATGATAAGGACATGGAAGGCTACAGTGCTGGTGCAGGCCGAAGGGAGTAGGCAGTTTAAATGGTTTCAGCACAGACTAGGTGGCCCAGAGGCCTGTTTCTGTGCTGTACTTTTCTGTGACTGACTCTAAATGTGTGCAGCAGTGTGGTGGCAATGCACAAGAATAAATCCTAGATGGGGGACCAACGGCAATGGTTCTGGAGACTAAAACTATAGATCAGAACCGTTAACTGACAAATTATCATTAGACATGCCCAAAGTTAGGTTGTAAAATCTTTTTTAGAACTTTGTACCAAACCTGAAATGAAACTACTTAACCTTAGAAATGACAAACCATTAAGTGTTCTGACTTAAACAAATGTTAAATTACATTTATGGGTAGATGAGTAATTTTACAAATTGACACAAGAAGAGATATTGTAAATTGAACAACCAAATTCTATTATATACAGTACAATTTAATTATACATTTAAGACTATATTGTTACAGCTAATAACAAAACTAAACAAAACTAAACAAATCTAAAACATCAAGGTTGAAAGAACAAATAAAAAATGTCTATGCACAACAGTTTCTATTTTCCATTATTTAAAACAAACAGTACACTGGCTTTTTCATCTGTAGAATCATAATTCATTAACACCATAATCCAAAGACAGACAGAACCCTTCGATTGAACAGTATGTAGTGTTTGTGATTAAGCAGTCTGTAAAAGATCTAGAAAAGATGGTTAGAAAGTACAGTAAGAGAGCAAAGTTAAAGATTAAAAAATCTCATTATCCTTGTATTTGACAGGACTTTTGTCATTTTAATGACTGAATGCGTTTCAGATTTTGCATATTTTTAGACAAAAATTCTGCCAGCTCCTGACGATGCCTTCAGCAAATGTACTTTTCCGAGAAAAGAAACAGATGGATAAATCTGGTCATTTCTAGAGTCATAGAGTTTTACTTCAGGAAAATAGTCCGTTTGGCACAACTTGACTATACACACCCAACATTTATAATTGACTTCAGAGCAGTACAATTCTATTTTCATACCTCTTCCTTGTTTTAGTTAACTTGTTTATAACTTATTTCCTTGTACATGTTTTTATTCTTAATGACTCATTGTACCAATCCACCATTCCACCTGCCTTCTTCTTCAGATAATTAAAAAAATTTTTTAAAAAATCTTAATAATCAGTGGAAGGAAAATTAGTAGCAGGACAATTAGTAACAAACAACTGACTCTTCTAAATTATGTATAATAGTTTTGATGAAATAGTAATAAAATATAGCAGGTAAATAATATTCATTATTTGAACAGCATTTCTACACAATAGCCTGAGATCACGTTCCTGTATAGAAAAAGATAACGACCACAAGAATCCGGTAATGGCACAATAAATTACAGCTTCAAAGTAAGAAATGGACACTTACGCAGATTTATGGTGCCACAGAGAGATAAGGTTGTAAAGAAAGCTTTTGACAAATTGTCTTTCATAAATCAAAGTTTCGAGTACAGGAGCTGGGATGTTACGTTAAATTTGTTTAAGACATTAGTGAGGCCTAATTTGGAGTACTGTGTGTAGTTTAGGTCACCTACCTTTAGGAACTGTATCAATAAGATTAAGAGTACAGAGAAAATTTGCAAGGATGTTGCCAGGACTTGAGGTCCTGAGTTAAAGGGAAAGGTTTAACAGGTTAGGACTTTATTCCCTGGAGTGTTGGAGATTTGACAGAAGTACACAAAGTTATGAGGGGTATAGATAGGGCAAATTCAAGCAGGTTTTTTCCTCTGAGGTTCAGTGAGACTAGAATTAGAGGTCATGGTTTAAGGTGAATACGAGGAGGAACTTCTTCATTCAGAGGGTGTTATGAGTATGGAGCAAGACTCCAGGGCAAGTGGTGGATGCAGATTCAATTTCAGCATTTAAGAGAAGTTTGGACATGTACATGAATGTGTTGGGCAGGGGGCAGCTATTATCCAGATGCAGATCAATGGGACTAGGGAATAAAAGTTGGCACGGACTAGAATGGCCAAAGAGCCTGGTTCTGTGCTGTAGTGCTCTATCATTGTATGACTCTGTGTGTCTTATTGTTGTACTTTCACCTTATATAATCTGTCCTCCAGCATTAGAAGTAGGTATGAATAGGTCAGTTGATCTGACCAATTTAAAAGGTTGGATATTCTCTGATCCGCATTAGCAGGCGCCATACAGAGTCAGCAAGTCCTAAAGCACATCCTATGTTGCATTAGTACAGATGATCAGGAACACCAAATAATATTTAGGCAGAACAGGAAACAGGTCTGAAGAACTCTGGACTTGTGTATCTTTTGAGTCATGGAGAAACTCCATATTTTATTAATCTTTTGCCTTGAGATAATGATAGTGTTTAACTGATCCTGCAAACTTACCTAGGGATGCAATACACTCTCCTAGGATGGTTGAAGTTATATCCCACCTTGCTGTCATGTGGGCATTAAGGAAAGAAGAACCATGTTGTTAGAAATGTGACAAATACTATTGCAAGGTGGTATTATTATGGACCAACATCTTGAGGAGGCAGCTCCTCCATGCAAAGTATTGCTAAAGTTAAGTGAAATCACCTAATTCTGTATATCCAGGTCATTACCACACTGAATTTATTGATCAGTGCTTTTACAAGCACACTACAAACATAAAATATTCAAGCTTTAGGCATTCTGTTGAAACGCAGACTGCAGCTTCAAATAACCTGAGTCAACAAGGCTAAATATTATTCAGTATCAACCTACATTCATAAAAAAGGGCAAAAAAACAGAAACAACATGTAAAAAAGGAGGATTCGCTGAAGCATCTACTGCAGAAATTAAGTTTCATAGCTGATTACAATCAAGTAGTTACAGGCTTAATTTATAGTTGGTCTAATCATATTTTGGCATATTCATGATTAAATCATACAATTAGTGCCAATCATTTCTTGATTAGCAAGAGAACAGTTCTGATGCACTAGCATACAAATTCAGTAATACTGTATCTAGGTGAGCTATCTTAACCTTGAAAATTTAAAACATTAGTTTCTACTATATCACTGAGCGTTCCAAGCAGTGCAGAAATGTACAAGTGATTTGGAAATTTATGATGCTAAGTATATCATAAGTTGAAACTACTGGTAGTCATTGCACACCAAAAAGATATTGCAATTGTGAATTAAGATTGCAAAGAACAATGATGTAGCCATGATGTGATTAATAATTTCAAAAAGATGCCATCTTGGAAGTGCAAATATACTTTGTGCCATTAAACACAAAAAAGACAGAAAATCTGATGACAAGCATGATCTTAAAACCGGGAAGCAGCAAGCATGAGTGGGACACTGTATGACCAAAAAGGACAGCGATAGGCATGAACAGGGCACTGCACGTCTGAAAGGTCTGGGTTAGGCATGAATGGGACCCTGCACGTCTGAAAGGTCTGGGTTAGGCATGAATGGGACCCTGCACGTCTGAAAGGTCTGGGTTAGGCATGAATGGGACCCTGCACGTCTGAAAGGTCTGGGTTAGGCATGAATGGGACCCTGCACGTCTGAAAGGACTGAGCTAGGCACGAATGGGACCCAGCACGTCTGAAAGGTCTGGGCTAGACACGAATGGGACCCTGCACGTCTGAAAGGTCTGGGTTAGGCACGAATGGGACCCTGCACGTCTGAAAGGTCTGGGTTAGGCACGAATGGGACCCTGCACGTCTGAAACGACTGCGTTAGGCATGAATGGGACCCTGCGCGTCTGAAAGGTCTGGGTTAGGCATGAATGGGACCCTGCACGTCTGAAAGGACTGAGCTAGGCACGAATGGGACCCAGCACGTCTGAAAGGTCTGGGCTAGACACGAATGGGACCCTGCACGTCTGAAAGGTCTGGGTTAGGCACGAATGGGACCCTGCACGTCTGAAAGGTCTGGGTTAGGCACGAATGGGACCCTGCACGTCTGAAACGACTGAGTTAGGCATGAATGGGACCCTGCGCGTCTGAAAGGTCTGGGTTAGGCATGAATGGGACCCTGCACGTCTGAAAGGACTGAGCTAGGCACGAATGGGACCCAGCACGTCTGAAAGGTCTGGGCTAGACACGAATGGGACCCTGCATGTCTGAAAGGTCTGGGTTAGGCACGAATGGGACCCTGCACGTCTGAAAGGTCTGGGTTAGGCACGAATGGGACCCTGCACGTCTGAAACGACTGAGTTAGGCATGAATGGGACCCTGCGCGTCTGAAAGGTCTGGGTTAGCCATGAATCCTATGGCCATAGTGAATACAATATTCTGCCACCGCCATTTCCCTGGGTAACCCTAATAGTATACACCGATGCTCATTGATTTGGGTTTCGACTGTGAGTCCCACTTGGCTGACATGCACAGGGAGTCCTGGCAGCATTAGCTGACCTGAGACCCAGATCCCCTTTGATTTGCATAAGCTGTGATTTGAGCTTCCTTATGGGTTTGTGAATGGTATTAATCCGGTGATCATTTAGGATCCTTGCAGAAACCATGGTAATATCGGGAAGACAGGTTCCTCCTCATTGTTAGATTTCCTGGATTTTCCATTTGGGTGACCCAGAAAAATTGCTGGCAGCATAACATTACATTCGCAATGCCCATAGGATTGACTTCTTTGGCACAAGACTACTGTGCTGCATCAATGGCTTTTGGGAAGCCACTGAAATAAAACCAGAGGAAAAGAATTTTAACAAAGTCAAAGGTCTCGCTCTAAGTAAGAACTGGACTTCGATTGTAAACAAAGTGGGAGAGCAGAAACCTGAGTGGATGAAGACTACCCAATCAGGAAGGATGGACTACAGGAATATAAATACTATCGGATTAGACATGACTAGACATGATTCCTAATAAAGATGGCAGAGTTTATCATCAAAATGTTGGTAATAATTGTACCCGGCTGGAAGCCTGAGAAGAGTTTATCCAAAACAGAAGGGTTAGACGTGAATGGGACACTGCATGACAGAAAAGATTACACAGAATGTTTGGAGTTACATTTCAATGAGCTGACAAGCAATTTCGTTTTTAGTGGCTGCCAGTTACCACAGGGTTCAATTATCTCTCACATTCTAATCCTGTCTGCCCATATACAATTGTATGAGATGTGTAATTAGTCACCACCATTACGTGTTCTGTTGTATGACGTGGGTGTTCATGGTCTTCCATCCATCCCTAACCTGTGATGGATCACTACTTCCGGGGACAACACCTGTGCCCACAATGCTGCTCCCATTCCTTTCTTTATCCGTGACCACGATTATTCTTGGCAACTTTATTCTGCAGAAGTGATCTGCGATTGCCTTCTTCCGAGCAGTGTCTTTACAAGATGGGTGATCCCAGCCATCAATACTCTTCAGAGATTGTCTGCCTTGGCATCAGTAGTCACATAACCAGGTCTTGTGATATGCACCAGCTGCTCATACGACCATCCATCACCTGCTCCCACAGCTTCCCGTCACTCTGACTGGGGGGTTAAGCAGGTGCTACACCTTACCCAATGGTGACCTACAGGCTAACAGAGGGAAAGAGCTCCTTACACTCCTATGGTAGAGATGTATCTCCAAACTGCCACTCATAAAATTAATAATTAATATAAACATAGTTCAATCACATTAATTTGTAAATAGATAAAACTTGGAAGTATTATCTAACAAGTCTAACACTTTCAGTAACTGACATTAGCTGTGGCAAAAACACTTTCACCAGCTGTTTGGAGCAAAATAATTCTGAGAACAAATCAGATAATTTCAATATTCTCCATCAGTGTTCAAATAAGTCCTGATTAGATAACTCACAAGTTTCAAAATGATGTACACAAAGTATTTTTATAGCTCATAGAATGCAGCTTGTTTAATTAACTTAATTGCAGTTTTGTATGTCTGATTTGATTATAACAGCTTTGGCTTGATTATTTTACCATCAGTGCAAGTTGATTATTTGCAAAAGATTGAGAGGTGAGAGTTCTTTTCTACACACAAGTAAAAATGAAAATGGCGGCATACTCAACACAACAAATCAAAGTGTAGGAGATAGCTTAACTAATTTTAGTTATACTGTTAAAGAATCAAAACAAATCAAGAAAACTCTCTAAACAAAGTGGATTTTATAGCAAGATGCAAGAATAAAATTTATGGTGGAGTAAGCACCTCTTTTGTAGTGAACGATGAGAAAATATAGATTAGAGGGATGGCAAAAACAAATAGACAATAGATGAGTGTTGCAAGTGATTTAAATACCCAGTTTTACGCTTAGAACAGTAAAATGATTGGTGTTTCTTGTTCATTGACTTATTTTGGCTTTGAAGACTCAGCACAGCTTTAGCAGAAAAGATCTTAACGCTTTGGAAGGGGTCCCAAACTAACAGTATGTTAACTAGGACATGTCCTCTTCTCATTGCTACCATCAGATTTCTGAATGGACATTTAACCCATGAACACTATCTCAATACTTTACATATACAGTATATACTTACTGTAATGTATAGTTTTTATTATGTATTGCAATGCACTGCAGCTGTATAACAGCATATTTCTGCTATGATTCTGATTCTATAGGAAGAACTAAGACATTTAGGATGGGAGATCATTAAATAGTCAAGGTGAGAAATGTAATCAAAGTGACTAGCAGAATGCTGACTTTTTCTAAGGATTTTTAAAAATAATTAATTTTAATATTTTTAAACTACCAAAGAAAAAAGCTGATGGATGATAATGGATAATTAGGAAAAAACCCATATTCGCTTAAGAAGGGAAGATAGAAATATACTTAAAAGTCTGTGCACTGTTAAACTTTATAAATTGGAAAAGTAATTTAGGAAAGGTCCCCAGATATCATAAAAAGATTGTTCCGAATTTAGACTGAGCAGTGGATCTTCTCTAAATTTAAATAAGACATACTATCACATAGCCATTGTAGATGTGTAGGAGGGGTAGACTCCTTCCATTTAAGCAAGATTGCTCTCCTTGCTAAAAGAGAGGTAAAAACTAAAACCTGTAGGTTAGGAGTATTTAAAGTTATGTCTTCATTTGCAATAATACCAAACAAGGCAGTAAGGGGATTTGGGTCAAATTGGACCCTAAAAAGTTGTGAGAAGGTATGGAATACATCCTGCCAAAACTTTTCAATTTTAGGGCAAAACCAAAACATATGAATTAAAGAGGCATCAGCAGAGTTGTATAAGTGGAGAAACGCTCGAAACGAAGGATTAGTATACGAATGTAGAAAAACTTTGCTGGAGTCATGTGAAGTTCTAGGTAGTCTACATCCAGAGCACTTGAGAAAATCTGACTGTCATACATCTGAGGCCCCCATCCAGAGCACCTTGAGCAAACTTGAGCCCCATACATTGTGGAAGGGTATTATTTTCTGGAAGTTACTTCAATATTGATTCATCAAAAGGAAATTTGGTTTTTATGTAATAAATTATGACTGCTTAAACAAGCTAGAATTTATCTCATGGAAATTTAAAAATCAAGGTAATACACTTTATTATCAAGTATTAATGACTGCCAATGGGCAATTGGAGGCAAACTACTTCTGTTGGAAGGAAAGTCTAGGACAGGGGTGGGCAAACTTTTTGACTTGTGGGCCACAAAGGGTTCTAAAATTTGACGGGGGGCCAGACCAGGAGCAGATGGACGCAGTGTTTTGGTAATACACCTCATAAGAGAAAATAAAATATCATGGGATATGTAGAAAACATGTGCTTTAATTTCAATTGAAAATGAACAAATGCATTACAACAAAATATCTGTCTTTGAAGTCCCATGGTATTTAGCTATTTATTGAAATGACTTTTAAAACACTGAAAATTAAATGAATAAAATACAGCTTTTTTAATAGTAGCAGTTATTATTTTAAAGCACTGAAAATTCTGTTATCCTTCAAGATATTATCATCATCACTCTCCTCCTGACTGTCTTTATTTCAAAAACGGTAGGAGATGCAGGTCTACTTGTCCTGCTCCTTCTTATTCAATTGTCCACTGTGCCAAAACTCAACAACGACCAGCACAAAGACAGAACAGTGACAACGCGCCAGTATGCGGAGCGCGTTATTTGATCTGGAGCGCATTTTTTATTTTGAGAACGTACGTGCACCTGCACACTACTCATGTCCATCACTTAACAGAAATGACATGTAACATGTAAGGCCTATTGAAAAAAATATTTTCAAATGCATTTTTTACATAACACAACGAAGAAACTTATTTTTAATTTCAGTGGGAACAGTGTTGTTGGTCTCCCTTTTTAGCCAGCGCATCAAAGTCTGGATTTAGTTTTGTTGTGGCGATTCTCAGGATGGATCTGAGGTGTTGGTCAGTTAACTTGGATCTGTGGCTGGCTTTGTTGATGTTCATGACGCTGAACGCCTGTACACACAAATAGGTCAAGCCGAACAAAGAGTAAAGCGCAAATGTGGAGTAATATGCTGCACCTCAACAAAGGTCAATATATATATATAAAGTGCGTCATCTATTGGGAAAACGCCAGAACTGCGGGGAAAAAACGTTAACAAGGTTTATTAATATAATTTCATCAAGTTCTGCGAGCCGGATTAAAAAGCTTAATGGGCTGCATATGGCCCGCGGGCCGTAGTTTGCCCATGCCTGGTCTAGGATCAAGAGGTAAGGGCTAATAACTGCTCCTAACCCAATCAGAAATAAAGACAGGAATCAATCCCATGCACAATGGAAAACAGAAATTTTGATCACTGATCTGGAAATTTATGCCTGGTCAATTGTTAATTTAAAAACTGAAGTGACTCATTAAAAAAATCTATTAGTAAGTTAAGTACAGAAGCCGGCATATGGAGCGAGATCAAAGATTAGCCATGATCTCAATGAAAATACTTGAGGGACTTAATAGTCTTCCTGCTCTAGTTGTCAGCTTAGAGCAAATGTGTAGTCGCTAAGTTCTAAGTGAGACCTCCAATTGTTCTGGCTTTGAATATTGGTGAAGATATTATTCAAAAGATTATGGTTATGTTGACAGAAATACAAGTTAGTTTCCACACTTCATCTTTCCAATTGGGTTTTCACCAAAGATCTACTGCTAATGACTCATACGAATATTATTATGTGAGGTCAATAAGACACATTCAAGGTGCAGTGAGTAACCAAGGGAACTTTCATTCAATTTACATTTGTTTTCATTAATTTGCAATTTATGTCACTGTTGTTCAAGACATAGAACCAAAAATTCATTTTCAACTGAACGATTTGCCTGACATTTGCCTGACAGTGTTTCAGCTGTTTCAACATTTCCACAATTCCAAGACAAACTTGCAGAACTTGACAACCTACAAAATCAGATGCCCTCACTCCTACATTTGTTAAATCTTGAAAAACCATCCACCAAGAGTAGAAACTTGTAAACAGAATTGAAATGGAATTGAAATAGCTTATAGATCATAGAGCTCAGGATTAGTTAGTTTTCATGTTAATCTCATTTTCCCTGTATAATCATGAAAATAGTCCACTGTAACAGCATTTCAGGTGGTAGATTAATGTTTAACATTAGTAAATTAGATAGAAAGTCTTACTCTAGTTTCCCCTCTGTTACCTTTAAGATTCTGGTTATAGATATAGATGGCCTAAGTGACAGCACATTTAAACAAGTATATGTTAATGAAAAGTTCTCTCATGGCCTGCTTACCCTGCACTGCTTGCTTCTGCATCCTACCCAAGATCCACAAGCTGGATGTCCAGGTAGGTCTATTGTCTCTGCCTGCTCCTGCCCTACTGAACTCGTGTCTTCATATCTCAATTCCATTCCATCCCCTTGGCTTAGTCCAGGCATGGGCAAACTACGGCCCAGGGGCCATATGCGGCCCGTTAAGCTTTTTAATCCGGCCTGCAGAACTTGATGAAATTATATTAATAAACCTTGTTAACGTTTTTTTCCCCGCAATTCTGGCATTTTCCCAATAGATGACGCACTCTATAAATATTTGTGGCGACCCATTTCCTGGCACATCCGAACCGGCTCACAATTAGCCAGCGTTCCGGCTAAGGGCGATAGCCTGCGGGGATTTGCGAGCACAGAGCTTTGGAACCTCTGCGCCACGGGGGGGCAGGTTGAGGGAGGCTTAAAAGTGAGGCTGCGAATTTCGAATAAAGTTTTTTTCTTCAACTGCAGTTACCGACTCCATGTCGTAATTTTAGCGCTGCATGTAGCACACCGCTACACATTGACCTTTGTTGAGGTGCAGCGTATTACTCCACATTTGCGCTTTACTCTTTGTTCGGCTCGACCTATTTGTGTGAACAGGCGTTCAGCGTCATGAACATCAACAAAGCCAGCCACTGGTCCAAGTTAACTGACCAACACCTCAGATCCATCCTGAGAATCGCCACAACAAAACTAAATCCAGACTTTGATGCGCTGGCTAAAAAGGGAGACCAACAACACTGTTCCCACTGAAATTAAAAATAAGTTTCTTCGTTGTGTTATGTAAAAAATGCATTTGAAAATATTTTTTACAATAAGCCTTACATATTACATGTCATTTCTGTTAAGTAATGGACATGAGTAGTGCGCAGGTGCACGTACGTTCTCAAAATAAAAAATGCGCTCCAGATCAAATAACGTGCTCCGCATACTGACGCGCTGTCACTGTTCTGTCCTTGTGCTGGTCATTGTTGAGTTTTGGCACAGGGGACAATTGAATAAGAAGGAGCAGGACAAGTAGACCTGCATCTCCTACTGTTTTTGAAATAAAGACAGTCAGGAGGAGAGTGATGATGATAATATCTTGAAGGATAACAGAATTTTCAGTGCTTTAAAATAATAACTGCTACTATTAAAAAAGCTGTATTTTATTCATTTAATTTTCAGTGTTTTAAAAGTCATTTCAATAAATAGCTAAATACCATAGGACTTCAAAGACAGATATTTTGTTGTAATGCATTTGTTCATTTTCAATTGAAATTAAAGCACGTTTTCTACATATCCCATGATATTTTATTTTCTCTTATGAGGTGTATTACCAAAACACTCTGTCCATCTGCTCCTGGTCCGGCCCCCCTGTCAAATTTTAGAACCCTTTGTGGCCCACAAGTCAAAAAGTTTGCCTACCCCTGGCTTAGTCCCTTCCCACCTACATCCACGACACTTCTCATGCCCTCAATTCCCTCAGTGACTTTCAATTCCCTGACCCTGACCACCTCACCTTCACCATAGACCTTCAGTACCTAGACACTTCCATCCCACATCAGAAAGACCTCAAAGCTCTCTGCTACTTGCCTGACAAAAGACCCAACCAGTTCCCCACCACCACCACCACCACCCTCCTCCGTATGGCAGAAGTGGTCATCAACCTGGAGCAAATTTTCCTTTGGTTCCTCCCATTTTTTCCAAACCTGAGCGGTAGCCATGGCCCTTAAATCCACATGATGCATCTCTGACACATCGCTGTCCTTTCTCAATCTCTCTGTCTCCATCTCTGGGGACAAACTGTCAAGTAACATTTATTATTATTATTTTTTTACAACCCTACTGATTTCCATGGTTCTCTTGACTATATCTCTTCCCACCCTATCTCCTGTAAAATAGTATTCCCCTTAATCAGTTTATTTGCCTCCACTGCATCTGTTCCTAGGACATGGCTTTCCATTCCAGGATATCAGAGATGGACTCCTTCTTTACAGAATAGAGTTACTCTCCCTCTATTATTGATGCTGTCCTCAGCCACAACTCCTCCATTTTCCATACATCTTTGCTTACCCCATCTTCCCACTGCCTTAAAAGTGATAGAGTCCCTCATCCTTACCCACCACCCTGTTGGCCTCCACATCCAACATGTTATCCTCCGCAACTTCTGCCATCTTCAAATGGATCCTACCACTAAGCAAATCTCTACCTCCCCTTCCCTCCACTTTCTGCAGATATCATTCCCTCGGTAATTCCCTTGTCCATTTGTCCCTCTGTACTAATCCCCCTCCAAACACTTATCCCTGTAAGTGGCTACACTTCATCCATTCCCCTGCTCCCTCACCTCCATCCAGGGCCCAAGCAATCTTTCCAATTGAGGCAACACTTCACCTGTGAATCTGCTGGGGCTGTCTATTGTGTTCAGTGCTCCCAATGCAGTATTCTCAACATCAGTGAGACCCATTCTAAGTTGTAGGACAGGTTCGATGAGAACCTTTGCACCATCCACCACAAGCGGGACTTCCCAGTGGCCAAACAGTTTAATTCTGATACCCATTCCGATGTGTCAATCCTTGGCCTCCTCTTGTGCCAAAATGGAGGCCTTGGGGTGAAGGAAAAATACCTTATATTCTGTCTGGGTACCCACCTAACTGATGATATGAACATCGATTTCTCCTTCTGGTAACCCAAATTCCCCCTACTGCCTCTATTCACCACTCTAACCTTTTACTTTCCCCTGGGTCGGGTCCCTTTCTCCTATGGTCCACTCTGCTGTCCTAACAGAATCTTTCTTCTCCAGCCCTTGACCTTTCCCACCCACCTGACTTCACCTATCACCTTCCAGCTAGTCCCTTTCCTCCTCCCCCGCCTTTTTATTCGGACATCTTCTCCCTTCCTTTTCAGTCCTCATGAAAGGTCTCGGCCTGAAGCATTGGCTGTTTATTCATTTCCATAGATACTGCCTGACCTGCTGAGTTCCTCCAGATTTCCAGCATCTGCAGATTTTCTCATGTTTGTTACTGGGAAGAAAGCATTACATTTACTTTGCTGTCACAATGACATTTGTTTACAATTGTAAACAAATTAGCTCTTGAAATTCGAATATCAAGCATGTGATTTTCAGTTTTAAACTGATAATTCTGAAATTCCAGAAATCAGTTAACCAGGTTTCACAGCTAAGAGTCCTTAAAACTACAACTCTTCCTTTACAAATGTCTGCAGCTTCTTGACACTGACAAAAAGAACTTCGTAAAATATACTAAAGACGTTATCTTTAGAAACAGATTGCTGCATTTCTGTTGAACTTCCTCCAGAGGGAAGATTATGTCTGAAGTTTCTAAAATTCTACTAAGTTTTCCTGTCAAAATCTTTTCACATATATATTAAATGCAATCAATTAACACAAATTTAAGGTACAAATTTGATGCTGAATATCGGATAAACAATATGTCTTTAAACTAAGTACAGGCGGCGCTCCTTATCCACAAATTCAACCAACCGTGCATCGAGAAAACCCGGCAGTGCTCATCCAGCACTTGATGTTCAAGCATGTACAGACTTTTTTTTCTTGTCATTATTCCCTAAACAATGCAGTATAACAACTATTTTACATCGTATTTACATTGTATTAGGTATTATAAGCATTCTAGGGATGATTTAAAGTATATGGGAGGATATGCGTGGGCTACTGTGGACCGGGATCGAAAAAATCGGAAGTTATCTTACTAAATAAGTCGGAATAGGTACATCCAATATTATTTAGCATCAATTAGTCAAGCGTTTATCTTAGTATATAGTATATATTTTACCTTTCTATGCATATAAAACACTAAGAATGTATGTTTCAGCGCTGGGCTCAGGAGCCAGTGACAGACCGCTTTTGAGCGCGCTCTCCATCTGTGCCGGGTTGATGTGGAGGATCAAAAACCCAAAACCCAATAATTAAACCACTGCGTTGCTCAGTAATAATTGTAGCTTTGATTGCGGCAGGGCCTTTCTCACTTTATCCTTTAAAACTGTTCCGATCGTTGACTGACGTAACCTAACGCTTTTACAATGGCCGATGGCGTTTCACCTTTTTCTGATCGCTTTATCGTTTCCACTTTATTTTCAATCGTGACGGTGATTATTTTCGTGAATAGAAACACTGCGGATTCAGAGGTCCAACGCTGGGTCCTAATGTCCACCGCACTGAGACAGGTTAAATAAGGTCTGGGGTTCCGCTGGGTCCTAAGATCCACTGCATTGAGACAGATTGAATAAGGGACTTGAGCATCTGCGTTTTTGGTATCTGCAAGGGGTCCCAGAACCAATCCCTCACGGATAAGGAGGGCCAACTGTAAGTGAGACACATACATAAGTCTTTAAAGTAATATTTTGCTGCCAATATGTTATATTAAAGATATTCTCCAAGTTTCTGCTTGGGCACATATCCGACTCAGTCCATTAGTATTGCTGAGGTAAATGATGGGGAGGTGTAGGGAGTAGTTAGATGCGTGTTGTCATTGTCAGCACTCATAAAGCTAGCAATTATTGTCCATTTCCTGTTTCCCTTCAGAAGGGTCTGGTGAGTTGCTTTCTCTAACTATTTAGTTGTATTCTCATGGGCATTTATGGAAAAGCATTCTCTTGTCTGGAAGGGAAGCTTGAATCCTTTTCAGCTAAACTTTACTGCAATTTGAACCTTATAAGAGCAAAGATAAGGATGCTCTTACAAATAAATGGTCACTCAGCATGTCAAACATCCTACATCACCTGTTAATTGTAAAAGAAGTTTCTGATGTGAAACTGCCTATGATCATTCACAAGAAGCCTTTGTTAATTCTGCAGCCTTGAAGTGCTGAGTGAAGTAGAAACCAAACTGAATAAAGTATGAAGAGCAATGACCTAAGAAAGATAGGATAGCACATCAAAAACTTTGGAAGTGAAGGACAAGCTGGAGATAATGATGACATTTGGACAGTCATTACAATCTTGAAAGGTGATGGTACAGAGCTAAAAGTCACTGACAAATGTAAAGGACTATTCAGTACATCAGTCCTTTATAAATGTTTATTCTAATCATTCAGGTATGACATGGTGCACTTGCAATTCAGTTAGAGTCTGCAGATATGTAATTCTGCCCAATTACTAGACATAGAAAAGAACAACTTCTTCACCAGCAAAGCCAATAATAAGGGAATTTAGACTTGTGGAAGGACCAGAAGAAATTTGAACATATTTTTCATCCAGAGAGTACTTGGGACCTGTCGTTTATTCTCTAAAAAACCTAAGGCTATTAAACATAGGCTATTCAACCCATCCAGTCTGCTCCGCCATTCCATCATGGCTGATCCATATAACCATATAACAATTACAGCACGGAAACAGGCCATCTCGGCCCTTCTAGTCCGTGCCGAACGCTTACTCTCACCTAATCCCACTGACCCGCACTCAGCCCATAACCCTCCATTCCTTTCCTGTCCATATACCTATCCAATTTTTCTTTAAACGACAATATCGAACCTGTGTCTACCACTTCTACTGGAAGCTCATTCCACACAGCTACCACTCTCTGAGTAAAGGAATTCCACGTCATGTTACACTTAAATTTTTGCCCCCTAACTCTCAACTCATGTCCTCTTGTTTGAATCTCCCCTACTCTCAATGGAAAAAAGCCTATCCACGTCAACTCTATCTATTCCCCTCATAATTTTAAATACCTCTATCAAGTCCCCCCTCAACCTTCAACGCTCCAAAGAATAAAGACCTAACTTGTTCAATCTTTCCCTGTAACTTAGGTGCTGAAACCCAGGTAACATTCTAGTAAATCTTCTCTGTACTCTCTCTATTTTGTTGACATCTTTCCTATAATTCGGTGACCAGAACTGTACACAACACTCCAAATTTGGCCTTACCAATGCCTTGTACAATTTTAACATTACATCCCACCTCCTATACTCAATGGCCTTTATAAAGGCCAGTATACCAAAAGCTTTCTTCACCACCCTATCCACATGAGATTCCACCTTGAGGGAACTATGCACCATTATTCCTAGATCACTCTGTTCTACTGGATTCCTCAATGCCCTACCATTTAACATGTATCCATCCATCATCCCTCTCATCCTCACACTCCTGCCTTCTCTCTGTAAGCTTCAATGCCATGACTAATCAAGAACCTATTAACTGCTGCCTTAAATATACCCAATGACTTGGCCTGCACAACCATCTGTGGCAATAAACTCCATGATGAATTCAACACCCTCTGGCTAAAGCAATATTTTCTCATTTCCGTTCTAAATGGACATTTGCTCTATCCAGACCTTTCAATATTTAATAGGTTTCAATGAGATTCCCCCTTATTCTTCTATACTCCAGCAAAATGACAAAAGAAATGACATCTCAAAAAAACTCATATGCATTTGAAGTACCGTGATACACAAGGTTATGAAGCAAAAGCTGAAAAGCAGGATTAAATGGGATAGAAGTTAATTAACTTGTATGGTTTCACTCAGTGCCAGATTCATAGTTTATGCAATAATACTTTCTTCCAAATCCTTTAATAACTATGACAGCAAGTACAAATTTGGATGGTGAAAGAATTAGTTAATTTTGTTGAGACACTTCAATATTTTTTTCTATTTGGTCTTAAAATGCAGTATCCGTTCTGGCTATACAGAGAGTAAAGTCAACCCTCTAACCCTGCCTCCCATATAACCCCCCACCTTAAATTCCTCTATATACCTGTCTAGTAGTCTCTTACTAACAAAACAAAAGCTATTGTGAGGTTTGAATTTTTAATTTTCATTTTGAATTGCTACACAATACTCTATATTTACATAGCACAACATCTATAAGCTCAGAGCACATCTGATATTTTCTCATCAACTAGGAACATTCTGCACATATATCATAATAGACTGACTATTAAAACAATAATGATTGGTAACTTATCAGTCAGCACTTTTTCCAAGGGGGCTTGATTTCTGTCATTAAACATGCTTGCAGTGATAGTTTAAATATTCCAAACACAAATCACAAAATGAGAACACGTGGGTGTGATTGATAGCCATTAGAAAGTAGGAGGGAAAACTACAGACTTGTTAGATTAATCTTCATCATAGGGATTCTGTAAGATATAGAGAAAATTGAAATGATTATAACAAAAACACAAATTTTTTTTAAAGAGTAGGGCACCTCTATTGCATTGTTAGTTCATCTACCTTAGATAGGTTTCCAGAAGGAATTTGGTATGAAGGTTAGAGAGCACCTATGGAATGAAAAACAGAGTTGATATTTCAGGTCAAAGGACCTTCATTGGAACTAGGAAAATGAAGACAATGAATGGAGGACTCCAATTAAAGGTCTCAAAATGAAACCTATTCATCTATCCCCTATTCTTTCTGCAACTTAAACCAGTCTTTGTCATCTCACTGAGAAGGATTATCAATCTGAAATATTAACTTCCATCTGAATGGCATTTCCAGAATTTTCTGTTTTTATTTCAGATTTTCAGCATCTGCAGTCTTTTTTTTTATTTTTATGGATTCAGTAAGGTTCTGCATAAGAGATTGTTAGCCACAATTCAAGCAAATGGAAATGAGAGCAAATTATTGAGCTGAATAGAAACTTGTTAGGAAGATGGGCTATATATTCACATTAGAAAGATTGGCTGGTAATGGCGTTTGAAAATTCACTTTATTAAATAATACAAGCAGCCAACAATATGAGATTGTATAGTGGACAATGATTAGGGGCGTGGTAAACAGTATACACAGAAGAACAAATTATATTAACACAGAACAGTACAGCAATGGACATGTCATTCGGCCTGTGGTATTGTACCAATCTTGATGTCGATGCTTTCCTCCTGTGTATCAATAATATCCCTTCATATGTCAATCTAAAAGTCTCAAACTCCCAACCAACTGACAGCCTCCACTATTACCTTGGTACCCTATTCTAATCACCTACCTTCTCAAAGGACGTTATTAGATTAAAAGAGTAGACAAAGGTGTCACATATGTATCTCAAGATGTAAAGTCATACATTGCGTATTGAAAAACTTTCATCATACTCTATATTTGGAGGGATACAATACTGAGGAACTCTGTTGGTCAGGATTAACTTGGATGTTGTGTCATAGTTGTCTACTTGATATGTAAGCCAAGATAGTCAGATATGCAAAGCAAGCTGTTGCCCGTGCAGCAGGCTCCCCTCTCCGTGCATCTGATGAACCTAAAGGAACGGCAGAGACTGATACTATTCAGCATCAGTGGCAGCACAGCAGTTGCCAGTCTGCATTGAACTCAACATAGGACTGCCTTAGGGTTTCCAGCTCCAGATTTGTCCTCAGGGTTTACCCCCAAAGTCTTCCCCATGAGTGGGGAAAGCTGAAAGACAGTGGAGATGTGAGATCATAGTTTTCCTTCTCCTAGATGAGCTGCCAACCACAGTGAACAAGCTCCATCTGCCCGAAGTGACTAGTTTTAACCCACCTTTGTCCCTCCTCCTCAAAGTAGAAACCTAGTTGCTAAGCCTCACAGGAGCTGCTCTTGTTGTGACTATTTGAGACACACGTCATTGGGAGCATTAACAGGTAGTGGGAGCCTATCCTCACTACCACCCCGGCTAGAACAACCTTAAGGAACCAGTTATACAATAAAAAAGGAAAGTTTGGCTACATCAGAACAGCTGTGTACAATACCACAGACTACGCTTTAAGAAAAATTATATCGAGCCAGGAACAGGTAGTGAACAAATGCAGGAGAATCTTCATACAATCACACAAATTTAAAGCACAGAAGATAGTTTGTTTAGGTTACAGTGTATCCATTCGTGCCTCCAAGCTTTCAGTACCCAAATGGAATAGGTATAGGTATGGCTTCAAGTATTCAACAGCTATTTTTGAAAGGCACAGAGTTTCAAACCCACACTGACCTTTGGGTGAAAAAGTATTTATTTAATTTCCTAACATAGGCAGTGTTTCATTTCCCCAGTTTGAATTCCACGGTTTTAGCTTTATTACTTTTCACATTTTTTCCTGCCTTCTTTATTTTCTATATCTCCTTCAAAAAGAGGAGTTGCCACTAAAAGGCCTGCATCACTCTCTTCCAGTTGGCAACACCCTCACTTGTGCCAATCAGCTTCTCCTGGCCCACACCAAATCACAGACTTTCTCTTCATGTTCTCAACCTCTCTTCCAGATAACCAATACATTTAATTTTTAACTGTTTGCAGTTCTGGTGAAAGGTCATCAAAATTAACCATTAACCCCGTTTCCATCAGACTGATCTGCTGAGTATTACCAGCACTCTTGGTTTTTATTTCAATTTCCACTATCTGATTTTCCTCACTTTCCAATTAAAGTATCTCTTCCATCTCCCTTGATCCAGAATTAACCACGCTCAACCTTGACTGTGTCTCCTGACAATTATACTTTTCATTGTATATTGTCTCCATATCCTCACTACTGTTATCAAGTTATATTTGCACAGTGGGGATTAGAATTGTACAGTCTTCAAGTTGTAGCCAAGCTAACCTTTTATGCAGATCTAGCATGAGATAACTCCTTTTACAAACATATATTCTATGCCTCAGCTATTCAAGGCCAATTATCCCATATTCTATAAAATCACAAGACATTGGAACAGAATTAGGCCACTTGGCTTGAGTCTGCTCCACCATGGCTGATTTATCATCCCTCTCAACCCCATTCTCCTGCTTCCTCCGATAACCACTGAGTCTAATCAAGAACCTGATGTTGAAATTAACTCCAATTTTAGATTTTAAATGGTTTTACATATGAATGCAAGGCACATTCACAAATTATTAGAATTCAATGAGCTTGTAAAAGAACAAAGTGTCTTCCCCGCAGCCAGAAAAATGACTAGAGTTCTCTGCCACAATTCCCAACTCTCAGTTATTTAGGTAAATATTAAGTAATGAAGGTATATTAAGGTTGCATGAATGGGACTTCTGCAATGAAAGTGACCAATAATAAATGGCTTGAAAAAAATACAGCATTAACACAAAACTGGCAGTGGGAAATAGCTTGTTCTGAAAAAGTGTGCCTTGCTGATTTTCAAGGAGATTTTAATAAACACTATTTGCTGAGCTCCTACAGTCATGAATCTTCATGCAAGCCAAACCTCTCCTTCAATCATTCTTTTAAAATTTTTCGACTGAAATTGGTTAATAATTCAAAGTAAACTTATTATCAAAGTACATATATATCACCATACACAGCCCTAAGATTCATTCCCTTGCGAGCATTCATAGTAAATACAAAGAAATAACAAAATAAAAATAGTAAATAAATATTGAGAACAGGAGAATGAAGAGTCCTTGAAAGTGAGTCCAACTGTCTGTCTAAAGTCTAAAGCCAGAAGTTTAATTGAAATGTATGGAATGTTTAATGAAAATAAATTCTACTAATGAATTAAAAGTATTTTCCAAGATAAGTATGGCTAAATAATCTATATATTACCCAGAGTTTTGAATTAGAAGCCTTAACTGCGTCACATCAATGAAAAGAACATTTATTACATTAAAAGAATTATATAATTCACATTATCGTGCAAACTCTATCACTAAAGTTTTAGAAAAAATGCATTATAAATATTGGAGTTTATTTTGTGTGTCAATAATTGTATATGTTTGAATTGTATATGCTGGATTAATTATCTTGCACTATATTTTGTAATGGCTACGCTATAAACAAAATAACAAAAAATCAGTATGTGAAGTTAAACAAAACTACAAATTGGTTATTACTTTTTTCAAAAGTGTTACAAAAGAAGTAAAATCCTTTACCTACGGTGCCTTTTCCCCCTGTCTCATTACTTGACAGACTTACAAGTGTAACACCACCAATGCTAAAAAAGCAAAAGCAAATATTGTTAATTTTAGATTGCAGATTAGTCCTACAGAGATGATAAATTGGAGAATTATGTTCAATGTGTAAAAGGCAACAAATACAATTGATGCGTGTAATTGAATAAAAATGATAAGGTTACCATTTTATTAATAAGTCAATACATACCTTAAAATTACTGCTAATAATTTGGATAATGTAAATCTGTCTCCACTGTTGCTAGGGAACATAGCAGCCAGAAGAAGAGTGAAAAAGCCTGTAGAAATAAAATATTCAAACAACCAGCAAATTAACTTTGAAATGTAAAAAGATAGAATTAAGCACAAGGATTTGTTAGGAAAATATTTTGCCACAATTAGTAGATTAGGAAGCTGAAGCACATCAGAATCATATTTGAGAGGAATATAACTCATATATTTTTAAACAAAGGTCAATATATTAAATACAATTACAACTAATAATACAATTACTAGTAGTAGCTGTGGTTTGAGAAGCTTTAATGAGGGGAGTAAACGGGATTAGGCAGTTAGAGTTGCAGCATTACTGTAGACTGAGCCATTTTAAGGAGCTTGCTTTATTTTTATATTTAAAAAAACATATCTAGATAAAATAACAATTAAATTATACCATAAAAAAGAATTATTCTGTTCTCCCAAAATAAAATTTCAACTAAATTACATCTCAGTTATTGGGACTGTATTTGTTAGCATTCTTTTTTCATTTCTAAATTAATATATACTACTTTTAACTTCTAATAAACTTTTGAACTATTTAGGTCTCCATGAAACTTCCGTGGTCACTAAGCTTGTGCATGGAGCTAAAGAATTAAGCAGCAAAGAAACAGGACCCTTGGCCAACTTGTCTATTCTGACCAAGATATATATCCGAGCTAGACCCATTTGCCTGCATTTGAGCCATATACTTCTAAAACTATTCTATCCACGTATTTGTCCAAATGTCTTTAAAACATTGTAATTGTACTCATTTCTCCCACTTCCTCTGGCACTTCAGATAGCAATAATTGAAAAACACTAGATGGCGCTGTTGCAAGTGTTTTTTTTGCATTTAATACTGATTAATCACCAAAGAAGTTTATTTGACATTTCCATATGATTGAGCAATTGTTCCCCCATCCTAGCTTCACTCCCAAGCAGACAATTACATTTTGTCACTCTAACGTGGAAATTAACTGGCTCAGAGTGTCATGAATAAATATTTTTCAAAAAACTTAAATAGCAGTTTAGTGCGATGAGCAAATCTGGTAAAGTTTGATGACAAATTAAACACAGAATTCATTAAATCATTAGGAATAATTATAGTCAAATAAGAATAAAATGTGTTGGTAGTAACATGAGAAATCCATTCGCATCTGAAAAGAGGAAAAAATAGGTTAACGTTTTTACTCATCAACTGAAAATGAAGGAACTGAAATCTTTGTACAGTACTGTACAAATGTTTTAGGTACATATATATAATTAAGCTGCCCCTGAGACTTTTGTACAGTACTGTAGTAGTTTTGTGTATTGCACTGTACTGCTGCCACAAAAAAACCAAATTTCATGACCTGTGTGAGTGACAATAAACCTGATTCTGATAGGTATGGGTTTCCATCGTGGACCGAGTGGGAAAAGGAAAGGGAGAGGAGAATCATGGTTGGGAAAGAGGACGGGAGAGGGAAGGGAACAAGAAGCACCAGAGACATTCTTTAATGATCAATAAACCAATTGTTTGGAATCAGATGATCTTGCCTGGTGTTTCAGGTCTAGATGTGACTACACCTGTGCTGACCCCTGCCCCTGGCACATCTTCTCTGCCACCTCTCCCGCACAACTCCTGTGGCACTCCACCCTTGCCATACCCAACATCCTTTGCTTCCAACAGATTTACAAACTTGATCTCTGCTCAAGTTTGTCGGGTCCTACACTGCCCTTGTGCCCACGGCTTTGTCTCCTGGGTGATAGGACAGTGACACCTAATGTAAACAATGACAAATTTACTATTTTAAATGTGAGTCTCATCACAGTTGCAAGAATTACACTGCAAAACTGGAGAAAACCCAGATGTCCCACTGTGAGGGAATGGACTAAGGAAATGGTTAAGATTTCATCATATGAACACATGTTTGGAAGAACTAACAGTGAGCGAAAAGTGCAAGAAGTGTGGGATCGATTTTGGTTGTATGTTAACTTAAACTTAAATTAGAAGTTTTTTTTCTGTTTCTTAGTTTCATATGTTTTCCTGTCATGGGATGGCTGTGTAAATATGCTGTACTGTATCTGCTCTATGATATGCTGTGCTGCTTTGTAAAATAAGAATAAATAGTAATAAAAATTTGAATTACAAAAAAAGCTATATATTTTTTGACTTTTCCACAGTACTGTAGAGAAAAGGGACAATAATTAATAGCCAATAGTACTTAAAAATAAAGACAAGATACATACATTTGATTTTTCGTATCAAAAAAAGAGCAACTTATTCATGTGGCTTGGTGTGTAGGGATGGTCAAATTTCAAGAATTCAATTTTCGATTAGTGGAGGATTTTAGTCCAGAAGTAATGAAGGCAAGGCTTCTTTTTAAACCTCTGATGTCTGAATGTTATGAGAAAAATCTAAAACCTGCGCTCTTATACCCTGTGAAGCTCAGAATCTCGCCTCCCAATGCATCACGGCATGTTTTCCTTTCTACATCTGAAGCTAGAAGCTTTCTGAATGAGAACTTCCCTACTGCTGTGGATTCTCATCCCTAATAAATGAGTGATTTTGATCGTTGCAAGATGGTTTTTGTTTCCAAAACAAGAAAACAAGATTTTGTTTCTGGCTATTGGTGTAGGTTTACTCTATATTTTATACTCTAGTTAAAGTTTTTTTTTGATGTACTTTTTCTTTTTATTTTACTTACTTCAATCACTGTACTTTATCTTTGGTCATTATTATTAATCCTTCGAAGGTGAATTTTTTTTTACTAAGATGGTGGTTTCTTCTCTAAAATATTTTTGGCTTTTTTTTATTTCGCCTTTTTTTTCTCTCGTCTTCTTCCTATAATGCATTTCTTATCACAGCTTAATTTTTTTTTGTTTGTTTGGGTTTTAACTCGATTTATAAGTTACTAGTGATTATAATCTTTTTGTTTTTTTTTACTAGCTATTATATTAAGAAGTTTGGTTTTAGTATAGTGATTATTATTTCTTTAGTTTGGGTGAATCTTTTTTATCCTTTATATACGGAGTTGCCTTCTGCTGATATGGAGTAGATTTAGTTTCATTTCTCTTTCTTCCCAGTCTTTTCCTGGCTGGGGAGGGGGGTGGGGGGGATCTTTTTCTAAATCTTATGCTCGTTACATCAGTTTTTTTTATTTTTTTCATTTGGGCTAATTTTAAATGTCAGCGATGTCATCACTTCCGGGTCCGCCCCTTATTTTTGTTCCTCTTCCGGGTGCATGAGTTCATAATTTGGTTAACCCTTTATATACCAAAGGGTTGATTTCAGAAATATGGCTCAGACCATTAATTTTGTCTCTTGGAATACAAATTGCTTAAACCATCCGATTAAACCGAAAAAGATTTTCAAGGTATTCCAAAGACTGAATGCACATATTATTTTTGTACAAGAAACTCATGTGAGAAAAGAGGAAAATTACCGGTTTTTTAGGTTTTGGAGGGGTCAACAGTACCATTCGAATTCGAATGCTAAAGTAAAGGGAGTTACAATTTTTATTGACTCCTCTATTGCATTTGTCCAACACGATATTTTTTCGGATCAAAATGGTAGATTTTTGTTAACTACTGGCTTACTTTTTAACAAAAAGGTTGCTACGGTTAATGTTTATGCTCCAAATGTGGATTATCCCGATTTTTTTGTCCTTATTTACTTCTCTACCTAATCTAAATGAATATAAGTTAATAATGGGTGGTGACTTTAATTGTTGTTTAAATCCTTTGTTGGACAAATCTATAACTACTCAGACTTTACCTAATAAGTGGGCCACTTATATTAACTCTTTTTTGACTGATAATGGAATTTTTGATATTTGGAGATTTCGGCATTCTAAGGACAAAGAGTTTTCATTTTTCTCACATGTTTATCATTCTTACTCGAGAATTGATTTTTTTTTATTGACTCTTGGTTTATTCCATCGGTAATTGGTTGTAATTATGATATTATAGACATCTCTGACCATGCTCCATTAAAACTTTCTATTAAATTTACGGATACAGCTTCTAGTGCTAGACAATGGCGATTTGATTCTACCTTACTGCAAGATCCAGATTTTATTAAATTTATGAAGGAACAGATCGATTTCTTTTCAACTAATTCCACAGATGATACTTCTTGCAGAACACTTTGGGACACTTTTAAAGCATATATACGTGGACAGATTATCTCCTACTCCGTTGGTCTGAGAAAACGCATTAAGAAGGAAACTCTTTTATTGGTTGATAAAATTAGAGATTGACAAGAAATATTTGACTGCTCCTAGTAAGGAGCTTTACAAACAAAGGGTTGAACTTCAAATGGAACATAGTTTATTACTTACATCTTCGATTGAAAATCAATTAATGAAAACCAGATCTGATTTTTATATACATAGTGATAAATCGGGTAAACTGTTAGCTAGTCAATTGAAGAATGCTTTGGTTAAACGTCAAATTACTAAGACTCGTCAGCAGAATGGGGATCTGACAGTTAACCATGAGATAAACAAATCTTTTCAAGATTTTTATACCTCCCTGTATCATTCTGAATTCCCTCATGTTTATAATACCACTTGTGATTTTCTTGGGAAATTGAATTTTCCAAAATTATCATCAGATGATCTTTCAATATTAGAAACTCCTATTACAAATGCAGAAATTAAAGGGGTTATTTCCTCTATGAATTCTGGGAAAGCACCAGGTCCAGATGGAATTTTTTAAATGTTTTTCCGCTACTCCCTCTCCTTGGTTATGCAGGGTTTTTGAAGAAGCAATTAGATTGGGTAATCTGCCACAATCTTTTTATAGAGCTTCCATTTCTTTAATATTGAAGAAAGATAAAGACCCTACTGACTGTGCATCCTATCGACCAATATCTTTATTAAATGTAGATTCCAAGATCTTTTCCAAGTTACTGGCGTCCAGGCTGGAGAAGGTATTACCTCAAATTATCTCGGAAGATCAAACTGGTTTTATTAAAAATTGCTATTCTTTTTTCAATGTTAGGAGATTATTGAATATTGTTTATACTCCTTCACATAGCACTTCAGAATGTGTCATTTCATTAGATGCGGAGAAAGCATTTGATAGAGTTGAATGGCCATACTTATTTACTGTGCTTGAGAAGTTTAATTTTAGTCTGACATTAATTTCCTGGATTAAACTGATATATCATTCTCCAGTAGCCTCGGTGCTTACTACTAAACAAAGATCTCCCTTTTTTCATTTATTTCGGGGCACTAGACAAGGCCGTCCTCTTAGTCCATTATTATTTGATATTGCTTTAGAACCCTTGGCAATTGCTATCAGAGAATCACAGAACATTTTTGGCATTAATCATGGGATGGATATACATAAGCTATCATTATATGCAGATGATTTATTATTATTTATTTCTGATCCTGAGAAATCCATTCCTGCAGTTATATCATTGTTGGTTCAATTTAGTAATTTTTCCGGGTATAAATTAAATCTTAATAAGAGTGAATTGTTTCCTTTAAAAAGACAGGTTCCAATTTATGGAATTTTACCTTTTAAATTAGTTAATGACTCTTTTATTTACTTAGGGATTAAAATCACAAAAAACTATAAGGACTTATTTAAGGTTAATTTTTTACCCCTAATCGATCAGATTAAATGTTTGTTTACTAAATGGTCACCAGTATCTCTGATAGGTTGGATTAATGCTATTAAGATGGTTATTTTACCCAAGTTTCTATATATATTTCAAGCAGTACCAATTTTTATTCCGAAATCTTTTTTTGCTAATGTTGATTCAAAAATTTCCTCATATATATGGCAGAAAAAAAATCCTAGATTAGGTAAAAAATATTTACAGAAGGCAAGGAAGGAAGGTGGATTGGCATTGCCTAATTTTAGATTTTATTATTGGGCAGTCAATATCCAATATTTGATATGTTGGTTAAAGGATTGGGATTTATCTTTTAGCCCTCATTGGGTGAACCTGGAAATTAAATCTGTACAAGGATTTTCATTGGGTTCTATTTTAGGGTCTTCTCTTCCCTTTGCTCTTTCTAAATTGCAGAAACGAATTGACAATCCGATTGTTAAACATAATTTACGTATATGGTTTCAATTTCGGAATTTTTTTGGGTTGACTCAGTTTGTTTTAAATATTCCTATTGTATCCAATTGCTTTTTTTATCCTTCTATTATAGACCAAGCTTCTTCAGCTTGGAAGACTAAAGGATTACTACGATTTTCCGATTTATTTTTGGATAATTGTTTTATGTCTTTTGAACAATTATCTAATAAATATAATTTGACTAGATTTCATTTTTTTAGATATTTACAGATTAGGAATTTCTTAAATACTGTACTTCCTACCTTTCCAAATCTTGTGTCTTCAGGTATTTTGGAGAATTTGTTTGAACTAAATCCTTCTCAGAAAGGGCTAATATCAAAACTTTACAATATAATTATGAAGATACGTTCAGAGCCCTTCTAAAAGATTAAAAATGATTGGGAAAGAGAACTTAACCTTACTATCCCTATTGAGAATTGGGATAAAATTCTTCAATTAGTTAATTCATCATCTATATGTGCTAAACATTCATGAATACAGTTTAAAGTTGTGCATAGGGCTCACATGTCTAAGGATAAATTGGCTCATTTTTATTACTATATAAATCCTATTTGTGACAGATGTCATTCTGAGATAGCGTCTTTAACTCATATGTTCTGGTCTTGTCCAGTTTTGAAAAAATATTGGAAAGACACTTTTGATATTATTTCCACGGTATTGAACATTGATTTACAACCTCATCCTATTACCGCAAGTTTTGGTTTACCAAGGATGGACTCAGTCCATTTATCCTCTTCTGCTTGTCGAATGATTGCATTTCTTACATTAATGGCTAGAAGATCTATTTTGTTGAATTGGAAAGAAATTAATCCTCCTACCATATTTCATTGGTTTTCTCAAACTATGTTATGTCTAAATTTAGAAAAAATTAGAAGTGTTGTATTTGATACTTCTATTAATTTTGAAAAGATATGGAGACCATTTATTCAATATTTTCATATGATGTAATGTGACCCTGTTCCAAGCCTATTTGTTTTTCCAGTTTTGATTTGACATATGTTGAGAGGATTGGAGTTGACGACACTGATGATTTGGTATTTTTGTTAGATATTATAAACAGCCCTTTTTTTTCATTTTTTCTTTTTCCCTTTTTCGTTTTTTTCCTTATTTGTTATTAGATTGTTAGATTAGTTTTTCTTGCATAATTTTTTTCTTTTTCTTTTTTCTGTTTTTTAAAAAATATATATTATGATGTACCTAGGTTTGCCTTGTTTATTTGTAAATTGTATCGTCCATGATTTGGGAATACTCATTTATACTGTAACTATTGCTTATGTATTCTTTCATGTTCAGTTGAAATGTGTATGTTTGTAATCCCATTATCTATGTATCATTCTTATTATGTTGATATTAATAATAATAATAAAAATATTGAAAAAGATTTTTTGTATACATCAGAAGTTTTGGAAGTTGAAGATGATCTAAATAACATTTTAAGGTAGCAAACAGTTTTGGTAGGTAAGCTTCCTATGGTGGGGTGATCCAGAAAAAGATGCCTTATAAATCCTTTAAGTAGTTGGTACACATACATTACGGACATTGGGTCATCTAAAACATTCAGTTTTCTTTTGTTAGGTAATGGTACTGAAAGAAATGAGTGTTCAAAATGCTAAATAGAGCTGAGGTGCAAATGAGCAATAAGTGGTAAATCAGGATTGAGGGTTTGATTAAATCTTTTACAAAAATCTACTTTAACATTAATTATGTTGAGTTTTCATTATACAGTAATATGTAATTTTGGTAATAAGCCAATTTTTTATTTAAAAACACAAATTTAACAAATCCTAACACTTAATTTCTCTAAACTAATTTTCCATACAGTTCAAAAGACAGAGCATACAACTTACCAGAAGTAGAGGACAAAATATTAACAATTGCCACCTGGGTATAAGACAATGCCTCCTGGTAGGAAAAGTTTGCCAGAAACCACTATAACATTAATAGTACAGTTTAAGTCAAAATGTACAGTTTATAACATATATATGGTGCATTAATATTTCTGTTCAATCATTTTAATTGTAAAACATAAATGATAAATATTTTAACAGTAAAAAAACTATTTATAAATATATAATTCCAACACAATGTCAAATGATGTTGATAAGACTAATGAACGCATATTAGATACTTCTATGATGTTAAGTCAATTGCAGTGTATATTTTCCTGTATCCAATTAATTGAAATGCAATACTTGATGTGGTGAAGAATATATCCATATGTAATTTTCTAAAGAAGAAATTTAGCCATTTATACTGTTTATAGAGAAACTCCATCCCACCTTTTGGAACACATTGGCTTATCTTTAATATGTTCATTGCTTGCACTAGTCATACGAATAGACCACAAGATATAACAGAATTAGGCCATTTGGCCCATCGTCTGCTCTGCCTTTTCATTATGGCTGAACCATTTCCCTCTCCTGTATTCTCCCCATATCCCTTCATGCTCTGACCAGTCAGGAATCTATCAACCTCTGCTTTGAATATATCCAATGACTTGGTCCCCGCAGCCAACTATGGCAATGAATTCCACAGATTCATCACCAGTCATAACCATTTTTACACAGAGGGTAGTGGGTGCGTACAATGCCCTGCCAAGGGTGGTAGTAGGGGCAGATAATAGACAATAGGTAGTAGGTGCAGGAGCAGGCCATTTGGCCCTTTTAGCCAGCACCGCCATTCACTGTGATCATGGCTGAACATACACAATCAGTACCCCATTCCTGTCCTCTCCCCATATCCCTTGACCCCACTATCTATAAGAGCTCTATCTAACTCTATCTTGAATGAATCCAGAGACTTGGCCTCCACTGCCTTCTGGGGCAGAGCATTCCACATATCCACCACTCTCTGGGTGAAAAAGTTTTTCTGCATCTCTGTTCTAAATGGCTTACCCCTCATTCTTAAACTGTGGCCTCTAGTTCTGGACTCACCCATCAGCGGGAACATGCTTCCTGCCTCCAGTGTGTCCAATCCCTTAATAATCTTACATGTTCCAATCAGATCCCCTCTCATCCTTCTAAATTCCAGAGTATACAAGCCCAGTCGCCTCAATCTTTCAACATATGACAGTCCTGCCATTCCAGGAATTAACCTTGTGAACATATGCTGCACTCCCTCAATAGCAAGAATGTCCTTCCTCAAATTTGGAGACGAAAACAGTACACAATACTCCAGGTGGGGTCTCACCAGGGCCCTGTACAGCTGCAGAAGGACCTCTTTACTCCTATACTCAATTCCTCTTGTTATAAAAGCCAGCATGCCATTAGCTTTCTTCACTGCCTGCTGTACCTGCATGCTTGCTTTCATTGCCTAATGTACAGGAACATCTAGATCTCGTTGTACTTCCCCTTTTCCTAACTTGACTCCATTTAGATAGTAACCTGCCTTCCTGTTCTTGCCACCAAAGTGAATAACCTCACATTTATCAACATTAAACTGCATTTGCCCACTAACCTAGCCTGTCTATGTCAACCTGCATTCTCATAACATCCTCCTGACATTTCACACTGCCACCCAGCTTTGTGGCACTGGCAAATTTGCTAATGTTACTTTTAATCCCTTCATCTAAATCATTAATGTATATTGTAAACAGCTGCGGTCCCAGCACTGAACCTTGCGGTACCACACTGGTCACAGCCTGCCATTCCGAAAGGGACCTGTTAATCACTACTCTTTGTTTCCTGTCAGCCAGCCAATTTTCAATCCATGACAGTACTCTGCCCCCAATACCATGTGCCCTAATTTTGCCCACTAATCTCCTATGTGGGACTTTATCAAAAGCTTTCTGGAAGTCCAGGTACTCTACATCCACTGGCTCTCCCTTGTCCATTTTCATAGTTACATCCTCAAAAAACTCCAGAAGATTAGTCAAGCATGATTTTCCCTTCATAAATCCATGCTGACTCGGACTGATCCTTCTACTGCTATCCAAATGTGTCGTAATTTCCTCTTTTATAATTGACTCCAGCATCTTTCCCACCACTGATGTCAGGCTAACTGGTCTACAATTCCCTGTTTTCTTTCTCCCTCCTTTCTTGAAAAGTGGGACAACATTAACCACCCTCCAATCAGCAGGAACTGTTCCTGAATCAATAGAACATTGGAAAATGATTACCAATGTGTCCACGATTTCTAGAGCCACCTCTTTAAGTACCCTGGGATGCAGACCATCAGGTCCTGGGGACTTATCAGCCATCAGACTCAACAGTCTATCCAACACCATTTCTTGCCTAATATAAATTTCCTTCAGTTCATCCTTTACGCTAGTTCCTTCGGCCACTATTATGATTAGATGCATTAGATACATTTAAAAATCACTTAGGTAGGCACATGGATGGTAGGAAAATGGTGGGCAATGTATTTGGGAAGGGTTATATTGTAGGTTTACTTTGTGCCAACGGATCTGTTCTGTGCTGTGCAATAATGCAGGACGAGAGGAGATACTCACCACAAAGCAGAAGAAAAAGCTGATTTTTGCTACTTGTGATATTGTCAGTTTGCCAGCAGATTTTAGTGCCGCTTCATGATCCTTTGCTGCTGGATAGGACATCCTAGACAGCTTTGCTTCAAATGCGTGATGAGCTGGAAGCTGCCGCACCTCCATAATATTACTGAATCGAACACGTGTCTTTTTCACAGCTATAAACAAAACAAATTCATATAAAACTTCTAGCATTTCAATGAAGCATTTATTTTCTTTAATAATGAAAAGATAAAATGCCAGAACCACTCAGCTTGTTAGGCTGCATCCATAGAAAAACTATTCCATTTCAGGTAAGTAGATTTCTTCAGAACTATGATGCCGAGTGTTTCCACCATTTTTACTTTTGAGCTCAAGCGTTTATGTTCTTTAATGAAACATTCCTCCCCATTACACTCTTTTTGGATTTGGACTTTGAATGGATAAACACACAGGTACATCAGAATCAAAATTAGGTTTATTATCACTGGGATGTGATGTGAAATTTGTTAATTTAGCAGCAGGGAAAATGAAATAATAATAATAAATAAAATAAAAATAATAAATAAACAAGTAAATCAATTACGTATATCGCATAGTTTAAAAAACGTGCAAAAACATAAACACTGTATATTGAAAAAAAACAAGTGAGGTAACGTCCAGAGACTAAATGTCCATTTAGGAATCGGATGGCAGAGGGGAAGAAGCTGTTCCTGAATCACTGAATGTGTGCCTTCACGTTTCTGTGCCTCCTACCTAATGGTAACAGTGAGAAAAGGGCATGCCCTGGGTACTGGAGATCCTTAATAATGGATGCTGCGTTTTTGACACACTGCTCCCTAAAGATGTCCTGGGTACTTTGTAGGCTAGTACCCAAGATGGAGCTGACTAGATTTACAACTTTCTGCAGCTTCTTTTGGTCTTGTGCAGTAGCTCCTCCATACCAGACAGTGATGCAGCCAGTCAGAATGCTCTCCACTGTACAATTATAGAAGTTTCTGAGTGTATTTGTTGACATGCCAAATCTTTTCAAAACTTAATAAAATATAACTGCTGTCTTCCCTTCTTTATAACTACATCGATAAGTTGGGACCAGTTAGATCCTCAGAGATCTTGACACCCAGGAACTTGAATCTGTTCACTTTCTCCACTTCTGTTCCTTCTATGAGGATTGATATGTGTTCCTTCGTTTTACCTTTCCTGATGTCCACAATCAGCTCTTTCGTCTTATTGACATTGAGTGCCAGGTTGTTGCTGTGGCACCACTCCATTAATTGACATATCTCACTCCAGTACGCCCTCTCGTCACCACCTGATATTCTGCCAACAATAGTTGTATCGTCAGCAAATTTATGGATGGCATTTGAGCTTTGCCTAGCCACACAGTCATGTGATTGTCAGCGAGGAGGATGTGTTATCACCAATCTGCACAGATTGTGGTCTTCTGGTTAGTAAGTCGAGGATCCAATGCGCAGGGAGGTACAGAGGCCAGATTCTGCAACTTCTCAATCAGGATTGTGGGAATTATGGTATTAAATGCTGAGCTACAGTCAATGAGCAGCATCCTGACGTAGGCTTTTGTGTTGGCCTGGTGGAAAGCCATTGAGATTGCATCTGCCATTGACCTACTTTAGCTTGTGATGAAAAATATTAAACAATTTAGTAATTTACCAACTTAATTCAAGGAAATAGCTCCACACAATGTTATGCCTTTAGGAAATGAAGATCAAGGATAAACAGATCAAAAAGGATGAATTTGACAAGAAAAAATTAATTTACATCCTCTCTACATTTCCACGGCTGAGGTAATGAATTAGACATACTGTGAAGGTCTCAGTACTCGCTGCTAGATTTTCAACTTGAGGTAGTAGTGGCAAGACTGAAAGAAACATTCAAGTTACCCACAGCATCTCTGGGTCAACAAAGGTAAATAGGTTAAAACATCTCTCAATCAAGTAACTTGCTGCTTAAAAGTTTGAATATTCAGATACCAATAAAATAGGTTGCTCTAGCAATGATAGCTGTCACTTAATGTCCTTTAACAAGGTCTCTTTAAAGATCAAGTTGTAGTAAAATCATTTTGAGGTATTTCACAGCAATGTCTGTCACTGCTGAATGTCCTTGGACAAAGTCACTTTGAAGAATAAGTTGTAGTAAAGTCACATCGAGACATTTCAAATTAATTTTAATTCATGACACTATGTATATTGAAAGACTCAAAGATCCTGTTTTCTTTCTACTTCCAAATCACTTTCTACATTACGTTTCCCTCTCAAAATCACTATTTCTAGAACAATATAATCCAACATGTTTCTGCATTTTTTGCATTAATGCTTTTAAGATCACTATTTTATTACAGTAACCATGGGCTGGTGGAGTGGAGATACATCTCTACCAAAGGAGGTATAATGTGTTCCTTCTCCCCCCCCACCCCCCCAACCTGCAGGTTACCCTTGGGTGAAGCAGCTGCTTAGACCCTGAGTAGGGTCATATGAGCAGCTGATGTAAATCACGTCCTGGTTTTGTGATCACTGATGTCAGGTAGACAATCTCTGAAGAGTATTGATAACAGCTGGCATCACCTATCTTGTAAAGAAGGGAATGTCAAACCACTTCTGTAGAAAAATTTGCCAAGAACAATCAAGCTCATGGAAAGACCCTGAACATGAATGCTATACCACATGGGACATAATGAACAAACTGGTTTTATTGCATAGCTCCAAGGACACGTAGCTATGTCTCCATTTAAGACCATCAAGGCCCTGATTTTCTTTGGAGACGTTGTAGTAGACAACTGTTACGAAGGATGCTCAACTCTGATGGGCAGAAGGGTACAGAGTTACCCATTTCCCCTCCCCTGGGAGAATAACAAACTGTTACTGTTACCACGCTGCTCATGAGAGAGAAAGAGAGATCAAGAGGAAAACAAGTTGGAACATCTGCTGCTGATAAGAGGAGGAGAGGAGCCATTGATTTACTGTTATGTCTTTTAGAGAGGGCTGTTTACTTGGTACCATTCTGTTCATTAAAATTCCTCAGTGGACAGCCGGAGTGGGCTGGTTTGATGGGCTAAGCCATTCAAAACTGATTGACACCTGAGACCCCATGAGTAGGGATAAAAGTGAGGTCTGGGGAGACACCCCGCAGACACAACAGGAGACACACTAGTGAGCACTGCTTAAGTGTTGGAACCCACGAGAAAAGTGTGGGGCATTGGAGATCGAACGAAGGATCGGTCAATTTTAACTCACAGTGTTTATAGCAAGGCCGGTGGGAGCTTGTGTGTATGTCCACCCTTGCCTGGGTGACGAGTCCACCATAGAAGAACGGTCTAGCTAAAGGACAGAGGGGTCATACCTGAATGGCCACAACAACACATCGACAGATCAAGAACATAAAGGAAGGTTTGACTGGCTGTCACTGTTTGCGCGCTCTCTCTCTCTCTCTCTCTCTCTCCCTCTCCCTCCCTCCAACGGTTACAACAAAAGAACCAACAACTACCTCAGCCTACATGAACAGAACTGAACTTTATACTTTCCCATGATAATTCATTATCCCCTAGACAACGATAGACCTTGTTTATTATTTATTGTTATTATACCCACACTTTTAGGTTTAGTATTGCTAATGTGTATTATCTGTATATTTGCACTGTTGATATTGATTTGTATATTTTACTAATAAACACTGTGTTGAAAATAGTACCAGACTCCAACGGATACTTCTATCTTTGCTGGTAAGACACCCAGTTACGGGGTACGTAACAAATTGGGGGCTCGTCCGGGATTTGATTACCAAATTGGGGGGCCAGTGAATTGGGCTATAAGTCCAGACTTTGATCTGGTTGCGTGGGTAACCAGACGGGAAGCCAGCAAAGATGAATATAGACAAATTTTTAGAAAGCCCGACTTTGAAGGCACTAGAGGGTGCCACAAAGACGGTCTTGGTGGATATTGCGAAACGATTAAATCTCACAGAGGTGAAGTCGTCAATGAAAAAGTGGGAGATACAAAGGGCCATAGCCCAGCAGTATATATCCAAGGATGTGTTCACGCCAGGGGTATTGGAACTTATCCCTGAAAAGAAACCAGTTGTTGGGGTGGTTCAGTTAGAGTTGGAAAAATTAAGGTTGGACATGGAACAGAAGAAAAGGGAGTATGAGCTCCAGCTAAAGGAGTTAGAGGCGCAAAGGGAGAAGGAAAAGGCTGAAAGGGAGATGGAGGAAAGGGAAAAGGAGAAACAGAGGCAGCATGCGCTAGACATGGAGGGGTTAAAGCAACAGGGAAAAGACCGAGGAGAAAGCACAAGAGAGGAGAATTTTAATGTTAGTAGAGAGTTTAGGTTAGTACCTCCATTCGAGGAGACTGATGTTGATAGTTACTTCATGCATTTTGAAAAGGTGGCAGTGAATCAGAAGTGGCCCAGAGATCAGTGGGTGGCGTTGTTACAAAGTGCATTCAAAGGGAAGGCTCAACGAGCATATGTGGTATTGTCCATGGATGAGTCTGAGGATTATGAGGAAGTAAAAGAGGCTATCCTTCAGGCCTATGAGTTGGTACCTGAAGCGTATAGACAAAAGTTCAGAGATTTAAAGAAACTATGGAATCAGATGTATGCAGAGTTTGCCTATGAAAAGGGTGTGCTCTTGGATCACTGGAATGCTGCAGAAAAGGTGGAGGAGGATTTCCATCGTTTCAGAGAGTTAATTCTGATTGAGGAATTTCAAGGTTGTGTTTCGGATAATATCAGGATGTATCTGAATGAGAAGACGAATAAGTCTCTATCGGAATTTGCCAGGTTCGCAGATGAATATGCCCTAACCCACAAGTCAAGGTTTTCCTCGAATAAGAGTTATCAGAAAGGCAGTAGGGACGGTAGAGAAAGTCCACCGGCTAAGGTCAAGAATAAGCTGGGAGTTAGTGGAAAAGGTGAGGAGGAAGACAAGCAGGCTGGCAGGAAGGTTCCTGGCTTGACTTGTTATAATTGTGGAAAGGTTGGTCATACTGCATCTAAGTGTTTTGCTCCGCAGAAGGAGACAGGAAAAGGGAAAACAGCAGTCCCTACAGGGTGTATTGAGTCAATCAGCAAGTCGACGAGGAAGGCAAAGGTAGATAGAGTACGAGAGGGGAGTGAGAAATTTAATTCAGAAGGGACGGTGTCTGAAAGAAGGAGAGACCCCAGTTCCAGTGAGAATCTGGAGAGATACTGAGGCTGATCAGTCATTGATCCTAACTAAGGTGCTAGATTTTGGTCCTGAGACTGGAGTGGTAGTTTTAAGTGGTATAGGAAAAGGGACAGAAGCTGTGCCTTTGCATGGGATCATTTTAAAATGTGACCTGGTACCTGGACCAGTCGAAATAGGGATGCGGTCAGAATTACCGAGAGACGGCGTGGACGTCCTTCTTGGTAATGATTTAGCAGGTGGTGATGTGTGTTCAGCAGTGAAATTGACGAGCAAGCCTGTAAGTGTTGAGGACCTACCCCTGGATTCTAAGAACTATCCCGCATGCGCAATCACTCGCAGCATGTCGAGAAAGGCAGCTGAGAAAGAGGTCAGTTTAAATCAGTCCAGTGTCTATTTGGCTGAGACATTTTTACCGACCCTGTACCAAGAGGGGTTAGGGGATGGTAAAGCGGAGAATAGGGAGGTGAAAGAGAGTAAAGGAGAGGAGGTAGACCTACCCTTAGCCAAGAGGGAATTTATAGAGGCACAGAGTAAAGATGAGAAACAGATAAGGCAGTTAGAAGGTCCAGGGTTGGACATGGATGATCTGTCTGGCTTGACAGAGCAGTTTGAAGTTGAAAAATTTAAATGTGTTCCCGATAATGATATGAAGGCAGTCCTAGATGAAAAGGATGCCACTACCTTGAGGGGGTCTGCTGGGGTAGCAGATGAAATTGTTTTAACCCGCAGGGTTGAATTTACTCCAGATGGGAGTAACTCAGAATTTGGAAAAGGGACTGGTATAGATAGCCCGGAAGAGGTAGATGTCCCATTTGAGTGTGTTCAGGGTGTGGAGTCACATGGTACTGAACCTAGTAATGAAACTCAGGAAAGGTCCGAGGTATCTGATTCAGTTGAAAAGGAATGCAGTTCTTTTGGGTCATATGGACTTGGTTCAGTGAAGAAAGGGTTAACCTTGGTACCAGTGGAAAGTGAGAATTCTCAGTTGTTTGTGTTAGAAGGTGTGTTAAGTTAGTGAGGAGATGAAAGCTGGTGATGTGAATATTATTGAAGGAGAAGGGAAAGGTGTTGTTCCTAAATTAAATAAAGAAAATTTAAAGTCTGAATTGGTTTTAGAAGCAGTAACCAGGCTGAAGGAACAATGGCTTGTTAACAAGGTGCCTGTGAATCAATTACAGTTTGTTTTGGAATTCAAAGGTAAACAACTTGCAGATGTTAAACTGAAAACTAATAGAATGAAGGGTCCTGAAGATAAAATTAATGACTTGCTCAAAAATAAAGAATTGTGTGGAAGTTCAGAAAATAGGCTAAGTTTGGAAAACATTGGTGATAAGATAACTCCTATGAAAGGAGTATGTGAAAGCCTATTCCACACTGGTGAGCAAGCTAAACATATGAGAGTTAAGTGGAAAAGAGGAAAAGGTTGACAAATGCCACAGGATCTGGTTTTGAGGGAATTTGACAAAGCATGTAAAAGATAAAAACACCATGGAAGATTGACTGTTAAGTTTAAAAGTAAAATAGAGATTAGTATTTGCACAAACTTCTGTAATGTACTACAGTATAATCACACACGTATTGATTCACATTTTGTAATAAATACTTAAGATCACAACCCTTTAGTATTTTTTTGCTGACGAAAGGAAAAAAAAATAGGTGGTTATTAAGTTGGAGTCTGATGCTACAGGAATTTATTAAGATACAATATATTAAAGGGAGTGACAATGTAATCGCTGACTGGTTATCTAGATGCTAAGTGAAGGTATATCTGTATTGCTTTATAGTTAAGAACACTTCCGTATTTTTGCTAAACTCTGTAATCCTGTAAAACGCTGTACTAGTTAATTTTCCCCTTTGGTGAAAATTCCTAGAAGGATGGGGGTGTTACGAAGGATGAACAACTCTGATGGGCAGAAGGGTACAGAGTTGCCCATTTCCCCTCCCCTAGGAGAATCACAAACTGTTACTGTTACCACGCTGCTCATGAGAAAGAAAGAGAGATCAAGAGGAAAACAAGTTGGAACATCTGCTGCTGATAAGGGAGAGGAGAGGAGCCATTGATTTACTGTTATGTCTTTTGGAGAGGGCTGTTTACTTGGTACCATTCTGTTCATTCAAATTCCTCAGTGGACAGCCGGAGTGGGCTGGTTTGATGGGCTAAGCCATTCAAAACTGATTTGACACCTGTGCCCCCGTGAGTAGGGATAAAAGTGAGGTCTGGGGAGACACCACTCAGACACAACAGGAGACACACTAGTGAGCACTGCTTAAGTGTCGGAACCCACGAGAAAAGTGTGGGGCATCGGAGACTGAACGAAGGATCTGTCAATTTTAACTCAGTGTTTATAGCGAGACCGGTGGGGGCTTGTGTGTGTGTCCACCCTTGCCTGGGTGATGAGTCCACCATAGAAGAACTATCTAGCTAAAGGACAGAGGGGTCATACCTGAATGGCCACAACAACACATCGACGGATCAAGAACATAAAGGAAGGTTTGACTGGCTGTCACTGTTTGCTTGCCCTCTCTCTCTCCCTCCCTCCCTCCAACGGTTACAACAAAAGAAACAACTACCTCAGCCTACATGAACTGAACATTATACTTTCCCATGATAATTCATTATCCCCTAGACCGGGGGTCGGCAACCCGCGGCTCCGGAGCCACATGTGGCTCTTTTACGACTGTGCTGCGGCTCCCTGTTGCTTTGGGAAATAATTGGTTGTGGCGACCCTTTTCCTGGCACATCCGAACCGACTCACAATTAGATAGCCTACGGGGGTTTGCGAGCACAGAGCTTTGGAGCCTCTGCGCCATGGGGGGCAGGTTGAGGGAGGCTTAAAAGTGAGGCTGAAGATTTCGAATAAAGTTTTTTTCTTCGACTGCAGTTACTGACTCCGTGTCGTAATTTTAGCGCTGCGTGTAGCACACCGCTACATGGTCAGTATTTAATTAAAATGTATTTTATGTTAGTTTGTTAGTTTTTGAAATGTAAATCTAAATTTGAAGATTATGGTGATCTTGTACAGTCTAAATAAGACGTTGTGGCGACCCATTTCCTGACACATCCGAACCGGCTCACAATTAGCCAGCGTTCAGGCTAAGGGAGATAGCCTACGGGGGTTTGTGAGTACGTGTCTTTTGCAGCATCCGCGCCCATGGGGGGCGGGTTGAGAGAGGCTTAAAAGCAAGGCTGTTTAGTTCGAATAAAGCTATCTTTGACTGCAGTTTACTGACTGCGTGTAGCACACCGCTACAACGTGTTTTTATCGCTGGCTGTCCAGAGGGGAGGTGCTGAAACGCTTTGGCGCGTGTCTGGAAGAAGTGAAAACTTTCCTGGGCAGCAAAGGGCTCACCTTTCCTGAGCTGGAACAGCCAGAGTGGCTGGAAAAGCTACACTTCATGGTAGACATGACAGCGCACCTGAACACGCTGAACACAGCTCTTCAGGGGAAAGGACGTACAGCCCTGCACATGTTGGAGGATGTTTTGGCATTCGAGCACAAGTTGACGTTGCTTGCCAGAGATTTACAGAAAGGCACATTGTCTCACTTCCCCAATTTGAGAGAGTTCAAACAAGGTCACGACATGATAAATTCGGAGTATTTACATTCTGCAATCATCGCAATGCAAACATCGTTTGGGAAACGCTTCTGTGAGTTCAGAGAGTTCATTATCCTTCCCTAAGCATCGATCCATCCCTACTGAATACGACTGCATTGTCAGGTGTGAGTCAACCTGAACAAGGATGATAAATATTTTAATTGCCTATTATTTAACGTATATTCATATGTTTTCATTGTTCAGTGAAATAGTCCTTTTATTTTTCAGGTTGACAGCTGGCTGACGTTATTTTTGGTTTGCTGCTGGCGGCAAATTTAAGTTTGGCGTTTTTCATAAATACAAGAAGGACTCAAATAGACGTCGAGTATTTTACTTAAAAGTAACCTTCAACCCAACGTCTTTTTTTCGGAGGTCAAAATGTTTTTGTTGCATGCAGAAATGTAATTTCGTTTTCTCTGCAGGAGTTCATCAATTTCATAAATGCAACACATTATAGTTTGTTTATACATAGCATAAAGGCAAAACAAAACGTTGTATGCAGTGTTATTTCATTTTAAATGTCAAACGGGTTTTGCGGCTCCCAGTGTTTTCTTTTCTGTGGGAAACGGGTCCAAGTGGCTCTTTCAGTGGTAAAGGTTGCTGACCCCTGCCCTAGACAACGATAGAGCTTGTTTATTATTCATTATTATTACTATTATACCCATACTTTTAGGTTTAGTATTGCTAATGTGTATTATCTGTATATTTGCATTGTTGATATTGATTTGTAGATTTTACTAATAAACACTGTTTTGAAAATAGTACCAGACTCCAACGGATACTTCTATCTTTGCTGGTAAGACACCCAGTTACAGGGTACGTACCACAACACATACCTAATTTTTTAAAACAATTTTCACTGTTTCCATTGTGATCACAGTGTTTACTTGTTGAAATCTTTGGTATTCCTTGTTGGCTGATACCACTATGGCTGGAGCTCTTGCACCAATCTATGCCATCTTACTCCCCCACCCTGTCCATCTTGATAATTCTCAAATAACCAGGCTTCTCACTGTCAGTGGAAATAGAAATATTACAAATATATGATTTAGGAGCAAGAGCAATGTACTCAAGTATTCTCTGCTATACAATAACACCAAGGCTAATCTGATTGAAGCCTGAATCCTGAAGCTTGATAAACAGACAAATGTTATTTTGATCTAGGTGAAATAAATGATGTTTTTTCCCTTTCTGTTTATTTAGTGGCATACAGAAGTTCTCTGACTAATGTGCTGAAACCGGACAACAGTTTCCATTTGGAAATCTTGTGTCTCGCAGAAAGCAGAAAGAGGTCATTCAGTCTACAGTTACAGATATTATTACACATATTTCAATGCAGCCATTAATGTTGATGCTGCAGTGACCCAGGATCCTGGGTTTTATCCTCACCTTTGCTGTTGTCTGTGTGACCACATGGGTACAGGCCAGTTCTCAGAGCATTTTCCTACTTATTTCTCTGTGATCTATTCTCACATACCCATTAACCTACCCGTCCCACCACCAATTCCCCCGCCATGTACTTACATTAAGGGTAATTTACAGTAACCAGCCAGCATGTCTTCACAATGTGGAGGGGAACCAGAGTTCCCAGAGAAAGCCCATGCGGTCGCACAAATAACAGAAGGTCAGGATGAAACTCAGGATCCTGGGTCTCTGCAGCATCAGCATTAATTGCTACATTAACAATTCACTAACATTAAACAACAATAGTAATTTAGATAGATGAAGTCTCACATAACATTTACAACAGATTTAAATAACCACAACACAATGTAAGAATTATTAGGTACAAAATCAAAATGTAATTGATTGATTGTTCTATCTGACAATGTGATGCATGGAGTATGAGAGATGGTATGAGTATTATAATAAGCAGGCAGAAAATGGAACAAAATAGAAACTTCAAAAAGTTTGTTGAACACATAACCACTGCAAACTAACAATATAAAGGTACGTTGAGTTTATCAGGTCCCAGCTTGCTCAGAGGGAGGAGTGAAGACAACATAATCTACCATGAGATTGGAACAACAAATAAAATACCTTGTTAAATAATATCTCTTGTAAGTATAGACTGGTCACCTTGGGATCAGTGGAACAACAGTCAGAGGAAAAAAAGTTAAAAAGTACTTGGAGAGGCACACTTCCAATTCAGTAGTTCAGGAGAACCAGTATGGACTTGTATAACTAAGTCATGTTTTGCTAATTTTAACTGGATTTTTTTGGTGAAAAAGCAGAGAAGGCGGATGAAGGAAATGCAATGTATGTTGCTCAAAGAGATTTTAAGATCATTAGACAAAATTTCATATAAATGACTAATGAATAAAATTATAGCTCCTGGAATTTTAGGCTGCACAAATAATTAAAACATTGATGTAAATTTACTGCGGATTTAAAATTTTAAATTCATATTTCCTACATCCCCAAAGCTGCACAATCACTGATCTAAAATACAAGATCCTGGAACAGATTCCCTACTACGACTGCTGGTAAATTCTAGCATGCTCCTGATCCTATGTGGAATTCAGCTGGGGAGCAAGTTGGTAAATTGCCAGTGAAGTTTTTTTCAATAAGAACATGAATTATGCATTCACAAAAAACTCCCCAACTTGCTAGTACTTATTTGGGGAATGCCATGTATTCAAGGTATAATGACAAACTTGATCCAGGCCAAGATTCTTCAAAATCTGAACATGACATGCCCCTCTGCTAAGCTAGGCAAAGTAAGAGTCTGAAGCTAAACCTACCTGGAATGTTGTCATTATTAGCTTTATCATTGGCAGAGTCATGAAACTTCACTGGGATGTACAGAGGTTCACTCTGCAAAATAAGGAGAAACAAGCTCACAACTACTTAAACAGAATATTTAAAAACTTTACACAATATATGAAAACATACTTATTTTAATAGTTGTTATTAGGATTTAATTTTGAAAATATATTTCTATATCCTAATCATTGAGCCTAACTTTCCCTTTTTCTTTCATTTGTAGTTACAAAATTTACCACAAGGCCTTCATTTGTGGTGTTTAAAGTGGTTTCCAGGAAGCTATTCTTCATTCAGAAACATCTGCTCTTCATTGACAACACGTTTGTTGATAATCTCTGCATTGGCAACAATAAATTTGGTATGAAGGTGGCACATACCATCCTTCTATGAAGTCCACTTCATATTATTTTAATAATCGGTTTCTGATACTGAAAATAACGTGTTGGGGATAGTGCGTGGGAAGAAGAGATCAATGCATGAAACCTGAGTAAGGTCTACTTGGACTTATACAATATGTACTTTGAGAATAAATTGAACTTTGAAGGAGAATCACTTCTGCTGCTCTTGACCCATGTGAAAACTTTTCAATGATTCAAGTTTTAATATTTCTGCGATTTGGAATAATTGCCCTTTTTTAAAAATTTTTCAGATTAAGAAATAGAGGAACACACACAGAAATACAGGTATATTGTTTGGATCAAAATGTTAATCAAGATGCAAATTGCTCTGTTTTTCTGAAGGTAAGACAAGGGTCAAGTTCCAGTCTGAAAATTCAAGACAATTACATCCATTGACTCTCCCTTCTCTATCATGCCTGTTATTTACTCAAATAATTCCAACAGGTATGTCAGGCAAGATTTTCTCTTCTGGAAACAATGCTGCCTTTGGTCTATTTTATCATGCATGCCCAAGTATCCTGAAATCTCATACTTACTAACGCACTCCATCATCTTCCCAACTACTGAAGTCAGGCTAACAAGCCTAAAATGATAACTTTGTCTTATCACATGCCTTTCTATCTTCCATTGTAATTCATATCCCACATCCTGGCTATTGTTCAGAGGCCTATATATAATTCCCATCAGTTTTTTTAACCTTGCTCTTTCTTAACTCTACCCACAAAGGTTCTCCATGTTCCAATCTTATGTCACCCCTTTCTATGGATTTGATTTCAATACAGCCACCCCATCCCCTCCGCCTAACTGCCTGTCCTTTTGTTACAAACTGTATCCTTGGATGTTAAACCACCATCTTTTTTCAGCCAAGACTCAGTGATGCCCACAATGTCTTACCTTCCAACCTCTAACTGCATTACAAGATTTGCATTACCTTATTCCATATACTGTGTGCATTCAAATATGATATCTTCAGTCCTGTATTTATCACCCTTTTCAACTTTGTCCCCGTTACACTTCAGCTCATCCCTCTGACTGCAATTTTGCCCTATCGACTGCTTGACATCCTTATGGTCTCACTATACAATGCATCAATTTGTATACCACTTTGGTTCCATCCCTCTGCCAAATTAGTGCTTAAACTAACCCTCCCCAAGAGCTCTAGCAAACCTGCCCAGGAATATATTGGTCCCCCTTGGCTTCAGGTGTCAGCCATCCTTTCTGTTCAGGTCATAACTTCACTGGAAGAGGTCCCAATGATGCAGAAATCTGAAACCCTGCCCTTTCCACCACGCCCCCAATCACTCAGGGTGGATGTGGAGAGGATGTTTCCTATGGTAGAGGTATCCAAAACTAGAGAGGGAACAGCATCAAAATTGAGGGGCAACCTTTAAGAATAGACAGACAGACATACTTTATTGATCCCGAGGGAAATTGGGTTTCTTTACAGTCGCACCAACCAAGAATAGTGTAGAAATACAGCAATATAAAACCATAAATAATTAAATAATAATAAGTAAACTATGCCAAGTGGAAATAAGTCCAGGACCAGCCTATTGGCTCAGGGTGTCTGACACTCCGAGGGAGGAGTTGTAAAGTTTGATGGCAACAGGCAGGAATGACTTCCTATGATGCGCAGTGTTGCATCTCGGTGGAATGAGTCTCTGGCTGAATGTACTCCTGTGCCTAACCAGTACATTATTGAGTGGATGGGAGACATTGTCCAAGATGGCATGCAACTTGGACAGCAACCTCTTTTCAGACACCACTGTCAGAGAGTCCAGTTCCACCCCCACAACATCATTAGAGGTAAGGAGGAATTTTCTGAGCCAGAAGGTAGTAAATCTATGGAATGCTCGGCCACAGACTGCAGCGGAGGCCAAGGCTATGCATATATTTAAGGCAGAGGTTGATCATTTCTTGAACAATCAGGGCATCAAAGAATATGATGAGAAGGCAGGTGTATGGGGTTGAATGGGATCTGAGATCAGCAATGATGGAATGGTGGAGCAGATCCATGGGCTAGATGGCCTGATTCTGCTCCTATGGTTTATAACATGGTAATAACATGGGAATCTTGGTTTAACCTTATGGAAATTCACTTTATGGATGGTTTTCCAGCAATATAAACCTTTTATAACAGGAAGACAAAATTGTTTGCAACACAGCGTACTCACCAAAGAATTATTTACACTAGTGTCTGTAGTACAAGTTGCAAGATAACTTTCAGCATCTGCAAACTTAAAAAAAGAAATAGTTTACTAAGCTGGCACCAGAAACAGCATATTAATATGAGAAAATTGATCTTGGTACATTCGCTAAGATTGAATAACAATTAATTAAGTATTTCTGTTTTTGACATTTACTGTAACCATAAATCAGAAAATTACATCTTAAAGTAAAGCTAGTAAACCTTTCACAGGGTCTCTCATGAGTCACAGAAACAGGCCCTTAGACCCATCTAGTTTGTGCCTATCCCCATCGACCTGCACCGGGACTATGGCCCTCCGTGAAGTTGAGATCGCACGCACCACTTGCCCTGACAGCTCGTTCCTCTGCGTGAAGAGGTTTCCTATCACGTTCCCTTTAAATTTTTCACCTTTCACCATTAACCCATGATCTCTAGTTGCAGTTCCCCCTTAAGTTCTGTGGAAAAAAACTGCTTACATTTACCCTACCTACTGTATACCCTTCATAATTTTGCAATCTCAAACTTCTACGTTCTACGTTCCAAGGAATACGGTCGTAGATGGCTGATTCAGAAGATTAAGATACTTGCGATCTGCAGAGACTTGGTAGATTAGAATCAAAATTGACTTGGTCATAGAAGGCAGAGGGTAGTGGAAGGGTATTATTCCGATATTATGGGCTGAAGGGTCTGTTCCAGTGTTCTACAGTTTATGTTCCTAAACTTGCAGCAACACAAGTTATTTACAATATATTGCCTTTAAAATTATTAAGAAAATGTAGATTGAGGGCTTAGTTGGAAAAGTTACTCACCAACGCAACATGCCTTCCATTGGTACATTGCTCCCGCCATGGCTTCCACACAAGGAATCCAATTAAGTAAAGAACAAACATGGATGTTTTGGCAAATGTACTAAAAAAGGGTTTCTCATACTTTTTAAATATATACTGGAAAGAAGAAGAAAAAAAGCATGGTTAATTTTTTTTTAAAGACCTACTAAGCCAGTTAATCTTCATGTACAACAAATTAAGGATTTTATCTGCTCCCTGAACTTTTGTACTCCTCTTAAAACAACACAATCTGTAAAAATGTTGAATTTACAATCACCACTTATGCAAAGCACATTCCCAGGTATGCACACAGACAATGTTGTGCAGTGCCTAGTAAATGTATTCCGGCCCCAACCCTTTGTTCACGTAAATGAGTATTACAATCAGGGCTCGATCAAATTAACAGATTTTTTTTTTTAATTTGCAAATCATATGCTCCTTTTTCACTGTAGAGCCCAAAAAACTGGGAAGTTGGGGAGCAGCAGTGGACAACAATCTTGTGATCTTGTCAGAGATGTTCAATTGGGTTAAGGTCAGAAGTCTGACTGCGCCACTTAAAGACATCAATTTTCTTCATTTGAAGCCACTCCATGGCTGCTCTGGCAAAGTGCTTTGGGTTGTTGGCCAGTTTAAGCTTTTTAGCAGAGGCTACCAGGTTTCATCCAGGATCTCTCTGTTCTTAAACAGCATTCATTTTCCATTGTTCTCCGATTAAAACAAAGAGGGAGACTGAAACACCGAGGTGAATGCTGAAGATGAGCACCAGCTTCCTGCCTTTTGATCACTGGTGGGAGTGCTGTGCTAACGGAAAGGGAAGCCTGCCTTTTGATTGCTGGTGGGTTCACTCTGCTGCTGGAGAGGGGAGACTGCCTTTTGATTGCTGGTGGGTTCACTCTGCTGCTGGAGAGGGGAGACTGCCTTTTGATCACTGGTGGGATCGCTCTGCTGCTGGAGAGGGGAGACTGCCTTTTGATTGCTGGTGGGTTCACTCTGCTGCCGGACAGGGGAGACTGCCATTCGATCGCTGGTGGGATCACTCTGCTGCCGGACAGGGGAGACTGCCATTCGATCACTGGTGGGATCACTCTGCTGCCGGAGAGGGGAGAGTATGTGACTGTTACTGTTAGTGATTTTTGGGTTTAAGTCATTTACATTTAGCAGATGGCTTTGGCTACCAGTCTTCTGTTCCTTGAAAACGTATTGTGGATTTAATTTGGAACAATGCATTCCTAAAAGCTGTGAATCCCAGTCCACAGATGATATGAAGTTTGCATGTAATTTCAAAAGAAAGCTTTGTCTATACTTTGTAAACATGGAATTATCCTTCGTGTTTAGCAATAAATACTGAGCCCCACATTGGGCCAGCAGACCTTCCACTGAAAGCGTCTCCATATGATGCCTGCTGTACCTAGTTTTGTCAAATAAAGAAGCTGCTTTGTATCTATCAGTAACGCAATTTCATTCACGCAACAACATTTGGTGTCAGGAGTGGGATACCTTCATGACCCATCGTGTGGCCAGCAAGCCTAGCAGTCTAAGTGGGTAAAATAGCACTCACACTTGGATCTGTTCGGGTCAGTGGTATACGGGAATACCAGGTATCACAATCGCGGAGAGCTGAACTGGTAGATATTAAAGTAGTGTGTGTATGTGAGGAAACTTTGCGTGTTAACTTGGTGAGATGAAGCCACCAGTTGCGAAGGGTGGTTACCAACGGTTCAGGATGCCAGAGTTCGGGGAGCTGCATTTTACTGTATACATTTTGCAAGTGTGAGGCAAATCAATAGAGCAGGCATCATGAGTTCAGTTCAAGTGCTCAGAAATGGCAAATTGTGGTGTATATACTCTGTGGTTTCACGTATGTGCTGTCTAACTGGTACCTGTCTTTTATATTTTGCGTAGTGTGGGAATTAGTGTGGCTGTATTTCAGGAAGAGGTTTTACCCAGCTATATCTGTCGAAATGGCACCTATTGAGATCAAGCAACGTCAGGTTGTGAACCCCGATGATCAAAGCCAGCACGTGACAATGATTACGACCATTCATAAGCCCTTCACCTCCGGGGAGAAACAGAGCATTTTGTCAGAGTTGCCCTCACTTGGAAGTCGCCTGTGGGAATTCGGAATTCTGGCGTAAGCTTGAGGAAATGGCTGAAATTCACCAGATGCACCCTAAAGATATACATGTGTTGGAAAAAGTGAAGTGCCCGAGGAATATGTGGGACAGGATGGCCCGGGGGTGCGGGATGGTATCTGGACAACTACCGGGAATACCAGGAATGAAGAAAGATATTACTTTTCTAAAGGGGAAGTGGGGCAGTGACTGGGGGGAGGTGAGAGTAACTAGGGTATGATAATGGCAGTGATTCAAAAAACTGATGAGACGGTTGTAGATAATGCAGAATGTAAATAGTGAGTGTATGAGGAGTATTCTGGGTTGGACAATCCAGGGAGGGAACGACTAAACTTTCCTGAAAATGCTGAAGGAAGGCCTGCACTCAGCCCACCAGGGAGTTTTAGATTTAGGCATAACGGTAGGGTTGACCTACTCTGCGATAGTTTCCTGGGCCAGTGAGGTAGACCGAAGAAAGTGCAAGAGAGACAGTAAAATGGCTGTAGAGGATGCAGCAGCTGTGATGTCCCAGAGAGTTTGTTTTGTTTGTCAGCGACCAGGGCATGGAGCAAGGAACTGCTGGAATAGACATGGGATGATAAAGGAGCTGATATGCTATAGGCGTGGCCTATTGGGACACGGTTAGAAGCAGTGTCCAAAAAAGAGGAAACAAAAACAGATGAACATCACAGCAGACACACAATCTCTCACCCCATCGGTGCCCGGTCTGACTGACGATCAGATCAAAAAGGTCAGAAAAAGGTGTGGTGACGGGCCCACTGCCAGCACTGGTGCCCTGCAGATGTACACAAGAGCGTTACCAGGGGGACGGCCATGCAACACGTTAGTGGACACAGGGGCATCGATATTGACAAAAGACATTCTCTTGCCAACAACCGGACAGGCTATTTATATTAGCGGTGTAGGAGGGAAAACACTGAAAGCAGAAAGAAGTCACAAATACTAGAAAATGGGGGCGTGTAGCTTCCAGTGTATTTCTGGTTCTGTCCGAATATCGAGGGCACCATCCTCGGAACAGACATCCTAAGGGAAGCAGGAGCTGTTATTGATTCAGGAAAGGGAGAAATAATATGGACAAGTCAGGGGCAGCGAACACATACAAACAACAGAATACACAACACAACCTGGCTAGCATAGTCGCAGCTGCCCCGATCACCAGAAACTGGAGCCAGGATGGTGTCTATGGGTTACTTTGTTGGCAGCAAGATTGTGGACAAGTAAAGATAAACCCAGTTAAAGTAGATGGGGACCTGCATAAACCCCATAAGCAGTACCCTATAAAAACTGACCACTGTCCAGGGTACAGTGAAGGCACAAAAACACCAAGGGATACTCAGAGAGACTGCGGCTGTATGGCCAGCAAAGCCCAGTGAAACATATCTGTTAACCACAGGCTATACCGCCCTTAAAACCATGCCATTTTAGTAAAACTATATGAAGAGGTGGAGGCAGAAGAGAAGGAGAGGAGGCAGAGAGAGGGAGCAAAGGAGGGACCAGGTGGGCGCTGGGCACAAGGGGAGGGAAGAGTCCCACCATGTGTTAGGAAGCTATTACTGAAGTTATATCATGGGGTAATTATGGGTTGAGGGGAACCTGGGGCTTACAGGGATAGAATGACACAATATGTGAAAGACCTTTGTAATCAACTTAAAAGTGTTGAAGGGCCGAGCGAAACAACAGCAGTGAATCGCTGATCAGAGAGCCAAGGGGAAAGGAGATAGTCCTTCCACAGCCCGGCGACCAAGTCATGGTGGGGGTGCTGCCGGAAAGGCCAGGGTTCACCCTGAGGTGGGCAGGGCAGGACCACAGACGGTACTCTTAACCAATGCCACTTGTGCCTGTGTACAGACTTGGCGAGGCAGCCAGTGGAAACACTGGACTCATGGTTAAACCACACGACTCACCCTCTTGTTGCTCCCACATACAGAGTGGGGGATCAAGTGTACCCAGTAACCATGTCATTACACCAGCTGGCCATGCCAGACCTGACCACAGCTGATGAAAACATACCCAGAGGAAACACAAAGGCTGAAAATCCCAACAGCATGGCAGAAAACAGTCAGTAAGATGTTAAAGTGTGATGGTGATGGTATTCTGTAATGAAGGCTGGTTGCTGAAGGTAGATGATTAGTTTAATAGCATATAGAGAAGATATTGGAAAATAGATGGGGAGGGATTTTTAAGTTAAAACAGAGACAGCAAGTTCCACAACTTCGATGGATTTCAGACTGCACACGGCATCTGAAGGACGTCACCCCAGTCTGAAAGAGAAACTGGGCCCTTTCAGCAGTCAGGTCAGTGAGCGACTGGACAGTTCGGAAGGGGGTGCCACCACAGAAACCACCCCCACCCCTTCCTGTACATCGATGAGAGGGCCTGTGGGTGCTCTCGGAAAGAGAGTTTCAGTGACCAGAGAATTGGGGGGGGGGGGGGGGGGAAAGGGAAGGAATGTGATTAAGCTGCAATCAACCTGCAGTGAAAGAGCTGACAGGCACATGAAAGAAGCTGCAATTCTAAAGGTAGTAATTAGGGAATGTTAGGGTAGATATCGAGGCACACAAAATTGGGGGGGGGGGTGAATTTTGAGGCAGGGTGTTTTTGCTGTCCTGTTTGAGTAGATCCTCCTAGGTTGGCCTTTCCTAGTACAAATTTGTTTTTGTCCAGGAGGGCCAAGAGGAGGGACTGTTAGAGTGATTTTTGGGTTTAGGTCATTTACATTTAGCAAATGGCTTTGGTTACCAGTCTTCTGTTCCTTGAAAATGTATTGTGGATGTACAAATGTTTGTAATTTGCAACAATGCATTCCTAAAAGCTATGAATCAGAAGATGTGAAGTTTGCATGTAGTTTCAAAAGAAAGCATTGTCTATACTTTGTAAATATGGAATTGTCCTTTGTGTTTAGCAAATAAATATTAAGCCCCACTTTGGGCTAGGGGACCTTTCCACCGAAAGCGTTTCCATATGAAGCCTACTGTACCTTGTTTTGTCGAATGAAGAAGCTACTTTGTATCTACCAGTAACTCCCTCTGGCGATTTCATTCATGCAACAACAGTTACCTAGGTTTTCTACCCAGGATATAGATATGATATGGACCTGGACGATTGACTTTTTTCCCCCCATTCTTATAGTTCTTTTATATTCTGTGTTTTACACCCAATTTTTCACATTTTTTGTGTGCAGGGGAGGGGGATTTGGGGGTTGACAATTGTGCTGCCATTCTTTTCTTTCTTGGTTTTGTGGCTATCTGGAGAAAAAGAATTTCAGAGTTGTAAATTTTAATGATAAATGAACCTCTGAGTCCTTTGTCTCCATCCACCTTGACCAGATTTCTAGTCCCTGCTGCTGAAATGCATCCTGATAGCATAATGCTACCTTCACCACACTTTACAACAGGGATGGTGTTATCTGACTGTTGCATAGTATTAGATTTATCCCACATGTACCACTTCGTGTTGAGACCAGAAAGTTCCACTTTAGTCTCATCCAACCACAAGGCCTTCTTCTGCTTGTTCACAGTATCTTTTAGGTGATCCTTTGTAAAGTCTTTATGGGCAAGAACATAATTTTTTGTTTTCCTGAGTTTTTATCTTGCCACAGCGACGGAGGATGAGAGGTGACCTGATAGAGGTGTAAAGGATGATGACGGGCATTGATCGTGTCAATAGCCAGAGGTTTTTTCCCAGGGCTGAAATGGCTAACACGAGGGGGCATAATTTTAAGATGCTTGGAAGTAGGTACTTCCAAGTAGGTGCCAGAAGTAAGTTTTTCACACAGAGAGTGGTGGATGCATGGAAGATACTGCCAGCAAAGGTGGTAGAGGATTATATAATAGGGTATTTTAAGAGACTCTTAGATAGGTAGGGAAATTCTAAACAGTTTCTAGAGTAAGGCTGAAGGGCTTGTAATGTGATTTCTATGTTTCTTCCATAAATATACTCTTTCTGCAAGGCTTTAGAGAATACGGAGCCATGAACATCATCTGCAGTTGCAGCCACTGCCTTTCACAGCTCACTCAGAGTGATGGTTAGCATCACAGCAGCCTCTGTTACAAGTGCCATTCTTCTCTGGTGACTAGGCTTAGAGGGGGAGCCTGACCTGGGCAGTGTGGCTTTGGATTCATATTTTTCCCCCAGTGGACTGCACTGAGCTCCAAGGCATGTTCAGTGTCTTAGAGATGGTCTTGTATCCTTCCTCAAACTTTTGCTTCTCTATTACAATTTCTCTGACTTGTCTTGAATTCTCTTTTGTCTTAATTTTAGTTTGGTCTGTTGAAAATCGACCACACTATCGGACCTTACAGATAGAAAGTTTACTTATTCAGTTAATCCTCTAAGTTTCTACATCAACATTTGGGTGAATTGGTAAGCACCAAGGAAGGTTAACATAATAATTACAAAGGAGATGGACACCTTTTCTGCCACACAATTTTGGTTTTAATTTTTAGTAAATTGTTGACAGGTTTTGGAATTTTTCTTTTGATTTGATATGATGCTCAATGTTTTGTAGACTGAACACCTCCCTCTGCAACTGGATCCCAGACTTCCTGACGGGGAGACCTCAGTCAGTCCGGATCGGGAGCAGCCTCTCCAACACCATCACACTGAGCCTACTGGGCCTGAACACCTCCCTCTGCAACTAGACCCCAGACTTCCTGACGGGGAGACCTCAGTCAGTCTGGATCGGGAGCAGCCTCTCCAACACCATCACACTGAGCCTACTGGGCCTGCTCACCTCCCTCTGCAACTGGACCCCAGACTTCCTGACGGGGAGACCTCAGTCAGTCTGGATCGGGAGCAGCCTCTCCAACACCATCACACTGAGCCTACTGGGCCTGAACACCTCCCTCTGCAACTAGACCCCAGACTTCCTGACGGGGAGACCTCAGTCAGTCTGGATCGGGAGCAGCCTCTCCAACACCATCACACTGAGCCTACTGGGCCTGAACACCTCCCTCTGCAACTGGATCCCAGACTTCCTGACGGGGAGACCTCAGTCAGTCTGGATCGGGAGCAGCCTCTCCAACACCATCACACTGAGCCTACTGGGCCTGCTCACCTCCCTCTGCAACTGGACCCCAGACTTCCTGACGGGGAGACCTCAGTCAGTCTGGATCGGGAGCAGCCTCTCCAACACCATCACACTGAGCCTACTGGGCCTGAACACCTCCCTCTGCAACTGGACCCCAGACTTCCTGACGGGGAGACCTCAGTCAGTCTGGATCGGGAGCAGCCTCTCCAACACCATCACACTGAGCCTACTGGGCCTGAACACCTCCCTCTGCAACTGGATCCCAGACTTCCTGACGGGGAGACCTCAGTCAGTCTGGATCGGGAGCAGCCTCTCCAACACCATCACACTGAGCCTACTGGGCCTGCTCACCTCCCTCTGCAACTGGACCCCAGACTTCCTGACGGGGAGACCTCAGTCAGTCCGGATCGGGAGCAGCCTCTCCAACACCATCACACTGAGCCTACTGGGCCTGCTCACCTCCCTCTGCAACTGGACCCCAGACTTCCTGACGGGGAGACCTCAGTCAGTCCGGATCGGGAGCAGCCTCTCCAACACCATCACACTGAGCCTACTGGGCCTGAACACCTCCCTCTGCAACTGGACCCTAGACTTCCTGACGGGGAGACCTCAGTCAGTCTGGATCGGGAGCAGCCTCTCCAACACCATCACACTGAGCCTACTGGGCCTGAACACCTCCCTCTGCAACTGGACCCCAGACTTCCTGACTGGGAGACCTCAGTCAGTCTGGATCGGGAGCAGCCTCTCCAACACCATCACACTGAGCCTACTGGGCCTGAACACCTCCCTCTGCAACTGGACCCTAGACTTCCTGACTGGGAGACCTCAGTCAGTCTGGATCGGGAGCAGCCTCTCCAACACCATCACACTGAGCACGGGGACCCCCCAGGGCTGTGTGCTCAGTCCACTGCAGTTCACTCTGCTGAACCACGAATGTGCTGCAATACACAGCTCGAACCACATCATCAAGTTCATCGATGACACAACCGTGGTGGGTCTCATCAGCAAGAACGATGAGTCAGCGTACAGAGAGGAGGTGCAGCAGCTAATGGACTGCTGCAGAGCCAACAACCTGTCTCTGAATGTGAACAAAAGAGATGGTTGTTGACTTCAGGAGAGCATGGAGTGACCACTCTCTGCTGAACATCGATGGCTCCTCCGTTGAAATGGTTATAGCACCAAATTTCTTGGTGTTCACCTGATCCCTCAACACCAGCTCCATAGCAAAGAAAGCCCAGCAGATTCTCTACTTTCTGCAAAGGCTGAGTAAAGTCCATCTCCCAGCCCCCATCCTCATCACATTCTACAGAGAATGTATCGAGAGCATCCTGAGCAGCTGCAGCACTGCCTGGTTCGGGAATTGCCGCGTTTTGGATCGCAAGACCCTGCAGCGGATAGTGAGGTCAGCTGAGAAGATCAGCAGGGTCTCTCTTCCCGCCATTACAGACACTTACACCACACACTGCATGCGCAAAGCTAACAGCATTGTGAAGGACCCCACACACCCTTCATACAAATTCTTCTCCCTCTTGCCGTCTGGGAAAAGGCACCAAAGCAGTCGGGCCTCACGACCAGACTGTGCAACAGTTTCTTCCCCCAAGCCATCAGACTCCTCAATACCCACAGCCTGGACTGACATCTACATCATTTATTATTGTATTGAAATTTGTCCGCTACTGTGCCTATTGTCTTGTTTATTATTTATTTATTAATTATTGTACTGCCCTGCACTTTATTGTGCACTTCATGTAGTCTTGTGTAGGTCTGTAGTCTAGTGTAGTTTTATACGTACACAACACTGGAAGAACTCAGCAGGTCAGGCAGCATCTGTTTCGGGCCGAGACCCTTCATCAGGAACGGGAGGGGGAAAGAGGGCCGAAGCCCAGTAATAGAGATAGGGGAGGGGGTAGGGCCTAGAGATGCCAGGTGGAAAACCAATCAGAGGAACGATAAAGGGGGGAGGGGGAGGGGATAAGCATGAAAGAACTGTAGAGATAAAGCAGCAGAAAGTTGAAAGGGGAGAGAGAGGCAGAGAGGGACGTGGGATAGGGGATGTAGCACTTGGTCCTGGAGGAACATTGTTTAGTTTTTACAATGTATTGTATTAGCAGTTTATGGTTGAAATTACAATAAAAAGCAACTTGAGTTGACTTGACTCAAAAATGCTAGTTTAATAAATTTTAAATTTAGAAAATTAAACAGTAAAATATGAAAAAAATTGTGGGGGGTGAATACATTTTCAAGGCACTGTACCTGTAACCTTGTAATGCTTTTAATTATTTAAACAAAAGTACCCAATCTTCTCCTTATAGGTGTTATAATTCTAAGCTACCATAAAACTAACCTGTTTGTTAAATGTTTATGTTAATGATAACTCAATATGTTTTATGAGGGCATTTCAAAAAACAGGTGAAATATATAATTACATCTATGTTTCTAAAGCATATAACACATCTCTTAAGACAATAAGACAGAGGAGCAGAATTAGGCTATTCAGTCCACCAACTCTGCTCTGCCATTCCATCATGGCTGCTTTATTATTTCTCTCTCAACACTATTCGCCGGCCTTCTTCTCGACACCCTGACTAATCAATACCCATCATCTTCCACTTTAAATATATCAGTGACGTGACCTCCACAGCTGTCTGTGGCAATGAATTCCTCAGATTCACCACCTAGCTGAAGAAATTCCTCATCTCTGTTCTAAAGAGATGTCCTTGTGTTCAGAGGCTGTGCCCTCTGGTCTGAGACTCCTCCTTGTATCTTTATGTTTCCTTTTATGTTTGCACAATTTGTTTTATTTTCTGCATGACAGTCTTTTTTTTAAAATAACCACAATAATTAAAAGTGTTACATGCCTAAAATAAGAAGTTTCTTTCCACTCACTTGAGCCTGAATTCCTGCACTCCCTATCCAACCACAACGACCCAGATTCCCACACCTCACTTCCACTTACTCAGGCCCTAGACGTTACATGGTATAAGATATGTGCTGGTCTGCTGTTGCAGAAGTCCGAAGTGTGTTGGATTATCAGTGTGTTGCAGGAAAGATTACTCTGTGACAATGAATTACACTCTGATCAACATCCTTCAAATGGAATACCCAAAGGCTCCTGAATTCATCATTGCTGGTGACTTCAACCAGGCCAACATGAAGCGTGCGTTAGCTCAACACTAGCATCACGCCACCTGTCCCACCAGGGGCAGAAACACCCTCAAGCATCAAACCCTCAACCTCAAATATACAAACATCAAAAATGCACATGGAGCTCTTGTCCACAGACCACAGGGATGTGCTGCTTCTTCCTGCATACAGACAGCATCTGATAGAGGACAGTCCAGTACAGAACGTCATACAGTACTGGTCTGAGGAAAACGATGAGATTCTACGTGATTGCTTTGAGTCAGTAGTCCAGTCCATTTTCAAAGACCAGTCTAGATGAGTATGTCACTATTATCACAGACTTTACCACAAGTGTGCTTGGACTGTACACCAACGAGGACAACCTGGGTGTTTCTGAATGAAGCAGGAGGTACAACCCCCATTAAAGTCTAAGTCTGTAGCATTCAAATCAGATGACCTTGAACTTTGAAGGTGGGGACATCGTAAGCAGTGTGTGAGGAAGCAGAAGCGAGGCCAGCGGGGAGGAGTTCGTGCCAGGAAAAAGTAAGCCCTAGCCAGCCGGCTCTCCCGTCCATTCTGCTCTCCATTGGACATTAAATTGGACTACATCTGTGGCAACAAAATACTCAGTGTGAGTACAGAAACGGACGGAATCCCAGACACTGCCATTCAGCTGTTTATTTATGTAACAGATTTTCCCCCCAAGCCATCAGACTACCCAATTACTGCCCTCTGCTGTGCCTATTGTCTTGTTTATTATTTATTGTAATGCCTGCACTGTTCTGTGTACGTTATGCAGTCCTGGGTAGGTCTGTAGTCTAGTGTAGTTTTTGTATTGTTCATGTAGCACCATGGTTCTGAAAAATGTTGTCTCATTTTTACTATGTACTGTACCAGTAGTTATGGTCGAAATAACAATAAAAAGCGACTTGACTTGACTTGAAAGAAATCAAGATATGACCTCTGTAAAGTTATAAGAACTCACCACACAGTTTACAAAACAAAGTTTGGCCGCATTGGCAACAACAGATGGATGCAATTTTCAGAATGTGACTGCAATATTAATGATGAGTTGCTGTAAATATGACATGAAACAACTAAAAATCTGCAAAATAGAATGAATTTAAGGAAACATTCTGTCAAACCAGATAATACAACAAGACCACTGCACTTACCGAAGTAAGTTCAGATGATGCAACCCAGATGACGTCAACAATCAACAAAATGATTATTCCGAGGACCATCCGTCGCCTCTGGGGGAAACTGCTTTGTGAGCTCATTCGATTCATGATAAACACCCACACCATTTGTAACCTGTCAAACACAAATATTAGAGCAGTGAATGCAAGTAAGTGTATAAAATTATCTGCATTTTCTATCATTACTCTAACGTACTAATCTCATTCATTCATATGCAGCCTTTGTCCATTCAGACTGTTTATCTATTATGATTCATGTATGATTCATGCAGAAACAATGTTTCCATCATCTCCCTCTCTCTCTTTTTTTTCCATGTTTTCATCTTTTGGCATCCCACTCACTATTGTTCTTTCTCAGGGGACCATCCTGGACCCAGCACACAAGTGTAATTGCAATTGTGAAGAAAGCATAGATATGTAATGAAAAGTTTCTTGACTGGCTGCATCACGACCTGATATGGAAACACCAATGCTTTGGAATTGATGGTGGATTTAGCTGAGTATATCATGGGTAAAGTGCTCCCAACCATTGAGCACATCTACATGAAACACTGTTGTAGGAAAGCAGTATCCATCATCAGAGACCCCCACCACCCAGACCATGCTCTCTTCTCTCTGCTGTCATCAGGTAGAAGGCACAAGAGCCTCTGGACTCACACCACCAGACCAGCACATATCATGTACAGGTTTCCCCCGCAATCCAAAAATACAGCATTTCTATGAAACCATTTGTAAACCAAAATATCGTAAAGCGAAGAAGCAATTACCATTAATTTATATGGGAAAAGTTTTTGAGCGTTTCCAGACCCAAAAAATAACCTACCAAATCATACCAAGTAACACATAAAACCCTAACACTAACATATAGTAAAAGCAGGGATGATATGATAAATATACAGCCTATATAAAGTAGAAATATTGTATGTATGGTGTAGTTTCACCTATCAAAATCGGGAAGACAGTGAACCAAAGTCAATTTGGAGAAAAAAATACACGCATGCGCAAACAACTGCCCGCACAAGGTTTCACGGTCATTGTAGTCTTTCTCGGGGTAAACACACGTATAAAGCAGGCGTCTTTTTTTCGTAAAAGCAAAAATCCTCTTTGCTTAGCGAAAACAGGTACTAATGTAGGTCTTTCGTAACAGCGAGTTGTCATAAAGCGAACGTTCAAAAAATGGGGGACACCTGTACTATGTAACATCTGAGCTGAGTAAGTGGAAGGGATCTGGGTCACTGTGGGTGGGTAGGGAGTGCAGGAATTCAGGCTCATGTGAGTGGGACTTTTTATTTTAGGCATGTAACACTTTTAATTATTGTACCCTTTTGAAAGGGTACCCCTCAATAATTCTTGAATTATTGAATAATATTCTCTTGAATAAAAGAGGATAAAGATGCTCACTTGCCTCATTATTGAGATCACAAGGAGCAGAAGTAGGCCATTCAGCCCATTGAGTCTGCTCCACCACTCCACCATGAGCTAAACTATTCTCCCATCTAGTTCCAATTTCTGGCTTTTTCCCCATATCTCTTGATACCCTGACTAATTAGATACCTATCAATCTCCTCCTGACGAAGGGTCTCGGTCCGAAACATCGACAGTGCTTCCCCTTACAGATGCTGCCTGGCCTGTTGTGTTCCACCAGCATTTTGTGTGTGTTGTTTGAATTTCCAGAATCTGCAGATTTCCTCGTATTTGCTCTTAACTTGACCTATAAGGATTCTACCTCTTCTGATCCTATATCCCTTCTTTCTAGTGATTTGATATCGTTGCTTACGATCAGGGCCACGCCACCCCCTTCACCTACCTTCCTATCTTTCCTATACACTGTGTATCCTTGGACATTCAGCTCCCAATCACATCCATCATTTAGCCATGACTCAGTGATGGCCACAATGTCATATCTTTTAACCTGTAGCTGTACAACAAGGTCATCCACTTTATTTCTAATGCTGAGTGCATTGAAGTACAGTACATTGAGATCAGTATCTGTTACCAATTTTGCTATATTTCTATTGCACAGCAAACTATCCTGTCTATTTACCTGCCTGTTCTTCTTGCTGTACAGTATCTTTCACTTATTTCTATTTTCCTCTTCCTGGACCCTAAGACCCTGGTTTCCTTCCCCCGCCAATTTAGTTTAAACCTCCCTAACAGCAATATTAAACAATCCCGCCAAGATATTAGTACCCTTTGAGTTCAGGTGTAACCCATCATTATCGTATAAGTCATACCTCCCCCAAAATAGATCTCAATGATCCAAGAATTTGAAGCCCTGCCCCCTGCAGCAGTTACTTAGTCACACATTCATCCGCTTAATTCTGCTACTCTTACCTTCATTAGCGCGTGGCTCAGGCAGTAATCCTGAGATTATTACTCGGGAGGTCCGGCTTTACAACTTTCTTCCTTCAGGACCTCCTCTCTTTTTCTATCTGTGTCATTGGTACCAACATGTACCAAGAATTCTGGCTGCTCGCCCTCTCTCCTCAGAATACGCTGGACCCGATCTGAGACATCCTGTATCCTGGCACCAGGGAGGCAACACACCATTCAGGTATTCTTGTCCAGCTCGCAGAATCTCTTGTCTGTTCCCCTCACTATGGAGTCGCCTATAACGATGGCATTTCTCCTTGCTCTCGTGATCACGGCACCAGGCAGAGTGCCAAAGTCCCGTTCGCTGTGGTCTTCCTCCGTCAGGTCAACCTCTCCAACAGTATCTAAAACAATATATCGATTCTTGAGGAGAACTGTCACGGAGGTGCTGTCCATTGTCTCTCTATCGGTATTATCAATCACCTCCTCACTTTCCCTAATTAGCTGAAGGTCATCAAGTTACAGCTCCAGATCCCGAACACGGTCCTTAAGGAGCCTCATCTCAATGCACCTGGTGCAGATGTAATCCTTGGGGAGGGTGGGAGTCTCCCAGGGGCCCCACATCTGGCATTCGAAGCTCAGAACTAATCCTAGATGCATACCTCTAAAGCCACTGTTATTACTAAATAAATAAACCTGTAACTTATCCCTTTACTATAAGACTCAACGGTCGCAGGAAGCCTCTTCCCATTTCTGCCTAAGCCTGTTGAGCCAAAGCCCTATCACTCTGCACCCGTTCACTCCGCTGCCTGCTGGATATGGCGGTGTTCTTTTTAAACCTTCCACGTTCTGAGGTCACGCGCCTGCGCAGCTGTGCCTCTTTTATCCCAAGTAGTTAAAAAATAATTCTGAATTTTCTCCCAAAAACGGCGACTTACTCCGCTGCCTGCTTGCTGTGAATCCATAACCTATGATCTCACTTGAAAGATTCTTAATCCCATGCTCTCATTATTTATTGCTGTTTATTTATATTTGCATTTGTACATTTAGTGTCTTCTGCACTCTGGCTGATCTTTCGTTGATCCTGTTTTAGTTACTATTCTCAAGATTTATTAATTTCAGCATTGTATATGATGACATATATGTACTTTGAACTTTGAATATTTTTTCCTTCGGTCAATTGTCAACCTGAAATTATTAACCTGCTCAGTTGAGGAAAAACACCAGAGACACGAAATTGCCTCTGAAATGGTTTTTATTCAGAGAGGAGTTCGCAGCCCCATGCACTTCGGGCGTAAGGTAGCCAACTCCCAATTTGTCGGTTTACAAAGGTCATACTTGTTTACAAAGGTCATACAAAAGCAGGGTACAACATTCGCAAATATGGTTACCAATTCAAAACCATCCATTGATTGGCTATTGCATAGCCAAGCACGCGAAATACTCGGAATAAGCATAGACGCAAGCGTAATACTTTGCCAAACACATTGTCTTGTGGTCGCAAGGTTCCTCTTCTTTGTGGTGGCCACATGCTGTCTGGCACCTTAATTTAGCTACCTCTTCCCTGTTCTCCTACACTTCCCCAATGACATATCCTCTCCCTGGTCCTGTCTACATAGCTTGCTACACTTACCCCTCGCCCACCCCTCCTAAACGTACCCCTTACCCTCTTCACATTCTCAGCTCTCCTAGTGGTCTCATACTTATCCCTTTTACATTTGATTTTCCTCTCTTACTGTCTTTACTCTAATTCGTCTCTATTTTTCTCTATGCCCCTTTTCATAACCATAGATACCTCCAACATGTACCTTCTTAATGATAGTTTGTTCATTCATTGTGTCCTGTGCCTTTTGACATAGGTGATCATGTTCTAGAGACACATTTTCACCCCGTCACTCTTGACAGTTTGTAAAGAACTGTTTATTGGTACTGATAGATAGTTGTTGCTCCTCAACATTATCAACTTCTACTTCATGCTACAAATACAATGCTGTTTTTGAGGGTGGGCACATGAAAGCACAGCCAATATACTATGGAACAGCATTAAAGATAACCTAGTTCATTACAGAAGATTTGATAAACTGGCTATTTTATTACAGTAGCTCCCCAGGTCAAAGGTAACCCAACTTTATGGAAATTCTTGCAAACATTTTTAAAGCAGTTTCAATGTAGTTACAATATTAGTAATAAAAAAAAGTTTCATGGTGTTCTTTCAAAACTGAAAACAGTACAGTTCCATTAATTTATTGTATAATACATTTAATATAATTATAAGACCATAAGACATAGGAGCAGAATTAGGCCATCTAGTCCATCAAGTCTGCTCCGCCATTCAATCATGGCTGATCCTTTTTTTCCTCTCTTCCTCAACCCCAGTTCACGACCATCTCCCATAACCTTTGATGCCATGTCCAATCAAGAATTGATCAATTTCTGCTTTAAATAAACCCAACGACCTGGCATGTGGCAACAATTTAAACACCCTTTGGCTAAAGAAATTTCTCCGCATCTCTGTTTTGAAAGGGTGCCCTTCTATCCTGAGGCTGTGACCTCCTGTCCTAGATTCTGCCACCATGGGAAACATCCTTTAAACATCTACTCTATTTGGGCCTTTCAACATTCGAAAGCTTTCAATGAGATCCTCCCTCGTCCTTCTTCTGAATTCCAGTGAGTACAGACCCACATCTGATGGCCATTTCATTCTTGGAGTCATCTTTGTGAACATCCTCGGACCCTCTGCAACACCAGCACATATTTTCTAAGATGAGGGGCCCAAAAGTGTTCACAATTCTCAAGGTGAAACATCATCAGTGCGTTATAAAGCTTCAACATCACATCCTTGCTTTTGTATTCTAGACCTCTTGAAATGAATGCTAACATGGCATTTGCCTTCCTCACCACCGACTCTAAGGCTACGTCCACACTAGATTGGATAAATCCGTAACCAAAGCTTTACCTCGTCACTTTGACCCTCTGTCCACACTGAAATGGCATTTTCCTCCCCCGAAAATGGAACTTTTCTAAAACGCCCTCCAGAGTGTGTAAATTTGAAAACGCCGGTTGGGCAGAGTAACGTGGACGGGGTAACTGGATATTTTTTAAAACGCTGTCATGTCCTGCAGGAACAGATAGTGGCGGCTCCTCGGCAGTTCATTGTTTTCCAGAACACAACCAAACAATTTCAGAACAGACAGCAATGAGACTGAAGCTAGAAGAGTTAGAAATGTATTCACTAAATACTTTGACCCATAACTTACTGAATAAATAAATGTACTAATATATCTCAGAATTTTGGATTTTCTTTCCCGTTTAGAAAATTGTCCGCACATTTATTTCTACTACCAAAGTGCATGAACATGCATTTTCCAGCATTTTTTTTCATTTTCCACCTTCTTCCCATTCTCTTAATCTAAGTCCTTCTGATTCCTACCTGTTTCCTCCACACTACCTGCCCCTCCACCAATCCTCATATCATCTGCAAACTTGGCAACAAAGCCATCTATTCCATCATCTAAATCATTTATATACAGTATAAAAAGAAGTGGTCCCAACACTGACCCCTGTGGAACACCACTAGTCACTGTCAGCCAACCAGAAAAGGATCATTTTATTCCCACCAATTGCCTCCTACCAATCAGCCAGTGCTCTAACTATGTTAGTAACTTTCCTGTTACTCTTAACTTGGTAAGCAGCCTCATGTGTGGCACCTCGTCAAAGGCTTTCTGGAAGTCCAAATATACAACATCCACTGCATCCCCTTTCTCTATCCTACTTGCAATCTCTTCAAAAAATTCCAACAGGTTCGTCAGGCAGGATTTTCCCTGAAAGAAACCATGCTGACTTTGTCCTATCTTGTCCTGTGTCACCAAGTGCTCCATCACCTCATCCTTAATAATTAACTCTAACATCTTCTGAACCACTGAGGTCAGGCTAACTGGTCTATAATGTCCTTTCTGCTGTCTTCTTCTTTTCTTAAACAGTGAAGTGACATTTGCAATTTTCCAGTCCTCTGGCACCATGCCAGAGTTCAATAATTTCTTAAAAATTATTTCTAATGCCACTACAATCTCTAACACATCTTTCAGAACTCTAGGATTCAGTTCATCTAGTCCGGGTGACTTATGTACCCTTAGGTCTTTCAGCTTTTACAGCACCTTCTCTCTTGTAACAGTAGCTCCATGTATTTCTCTTCCTTCACAAACTACGACATCGGACATACTGCTAGTGTCTTCCACAGTGAAGATTGATGCAAAATACTCCTTTAGTTCATCAGCCATCTCCTTGACCCGTTATTATTTCTCCTCCCTCTGCCTCATTTTCTAGCGGTCCTATATCCACTCTTATCTCTCTTTTATTTTTAACATACTTGAGAAAAGCTTTTACTATCCACTTTGATATTATTAGCTAGTTTGGTTTCATATTTCATCTTTTTCTTTCTAATGTTTTTTTTTAGTTGCTCTCTGTAGGTTTTTAAAAACTTCCCAATCCTCTCTCTTCCCTTTAATTTTTGCTCTGTTGTATACCCTTTCTTTTGCTCTTACAATAGCTTTGACTTCCCTTGTCAGCCATGGTTGTACTATTTTACCATTTGAGTATTTCTTCATTTTTGGAATACATGTGTACTGCTCCTTTCTCATTTTTTCCCAGAAACTCACACCATTGCTGCTCTGTTGACATCCCTGCCAGCAGCTCCTTCCAATTTACTTTGGCCAACTCCTCTCTCATACCACCTTTACCTTAAGCTCACTAATCGCCTCCGGTTCATTACATAACACCCAATCCACTATAGCTGATCCCTTAGCAGGCTCAATGACAAACTGCTCTAAAAAGCTATCCCTTGGGCATTCAACAACACCTTTTCTATTTCCTGTTGTAACCTGTGGTCCACCTCCCAGCCACTGTTGGAAGGCCTGTATATAACTGCCGTCAACAAACATTACATATATTCCATTCTTTTATATTATATTTAAAAAAACAACAATGTTTTTTATCTGTGGTACATATAATTTTCGAAGGACAAAAATATATTTATAACATCCCCAAAGACAACTAATCTTATGCCAATAGCAAATCACTAACCTTTTTCGTTTCTTGTGTTAAAACCTAGCTACAATTATTCAAAATGCATGTCTTTCAACAATCTCTGAAAAATAATGCATCAGCACCACCAATCTCCATTCACGTTCATTAATCAGTTTCTGCTCTAACAGAAATTTTGATAGGAGTGTGTATTTCAGTTGGAATAAACTGAAGGGAAATGATTTGTAGATCTCTGGGGCAGAACTGCAATGTGTAGCTAATTACTAGAATTTCACACGTCTAGCTTTCAAAATCTTTCAGCATACAGTATAAAGTTTCTTACATTGCAGTTGAGATATTATGTTCTACAACCTTATAATTACTGATAGGGAGTATTCTGGAGTAATGTGAATATAGTAGATTTAATTCAAACAAGAACCAGTCTTCGTAAAAAAGATACAGAAACATCATGGGCTTAACTCTGCATGGTAGCAGCAGAGACACCGAGGAGCAGATTGGGAGGCAGATTTTGGAAAGGCACAAAAATAATAGGGTTGTTGTCATCAGTGACTTTAACTTCCCTAATACTGATTGGCAACACACACAAAATGCTGGTGGAATGCAGCAGGCCAGGCAGCATCAATAGAAAGAAGCACTGTCGATGTTTCGGGCCGAGACCCTTCGTCAGGACCTGATGAAGGGTCTTGGCCCGAAATGTCGACATTGCTTCTTCCTATAGATGCTGCCTGACCTGCTGAGTTCCACCAGCATTTTGTGCATGTTGCTGGAATTTCCAGCATCTGCAGATTTCCTTGTGTTTAATATTGATTGGCATCTGATTAGTTCCAATGGTTTAGATGGGGCAGAGTTTGTTAAGTGTGTCCAGGACGGATTCCTGTCACAGTATGCTGACAGGCCAAATAGAGGGAATGCCATACTGGATCTAGTATTAGGTAACAAACTGGGTCAGGTCACAGATCTGTCAGTGGGTGAGCATCTGGGGGGACAGTGATCACTGCTCCCTGGCCTTTAGCATTATCATGGAAAAGGATAGAAACAGAGAGGACAGGAAAATTTTTAATTGGGGAAGGGCAAATTATGAGGCTATCAGGCTAGAACTTGCAGGTGTTAATTGGGGTGATGTTTTTGCAGGGAAATGTACTTCGGACATGCGGTTGATGTTTAGGGATCTCTTGCAGGAAGTCAGGGATAAATTTCTCCCGGTGAGGAAGATAAAGAATGGTCAGGTGAAGGAACCTTGGGTGACAAGTGAGGTGGAAAATCTAGTCAGGTGGAAGAAGGCAGCACACATGAGGTTTAGGAAGCAAGGATCAGATGGGTCCATTAAGGAATATAGGGTAGCAAGAAAGGAGCTTAAGAAGGGGCTGAGAAGAGCAAGAAGGGGTCATGAGAAGGCCTTGGCAAGCAGGGTAAAGGAAAACCCCAAGGCATTCTTCAATTATGTGAAGAACAAAAGGATGACAGGAGTAAAGGTAGGACTGATTAGAGATAAAAGTGGGAAGATGTGCCTGGAGGCTGTGGAAGTGAGCGAGATCCTCAATGAATATTTCTCTTTGGTATTCACCAATGAGAGGGAACTTGATGACGGTGAGGACAATATGAGTGAGGTTGATGTTCTGGAGCATGTTGATATTAAAGGAGAGGAGGTGTTGGAGTTGTTAAAATACATCAGGACGGATAAGTCCCTGCGGCCTGACAGAATATTCCTCAGGCTGCTCCACGAGGCAAGGAAAGAGATTGCTGAGCCTCTGGCTAGGATCTTTATGTCCTCGTTGTCCACGGGAATGGTACCGGAGGATTGGAGGGAGGCGAATGTTGTCCCCTTGTTCAAAAAAGGTAGTAGGGATAGTCCAGGTAATTATAGACCAGTGAGCCTTACGTCTGCAGTGGGAAAGCTGTTGGAAAAGATTCTTAGAGATAGGATCAATGGGCTTCTGGAGAATCATGGACTGATCAGGGCCAGTCAGCATGGCTTTGTGAAGGGCAGATCGTGTTTAACAAGCCTGATAGAGTTCTTTAAGGAGGTGACCAGGACTATAGATGAGGGTAGTGTAGTGGATGTGATCTACATGGACTTTAGCAAGGCATTTGACAAGGTACCACACTGTAGGCTTATTCAGAAAGTCAGAAGGCATGGGATCCAGGGAAGTTTGGCCAGGTGGATTCAGAATTGGCTTGCCTGCAGAAAGCAGA